>NC_139807.1:33495706-33635706 GCF_963457635.1 Microchirus variegatus | reverse complement strand
CCTCAATTTGGTACAAAAACCTGTTTTCCAGCCCTGGTGGATTCACACACTTTTTGCTCTGGGGCTCCACCTGCAGACATCTTATGGTACTGCACCCAGTAGTTCTTTATAGATAGATATTTGTTATTGTGTTGATTTTTAAAGTGGAAATGCTGGTCCTCACTTTGTCAGCACTTTTAACCGGTCCTCAGTATGCCATTAGTACAAGAGTGTGTGTGTGTGTGTGTGTGAGTGATATTTCTTCCCGTTTACTGTCAGATATTTGCATGAATACACAGTTCAAACCTTTCTGTTGTATTTAAATTCACTTACTGTGTAAAGATCAGAAGAATCACAGCATGCTCAGATATAATTCTGCAGAAGAACAGAACAGAATGTTGGTCTCACCATAGAAAACACACATTAAACATAATGAAGAGCATTAAACATGAACTAAACCTTGTGTGTCTTGTGTGTGTGTTCAGTGGACGCCCGTCAGAGGAGAGTGGTGAGGCTGAAGGCGGCGTACGTCAGCAGCTCGGTCTTCAGGATGTTTTCAGGAGGTGAGGACACCTGTGTTGTGGATCCTGTGCAGCTGCACACACTCACCTCCTGTGGCTTCAACAGCAGTAATCCCCTCATCATCATCACTCACGGGTGGTCGGTAAGGTCAACTCACGCTTCCACTTCACTGACTTTAAACCACTGCATACAAAACATGAGGAGGAAACGCCGGCATCTCACAGTTAGACTCAGACCAGGACCAGGACCAGGACCAGGACCAGGGACTAAGAAACAATCAGATAACAACAGAAACATTAAGAAGAAAATTAGAGATAGTGTTGAATTTTGAGCAGAATTAAACTTTAAAGGCACCATATGTAAGAATGTGGCCAAAAACAGTTACTTAACTGGCAACCTGTGGTTGCTCGGCCGCTGAGACTCTACTGACTGCAATGACTTAATGTTTGGAAAGACGACAGCGACGATGACGCTCGTGTGACTGAACAAACTTAAGAAGAAAAGTAAATTTCACTGCGTTTGTTGGCCCCGCACACACCTGCACTGCTGGTGTATACACCCAAACGCTCCCTCAGTCAGGTCTGATAGTATTGCTTGATGTAGGACAGGTTATAACAAATAATCTTAAGTGACGTAGTGCAGCTTTAATATCTGATCACAATAACTCAGTTATTTTAAACGTCTGCTGCTGTGACGATAAAGTGAGCGATGTTTGTTTTTATTGCTCGACACTAACATAAGCAACTCACCGTCGCCCTCAGGTGGACGGGATGTTTGAGAGCTGGGTTCTCAGGATGGCCTCGGCTCTGAAGAAGAACCTGGTCCATGTGAACGTGGTTCTGACGGACTGGTTAAAGCTGGCTCAGCAGCACTACCCCATGGCCGCTCAGAGCACCCGCACTGTGGGGAAAGACATCGCACACCTGCTGCAGACACTTCAGGTCAGTGAAATGCAAAAGTAAACAACAACAACAACAACAAAGCTGAACTTTGAAATCACGACTCTGTCAAACAAACGTCCACCAGGTAAATCTCCAGTTCTCGGCGTCAAAGGTTCATCTGATCGGCTACAGTTTGGGAGCTCATATTTCTGGGTTTGCTGGAAGTTTTCTTGAAGGTCCAGAAAAGATTGGAAGAATCACAGGTGAGTGGAAGATAATAATAATGATGTAAATGAATATAAATGACGCAGACGCAGGTGTTGATCAGACAGTGTTGGTTTGTCCAGGTCTTGATCCGGCCGGACCTCTCTTTGAAGGAATGTCGCCCACAGACCGACTCTCTCCTGACGACGCCGACTTCGTGGACGCAATCCACACCTTCACCCACGAGAGGCTGGGCCTCAGCGTGGGCATCAAACAGGCCGTGGCTCATTATGACTTTTACCCCAACGGAGGAGACTTCCAGCCCGGATGTGACCTGCAGAACATTTACGAGCACATCGCCCAGCACGGGCTCCTGGGTAAGACGGAGAAAACAGAACATTTATAATGAGATTTAAACAGGTAAACATATACGACATGTGCAGATTTACAGAGTTACACCAGAACAAAAGGACAGAACGAGGCCTAAAGGTGAGGAAAGACGAAGGAAACTCATCCTCTATGATCAGAAAACCGGAAGTTCCAATTAAGGCTGTTTTTTAGTGTGTATCTGCGTCATTACCTTGTTTATGAAGCCCTGAAGGTTCTAAACAAACAGTTCAGCCACTGCTGAGAACGCTGTGTTTTATTGTAATCTCGGGCTCAGAGAGATCTCTGAAAAAACCCAGTCCGGTTACGTAAACAGCGGTTCTCCTGAACAGTAGATCCTCCTGCTCCGGGCACTAGTCCGGGCACATCCGGTTGCGTACATTGAACCGCAGAAGAAGAATAACGTCCGTTGTGGAGGTGTTTCACGAGCGACAGTGTCTTCTGACTCTGGGTCTGACTCCGGGTCAAAGGTCGTCAAAGGGACTGAGGCGGGGAGTCGTGAAGAAGCTATTTTTAAACACTGTTAAAACAATGTTTTGATAATGAGGAGCAGTGCATCCACCGTTCCAGAGGGGGGAGCTGTGCTTCTGAGAGCTGGTGTTGTGCTGAATATGTCACTTCCAGGTATTGGCCAATCACAAGAGAGTTGGGAAGCCGGGGTGAGAGTTGAGTCTGAAATATTGCGTCAGAAAAGAGGATTTCTATCGGCTCGTTTACAGCAACTAGGAGGTTTTCGAGCATAAAAACAAGTTAATGTATGTAAATAAACCTCCATAACTAACATATATGTGCAACAGGACCACTCTATGTGAGCTTTAAACTGAATGAAAACATTTCATTTGAATGAAATGTTGATATTTCTTGGGTGAAGTGATGACAGACAGATAAAAGATTCGACCTCTTTAAACCATGATAATATCATTTTTGGACTGACTTGGTAAACGAGCTGCAGACTCAGCTGATCCGGTTTCATCTGGTTTGTGGAGGAAGTTCATGTTGTGTTTTGTTGGTTTTGCCTCTTCCTCTGCTCTGTCATAACTCTTTCATAACGTCTTTCCTTCTTAATTGCTTCTGCCACCTCAAAACACATGGTGGAGAAGCCGAGCGTCTGGTTTGTTGTCGGAGCAGATGAACGTTAATTCCCTGCAGACAAACGACGAGCAGATCAGAGATTTACGCCGCTTTCACCGTCCAAAACACATCGACATAATATGACAGCGAGAGCCACATTAAAGGGTCCGTCATCCTCGGGAGCTAATTGACAGCATGTGCTGTGTCCAGGCCTCAGCGCTGAGCTGCCTTCAGGCTACAGGAGAACACAATCACACACATAATGAGACAGAGAGTCAAAGTTCACGCACAAATGATGATAATAATGATTCAAACAAATGATTGAAAACGACTTCACAACGTTCGTTTCCTTCACAAAGGTTTGGAGCAGACGGTGAAGTGCGCTCACGAGCGATCGGTCCACCTCTTCATGGACTCTCTGCTGAACGAAGACAAGCAGATCAAGGCGTACAGCTGCAGCGACAACAGCGTCTTCGACAGAGGAGTTTGTCTGGACTGTCGCAGGAATCGCTGCAACACTCTGGGCTACAACATCAAGAAGGTTCGTGGTGGAAGAAGCAAGAGGCTCTACCTGAAAACACGCTCCAGGATGCCGTACAAACGTATGTCACTGCAACTGGAACCAAGAAAAACAAGTGTTATTTCGTGGAAAGTCAATAACTAAAGACATAAAGAGTTATTTACAACAGTAATAAATAAAACCTTTGATTAGCACGCTTTCTGAAACACAGGCGGAGCTGCACTTAGCTAATCTAAGATAATCTTGGCTGAAGAGGTAAAATAACAAGGGGTCTCAAACTGGTGGCCCCCCCCTAACCCAAACACAATAGATGCTCATTGGCCCCCAGGTCATTTGAGTTTGAGAGCCCTGATCTAAAATCTACCATCAGCAGACTGCAGGTCTCTGATTGGTCAGAGAGCTTCGTCACAAGTGTGACGTCAAAGCCAACGATGTCCAACTGTAAATTAAAGTTAAAAAGACTTAAAAATCCTGAAATCATGCGTTCATCTCACATTTAGCAAAGCAAACGTCTAAAATGCGTCTCTGTATTTGAACGCCCGTCGTCTGCAGACGCTCATTCGTCTTCTCTTGTGATCCAGAGACATTTTTCAGAGGTGTGCTGAGGCTTTTTAGTTTGCCGTGTCCTCGGTAACTCTGCGTCGTCAGAGCGAAGCCAGTATTTCAGCAGAACACGTTTTCTTAATCTCTGATGACACATCACGGTCTTTTTATGACTTAACACAATAAACTTCTTACATAAAGAGCATTTAAGTTGTTTACTTAAGTCAAAGTTACACTCACTACTCTTTATTAGCTGCAACAAGCACCATAATCACTTTAATCTCTGAACTCAAAGAGACTCAGTTTGTGTTGGAACAGAACGACATGTGCTGGTTTTCTGGCTCTCGCTCAGCGTCGTGGTTTCAAAGCCAAACGCGATCAGACTGAACAAACACTGTGTTTCATGGCTCTCCATCATCTTCCTCTCTGCAGTCTATCATTATCAGCTGAGGATCCAGTTTGTCAACCACATGGAGGGGATTGAGCCCACACTCACCATCTCCATCACTGGGACCAAGGAGGAGAGTGGAAGCCTCCGCATCTCTTTGTGAGTAACTGAACTGAAGTGAACTGAAGTGAATCACTGGTGTCAGTCATTAACGCTGCATCACATCCACAAACCTGGCTTTGATAGAAGCAGCTGAACCTCCTGTAAAATAAGAAGAAACGTTCAGAATGAGAGCTGAAAACAATCATTTAATCCAATTCAATTCAGTTTTATTTGTCAAATCACATCATACATGATCTCAGGTCTCTGTACGTAGACGACATCAACACAGACAAGAGAGAAACCAAACAACTCACACAATGAGCAAACACTAGGGGGCAGTGGAGAGAAAAACTCTCTTTTAACAGAAGAAGAAGAAGAAGGCAACATCTGCCTCGACCGGTTGTGGTGAAAGGAAAAATGGGGGACAGAGGAGAGGAGGGGGAGATATTAATTTTAATTATATCATAATAATAATAGTGTTCGTTAGTTTCAGATCTGGCATTGTACAACTGAAGCCCCCTAAATATCCCTGGGATGATTTTATTGTGCTAAACCCTAAATAAAACCCTTTATAACATATGTCAACTCACTTAAAGTCTTACCACCTGACGGATTACATATTCTTTTGTCTTTTTGTTTTGTATTTATTCGTTTGCTTATTATCTTTTGTTTGTTTGTAGCTTTATTTGCTCCAATATGGAGAGAGTTTTCTGTCAGAGAACAAGAACCAGGAGATACTGTAGATAGTTTACAGATGGGTGGGTGGGGAGGCATTGTATTGTGTGTGTTCTTAATACCTGCAATATCCTCAATAAATAAATTAATGTAAGAAATAATAATAATAATAATAATAATGGTGAAGTCGTGTATAATAATTATTATAATAATAACAGTAGTAGCCTCGAAACTGGATCTGGATCCTGTAAGATGAGGACACACAGAGACACAGAGAGGAAGGAAAAACACAAACTAGGGAGAGAAAAACAAGGTTAATGACAGAATGAAGTCATATTTGCTGCTAAATAAAATAAAACAATGTGGAAAAATTCACTACACGACAAGTGCAATATAAAAACATGGGCATTCAGCTGATGTGCAATATTTCCTGCCTTATTCAACCATTCATTTCATTTGTTCTCAGCATAGTTTGTATAGTATAAGTATTTATATTTACATCTCTTCTTTTATTTAATTCAAAAAAACTTTTTGACCTTTTTTTTTTTACTTATTGCTTGTTCTAGGACTCTCCGGCACTTAATGTGGACACTTTCTAATCTCGTCTTCTGATTCTGATATATTCATAACATGAGTGTGAATGTGTTTACTCTTCATCACAACACACACACACACACACAGACACACACAGAACAACAACTAACTTGACTGTGTTTTCCTGCAGCGATGAGGCGATCTTGGCCAACAGGACGCACACCTTCCTCGTCACCCTGGACAGAGACTTGGGGAAGCTGATGCTGCTGAGGTTCCACTGGGAGCAGAAGGATCTGTGGAAGAACATGTGGACACGAGTCCAGACCCTGATGCCCTGGAGCCACCGCCACCACAAACCACTGCTGACCGTCGGCAAGATCAGCGTCAAAGCAGGGGAGACGCAGGAGAGGTACATCATCATCATCATCATCATCACAAACATAATACAAACACAACAAAGTCATGCAGAGCATTGGTTTCAAATATAAACAACATATTCTAAATAAGACAGAGAGGAAGACAAACTATTGAAAGATCTCTAACACCACCTAGTGGACCGTTACTGTAACTACTCACATGTCAGCACCACTGTTGTTGTTGCTGTTGTTGCAGGACGTCGTTTTGTGCCAGGACAGATGACGGACAGCACGTGGAGGTTTCTCAGGACACGGAGTACGTTCGCTGTGGAGAGGAAACGCCGAGAGAGTGGAGAAGAAAACACACACAGAGAGAGTTTAACACTGGGAAACAAACACCCTCACAGTAAAGTGTGCGTTTGATTTTGAAGTGGATCATGTGACCCACTGCTAAATGTAAACACCGGTCATCACATTCATGTAAAACCTTAAAACAGAGAACAGAAGGACAAATGTCCTCCAACAGAAAAGGACAATAAATACACAAACGTCATCATTTGCAAACTTGAGCTTCGTCAGTCGCTTCAAATACTCAGAACTCAAACTGAGACCAGAACAGTAAAGTTACGCTGTGTTCTTTTCTACTTTATCTTGTGGACATTTGTTTCTGTACCACATGTCCTGTTTGTATAACGACACACTCATTAATCATTACTTTGCGAGGAAACAAAGATTATCTGTAGAGTTAAGTTAAGTTAATGCAGAACAAAAAACAGTGACGCTGAATTAAAATCACACTTTTTAAAGGACACAGTTGTTCAAAATAAACCTGGAAATCTAAAGAATCCTGAGAACGAATAGAAAACATTTGTGTCGTCACCTACGGGAAACAAACATTTGACCAAGTCTCGTTTATTATTGCATTTCAAGTATTTAAAAAGAAATTATATTTTTTGTACAACAGCTCTGCAACAGAAGAGAAAATAAAAGAAGGAGAGGACGCTGTATAAAACACAGGAGACGTTAAAATCAGACAGCAGTGTTGAATCCTTAGATTACATCACTTACACTTCAGTGCACGTGTTCTCGACATCGTCACACACACGTGTAAGAAACACAAATATCCCAGAGTTTTAGCCCTAAAACACCCACGATTATCCACACCAGAGCAAAGCGACACACAGATCATCAAACTTCTCTCTCTCTGACTCATGAACATGAACTCACGCTTTAGAATCTGCAAAGATAATAAAAATAGAGTTTAAGCTCTGACCCCAGAGAAAACACAACCAGCAGCAACAAAACATTTAGTCTGAGCGTGAACTCCAACAAGAACAAGTTCCACCAAGTTGTTCACTCGTAAAATACCTTCTTTTAAAAAATACACACGTTATATTTGTCAGTAACAACTTGGAGACTTGAACTTGACGTTGATTTTAATCTGATCGACTCAAATCAACCCAGATCAGAGTGGACAGCAACGTAACGATGACATTAAAGCAAATAGATCTGCAAACATGAAGTGACTTCTGCGGTGGATCTGATATTCAGTACAAATGTGAACAGTTTCCTGTTCAAACATCAGCCAAACCTTGGTCTAATCCTCTCCAACACAGGAGTCCAGACTGATAACAGCCAGAACCTGCCACCACACATTCACTGTTCCAGCCGAGATAAATATCAGACATGTGGACGCAGACTTCAGTCACACAGTTCTGAGCAGACACGTCTTTAATGCACTTACACAAACCAAACGCAGCAACAGCACAACAATAAACTCTCGAGTTTCCCCTCGGTTCAATTCATTTCTTCCACATATACAAATACTCTGAGCTGCAAGTAAAAATCAATAAAAGCAATATCTGCTTCTCACATTTAAACCTGAAAGGTTCTTCATCAGACTGCAGAGGCCCAGAGAGCGGTGAACAGGGTCTTTAAAAGAAACCATTCATTTCAGCCTCAGACGACAGACCGTGATGTAAACGCAGCTGCGAAAAGAGACAAGAGGCACATGAGCAGAACATCCATGTCCGTCCAATAACAGACGTCACTGTGATGTCAATAAACTCATTTATCTGTAAGAACGTCTTCACCCTGAAAAATACACACACACACGTTTGCTGACGTTATATTAATCCTGAGAAAGTGAATTAAAACAGTAAATCATCAGTTTCATTCTGAACAGAGAGGAGGAACAGATGTGATTTTTAAAATCAAAATAATCTTATTGGCAAAAGCATTAGGTTTCAAACAGGTTTCTGATCGGCAGCAAAAGCTCGTGCAACTTGCAGTCCTGCAGGTGACCAGCTGGTGGCAGCACTTCAGAGAGGAAGAACAGGAAAGAGAAAGGCTGCAGAGGACAAGAGGACAAGAGAGGACAAGACAAACACAAGCTGCTTCTCTCTCCTCCAAAAACAAGACTGAGATCACAGATCTGTGAAGGTTTGATCCATCATCATCATCATCATCATCGTCGAGATCTCAGAGCACAGGTTTGTACAAAAATAATAATCATCATCAGGCTCTGTCCAGTCACACAGTTTTTACATCTTTGTTGTAAAGGGAACTCTTTGGAGTGAATGGCTCCTGTAGGCACTGTGAAGAACCGAGGCAAAGAGCAGAGACTCAGCGTCTCATCTGTCCCATCTGGTAATCCTCTCTGTACTGACGCTGGTGACGCTGAGCCCGGCTCTGGGGGTTAGCCTGCTGCTGCTGCTGCTGCTGCTGCTGCTGCTGCTGCTGCTGCCTTCTCCGTTTCAGTGTTCCTACAAGACAGAAACACGTCAGTGTCCGTGGGTTTGTCCCTGCACGGACGTCTGAGACCACATCTGTGAGCACAGATCTGACCAGATCTGATCCCATCTGACCATGTTTGACCACAGATCTGATCACACGTGCACATATTGAGACATACAGTACCTGGCAGTGGCTTTGGTGGGGGCAGTTTGGGGTTGCTGCTGGGGGTGTGGACGCTGCAGATCTTGATGAAGCCGGCCATGAGCATAATCAGAGCGATGCCCATCAACAACACTGCCCACCAATGAGCCTGGATAACAAGAGCAAGCAATGATTAGATTATTTCAAATCTAACGACATGCATTAACCCTGAGGTAACACTTTGGCTTCTTCAGAAATGTTAATGCGACAGCTTATGAACTCTGCACAGGCTCCAGTTTATTTGTCCTCTGTGTTTCTTGTCATATTATAATGGATGAATGAATGAATGAGGCTGCAGCATTAAAGGTGCCATATGTAAGAATGTGGCCAAAAACAGTTACTACATTGAAATTCAAAATACAGAGGTCTTTTAGGTTTCGTTTTCTGATGTAACTGGCAACCCGTGGTTGCTCTGCAGCTGAGACTCTACTGACTGCAATGATTGGTAGACGGCAGTAGATTTCAAAACATAAACAGGATTTGCAGTCTGTAAAAGAGTCTGTGACATATTAGGAGGATTTTATGGCCTTTAGTTGCTTTAGATTTATCACATAATGCACCTTTAATAAATGTTAACAGTCTAAAATGATGACGCAGATGATTCTACGACGCAAAGAGAAGCAGTAGAATTATTTCTCCCCGTCTTTCACCAAAGTTGCAGGTTCATTTATTATTTTTATCCCCACTGAGGGACGAATAAAGGACTCTTATCTCTTACCTCTTACCTTAACTTATTTCACATACTAACGCTGCATGTACACTCTATATTCTGTATATTCTGACCTTTCTCTTCCATGTGGCACAGTTTAAAAATGACCCATGAAGGAGGAAACCACATGGATTCAGATCTCATCAGATCCGGTTCAAACCTCATGTCCAGTCTACACAGACAGATCGGATATTGCCCTGTCCATGATCACGTGAACCCATGCTGAGGTTTCAAAATCAAACCACTTTCACTTCCTCTTTGGCCGACTAAACATTTCCACTTAAGCAGCCAAGCCCAGACTGTTGAGAGTCACAGACGGACTCTCCCTTCCTTTCTCCAGCTCAGAGCAGCAGATAAACACCTCGTATAAACACCATCATACATATTCTCTAAAGAACTCATGGTTTGTTCTGTCCCTGATTAACGCCGTCAGTCCTCGTCAGACATCGGCAGGAAAACTCACCACTATCCAACCTGCGATGTTTTCGTAGAGCTCTGCGTTGAAGATGGCCTTCTTCAGCCGGGCCAGCGGTCCGTCAGCGTCCACCAGACGACACCTCATGAACACGTCGCAGTATCCTTTGAAGTCGTTGCAGGGCGAGCCTGGCTGCAGCGTGATCACCGTCTTATTGAAGTGTCTCGCCCACGTCTCTGAGCCCGTGCTGCTGCAGCTGCTGGGGTCAGCTGAGGTCAGCAGAAAGAAAAGACAACTGAGAACAAATGAAAACTGAGTCTCTGTTACATATCAAATACGGCGTCACCGTAGTGGTTTTTTACCGTGTAAATCGATCAATGTGCTGTGATATAAACCATCATGCAGTTAATCACACACCTTCATCACTGCTTGTTTTATGTGCAGAGTTCATGACATATATAAAACATAAAGCCAGGACTAAGAGTCAAAACAATAATCATTTCAACAGTAGCTTCTCGGCCTCTTTTCATGGTTAGCTCTTCTCGTTGTGGCTCTGTGCTTCGTAACAGCTCCAGCACAATCAGACAAAGGAAGGCATCCTGTTTTCACAAGACTTAAGAGTTCTTAAAGAGAGAAAACGTGCAGTACAGTCTAAGCTGAGTGTAATAAATCTTCAAGTTAACAGGAGTTCACTCACAGACACAAACAAACCCATGTGACCACAGTAGTGCTGTCAAACGTTAACGCAGCAACATGCGTGACGTCATGTTTCCGTGACTCCTGATTGTTAAAATTAGTCTCTAAAGTAACGCTGAACTTTAAAAACAGAGGCACACATACGCAGTACACGGGTACGCTGGTTATTTGTTAGCGCTGCCCTTTTCCTTTAATAAACAGACCGCATTACAGCAGCGGCGCGGTGCCTTGGGAGCCTGCGGTATTCACGGAAGACAGCGTGACAGACTGTGTATAAAGGAAACAACAACACAGCTTCTTTCATTATCCAACGTGGAAGAACTGTTGATCTGGTGTCTTACATTATTGTATGTTCTCGTCGTACATTATGACTCTCCGAGACGCTCTGATTAATGGACTGTTGACCTGGCAGCACCGGTCACAAAGTAATGTTGATGTGAAGTTGTGATAGGCTATATGACCTGCATATTGTGTTTTATTTTGAAAGGGGGGCGGAAGTGTTGGACTTCCTGTCTGGTGCGATCTGCTCTGTTGAAATTTACACGGTTCAGCAGCAGCAACGGCAAAAATAGAACTGCTACCTATCGATAGCGCTGCGCCGCGGCGATCCACTTCTGAGACGCGCCGCAGCACGGCCAGTGTAAATGCTCTCATTGAGTAGAATGGAAGCTATTTGCAACATTTAGCGCAGGTTAGCGTTACCGCACGTTAACCTTTTGCACAGCACTAGACTACAGTGATTGACAGGGCAAGAAAACAGTGGATTATTCTCCTCTGTATCCTCTGTGCTCGAGTTCTGCCGTCGTTTCCCCTGAGAGTTCATCTATTAGGAGGTGATGCGATGATGACTTCGCCGTCTCGCAGTCACTCACTTTTTCTCATGCAGCACACGTGGCACAGCTCAGCGGCCTCATCCTTGTTGTCGTCGCTGGCACAGGTGCAAACCTCCAGAGAATACTTTGCACAGATAGAACCAGAGCAGGCCTGAGAGAGCGAGAAGACACTTTGACTTTACCTTTCACTGGAAACAACAGAACAACGTATGTATGAGAGTGAAGATCAAACTAACCCCATTGATGCAGACTTGTGTTTCTGAATGACAAGTAGTGAAGTTTTCCTTTGGTTCGGAGGCAGGACACTGAGCAGTAGCTCCATTACATTTACCCTCTCTGGCACACTCAGAATCCTTTCTGCAACTGTCGTCTGCACCTTTAAACGCACACCCTGCTGTGCAACACGGACCTTGGCTGGGACTGTGGGGGGAAAAAAAGAGTTGCATGTAAGCATTTAAAATTAAAAATAAAACTGTGTAAGAAAGAAATGCTCATCACATCTGACCTGCAGATTTTGCCAGGTTGGAGTTTACACTTCTTGCCATCGTCCTCGTTGGCGCTGTAGCAGCAGGTGTCTGTGCACTGATCGCTGTAGCCACAGTCACACTCCTCTCCAGCCTCCACTAATCCATTTCCACAGATCGGTTGTCCTGACTCTGTTCACACAGACACAACAGGGTGAGATCAGAGTCTCTTCTGCTCAGGAACAAACACATTTAAATGAGACTTTACCAACAAAACAGTCGTTTCTCTTCTTCGCCAGGACAGCGCTGATATTGCGGATGCTGCAGATGGAGAACTTGTTGTTGTTGAGCTTGTCTCCAGACGTGGCTCTGGCATACATGATGTAGTTGCCCTGCTCCTTCTTCTCCTGTAAATTAGACTCTCCAGGGGTGCATTCAAACCCAGAGTCATGCTGAGAAAGGACAGGCAAAGAGAGTGAGCAGGACGACCGAAGACGCACCAGGAATAAGTCATATTTAATATGCTGCACAGCGTGTCCTTACAGGAGAGCCAAAGTTGTGGCCGACCTCATGAGCAAAGGTGATGTGTGACACCTTAGGGGGAACATGAGAGGCATAGTTCTGCACAGTGATGATCCCAGTGTTCAGAGATTTCCTCTTCCCATCCGAGTACAGCTTGCTCTTCTCACAGATTCCCCCAGAGCTTCCTGTGGCAGCAGAAACAAAAAGGTACAAGAGATATAACATCATTTATCATTTATTTAAGTACAGACAAAGTTATTTTAACAACAGGTGGATTCACTGTTGCACTTCTGTCACCAAGAGGTGTGAGGACTTCTTCCAAACGATATAGAACACACCATGGAGACACGCCCCACGTTTCCCTGATGCTGTAAAACAGTCGATGATTATCACTGCCTTCACAGAGCAGCTTCAAAAAGACGCGGCATAGAATGAATGTAGAGAACATTCACGCAACAAAACAATATGCTTTTCTACCACAATGATGATGATGTATTTCACTTCACAGAAGAGAGGAAAGCAGACGACAAAGAAACATGAGTCAGAAGCACTAACAGCAATGTAAATGTACACGAGTGTGGTTTCTCTCATGCTCATGTGTTCTCTCGTCTCTTTTGTTCAGACCACAGCTCACAGTAACCAATCGATTGTTTCAGCTCACAGCTTTGCTCATTTCCCTGTATTGATTGCTTGAGGTTGCTGCTGTATTCTTCATTCTTCTTCTTGAGATGATGGTGGCTGAATGTACTCAGAGGAAGGAGAAGGGGAAGGAGAACCAAACACAACTAGAATTCATAGAATCACCACTCCTGAGACAAAGATAATAATAAGAGTGCTGATGTAAACTATTGTAATGCCCCTGTGTAGATTGTGATGCATTATTGAGTTTGGTAATAATATTTAAAGGCACCATATGTAAGAATGTGCAAATACGGTCTTTTAGGTTTTGTTTTCTGACGTAACAGGTTCAACCCTTGGTTGCCCCCCCCCCCGCAGAGACTCTACTGACTGCAATGACTGGTAGACGGTGGTAGGTGGCGCCACATGACGCCAAAACATGATTTCAAAACATAAACATGATTTGCAGTTTGCAAAATATTTTTTTAATGCAAATATTTTGTCTGTACTGTTGTTGTTGGTGAGTTCAGTTTGTTATGAACATTATTCCTGAGTCTGTGATATATTAGGAGGATTTTATGATTTATTACATAATGCACCTTTAATATTATTGTAAACTGCAGCGCGATGCTCACAGTGATTCCAACACAATTTCCATGTCTCTAAATTGTATGAATAATAATGAAAGATAACCAATGTATTAATGCTGCTTTAAACAACTTCAGCTTCTAAATGACTCTAAGTTTACTTTTCCCTTTTCTTACCTCACCTACTAATTTCTCAAACAATTATTTTTAGTCATTAATGAAGTCACTCGTGAACCTGTGCTAAAGTATATTAACTGAAGTGATCAGTGAGCACATGTTAACACTCTTTTATGATCTGTCAACCAGTGGCAGATGCTCTAAAATGTCATAGTCAAATATGTACTGTGTTGTATTTACATTTCAATACTAAACGTGCGCTGGAATGCGATTAGAACGCGTCACTAGTTTTGGTTTTGTTATTCCTGTAGCAGCCTCCGCATTAAAACACAAACCTGAAGGAGCTCCAACCCAAGCCAAGCCGAGCACACCGTCGTCAAAGTCTCTGTCAGTGAAGACGTAGGCCAGGCAGTAGTCGTCATGGTTCTGCTCAGAGTTGAGCTCCAAGAACTTTTCCACGCCGATATTTCCAAAGCGAAAAGGATTAGTTGTATCCTTTACATCATCCGTGGTATTTATCTGAAAGACAAAATAATAATAATAAAGCAACTCCAGGTGAGAGTGGGAAAACATGAGCAAACGTTGCACTGATCCTGACACATATTCACACGAAAGCTGCTCCATCATGGTACAGTTCAGTCTGGGACAGTACAGGACAGTATTGGTTTATTATTATTATTCCTTAAGAGATTTGCAAATAGTTTCAACGGATCCTTGTTCAGGGCGATGCCGACTATTATGATGGTAAATTTCAAGTCATTCTGAGATACTTTTTGTTTTCGAGAAGAAAGTCAGTTCTCTGTCAAAGTGCATCAGGGCAAATGGATCATTTCCTGAATTTCAAAAATTCACTAAAATGATTCCTTAGGAGCTTTGAAAATATTTTCAACGGATCCTTGTTCAGAGCGATGCCGACTATTATGATAAATTTAAGGAGAACAAAACACCCACGTTTGCACAGTATTGTATGTCTCTGTTATGTTATGTAGACAAAAGAGAGAGCAGACAATGATGACTGTTAAGTAGACAAAAATAAACAGGTCGACACACTCACCCTGATTCTTTTCACCATGAAGCCGATGTTTCGGATGCCCATGAAGTCTGTGCCCTGGTAAATGGAGTCAACGGCCTTCACATGGCTGGAAATCTGCAGAGAAAGTCAGGAGGGGAAGATGATGAGGAAGGAAAACACAGACACGACATATCATGGTAGCTACTGTAGGTTATTTCAGATTTAACAAAGAAACAGAATGCTATGTTCACTTTTTTAGTTTGTACGTGTAAACCTTTTCAAGTACTGACCTAAATTAAAAGTATGAAACAATACGAGTAAATATGAGTATAATAAACATCAGCTAATGAGGCACCGAGTAATTACTTGATAGGTAAAAAAACTAAGCCTGTGCAGGTATGTAACGGAGTATAGAGTAGACTCCCGACTGTCATGTTTACATCATGACCGTGTGCTAAATACCTGGGCAATGACGGCCTCTCTTGTGAGGTAGCGCTCGAAGAACTTGTGATCGGTCTGGATGAAGAGCTGACACGTGTCCTTCTCTTTCCCCGCCGCTCTCTTACTCCTCAGAACGACAGGACCATGTGAGCGCTCGTCCTCCAACACACTGTTCAACACCTGCACAAGAAACACAAGACCGTTCAGACTAAAAACATACTCGGAAGATGAAGAAACATGGCCATTATCGTCACCACTGTGGCCAGAAGATATTTGGGCTTCAATGTCTTGCCCAAGAGTACTTAAGCATACAGTCATAAGGAGGCAGGGATCAAACCAGGTACATTCTGGTTAGAGGGCCCACTTTAACGCCACCATAGGGAAATGTTTGTTTTTGGTTCAGTGATATCCGGTTAATTTAACCACCTGGAAAATATTTACTCTGCCATATTAGCATGGCTTGGATGTGGATGAAGGTCGTTTTAATCTCATGAGCCTGGTCCACCTGTCACTTAAGGTATGAGCTAAAAGGAGGAGGGGCTTTGTCTGCACTTACTTTGGCTGGATCTTCCACGGCTGATGTCTGGTACTTCTTCATCTGCTCAAACACAGAGTGGTCAGCACAGCCGCCCTCTGAGCCATACTTATGAGGATAATCTAGCAGATAGGGAGGAGATGAGGGTGAGCTAGAGAGCAGCTATAAGTGCTTCATCGATCTCTTTGGGATCATGTGTCGAGGAGGTGAATCTGAGATTAAAAATCTCTTGGAAGCTTGAATAAAAATACAAAATTGGAGGCAGAGAGAACAAAACAAAGACAAAAGCAGCTCTGTGTTCAGGCAACTTTAGGAGAAGTCCTGCAAACCAGCATGTTGTACAGAAACACAATCAAAGTTCTAAACTCACAGACTTGTCCTGTACTAATACAGACACTTTTATAATATGGAAGCAGACTGAGAGCTGCCTTATACTTGACCAATGACTGTATTTATGAGGTCAGAACAAGAAAACATCAGCGTATAATTCACACATTAAAGTCTACAATCACTATTCAACTTTAAAGGCAGCCGAGTCGAGCATTTGACGACACTGAGCACATAACTTATAATACAGATTAAACAACGTGGCACCAATGAGTCGCTTTTTATTAAATAAGAAAAATCAGTTTTTAGTCTCAGTGTTTGTAAAAGACCACACCCACATGACAAAGCCAGGTCAAATAATAAAATTCACATTAAACACCTGAACGATTCTAACCATTTTACAGTGTGCTGGTGTTTAAAGTAAGCTTAAAGGTTTTAAAAACATGATATATTGAATCCATGTGTTGTTATGGTGTTGTATAAACTCATTTCTCAGTAACAAACTATAACAATAAGATTATAATCAGAGTAGTGTAGGCCTGATCAGACTGAATCTCTATAGTGAAAGCACTGTTGGTCATTCAGTGAAAACGACACAGAGTCCAGAACTCGTGACTAAACGGACACTGAAACAACCATTCACCCTCTCACAATGTGTTCTCAATCTGTGCAGAGAAAGTCGTCTTTGTGCCTTCAGTGAATGCTCTCTTATTTAAATACAAATCAAACCGCCTTTTGCTCTGAAGGAGTAAACAAAAGAACTGATGTTTTACTGATGCCATTCCTCCATCAGGACTCATCCAACGAGCTGTACCTGTCTCACTGTGAAGAAGAGGTCAAGCCTTGTTGTTTACTTGCGTTTATGGACGTTAACACTTTGTCTTTATCGTGAACACTTACCGATGTCGTCCTCGTGATAGATGACAGAGTGGAAAGGCCTGGTGCTGCCCTGCAGGTATCGCTCGGACGGTTCAACATAATATGTTCCTTGGTGAGTTTTGATAAATCCCTCAAAGCGGCCGTCGACCACAGAGCCGTGGGTCAGCGTACCCTTTTCACCTGAGACACGAGGGGAGACGTGAGCACAGGCAAAACACCTGCAGTACAGTGTTTGTGAAGAAGGTTCATAGTAACACTGTAATATACTATACTGAAATCACAATTTCGATAGGCATGTCGTTACAGCCCTATTACACATCCAAATCTCTGTTTGTGATTGAACTCTGCTGTGGACAAACTGTAAAAAGGCATCCAGGGAGGGAAGGGACTGAGAGAGGAAGGAAGAGGTGGAAGAAAAGAAGTGGGTTTGAACATCAGGATTGTGACGTGATCAACTCACCAAAGATTTCTCCAGTGTAAATATGTGATGTATCAGCAGGCGTCTCCTTCCCCGACATCTCAATGACGAGGTCTGGAGAAAACAGAGTCGTTTCCCTCTTCATTCGTATGCTGAAATGTCTGAAAAGAGTATATAAGTCAGAAGAATGAAGAAAATACTTCAACATTTGTGCATAGCCATGGAATATTTTTGTAATCCCCTCATTACATCAAAGACGCATGAATGCATGAATCACATGAATCACATGAGGTGCACATGGGCCAAAATCCCAGAAACCTGAGGCCATGTAGGAGTCGTTCAGAGGACGAATCTCTACCAAGAATCTCATGAGCGATCACGTGTTAGTCATGATTACTCCCTCATACGCAAACTGCATTTCTGACATTTATCACTGTTATCAAAGATATTGCAAATGAATTTGTCTTAAATCAGCCTGATGTACTCAAAGATTTGGTGACATCATGCAGGAATAAAAATGTTAAATAGCTGTTTTTGCAGTTGACCCAGTAAATGATCACTTGACCATAAACTAGCTTTTACAAAATAATTTTTTTGTCAGCCTGTAACTGAGACCCTAGTATTGGGTCCAGTGTGATAATAAGAGCATCAGAGTGATGGTCACAGACGTCACAGACACCTGCCGAGACAAAACAAGCTCTTTCAAAGGGCTGAGGAGAACTCAGGCTGTGAGAAACTTTACACAAAGACCCTTTAAAGTCTGTAAAAGTGAAAGAGAAACATCAAACTAAAAAGCTTCTTTAGGTGTTTCAGTGTGACAAAAACAGAGACAGAGTTACTACGCTGCAGCAATGAGTCGATGGAAAATAAAGAGACAAAATGAAAACAAGAGATGCACAGACAGGAATAGACACAGGATTTCCTTCTCTGGACCTGGATGACTCTATGAACCGCTCGCTCGCGCACACAAGACCTGATTAAAACATAAAGATCTGTCCTTATTGGAATTGGTCTCACATCATTAGGGCTGGTTTTTTATATCTGGACTTTGATGCCGATTTCTCTGAAAGATCTTTTTCTATCAAACTTAATTCACTCAACTCAAAGAAATACATTTTAAGAAGAAATGTCATCACACATTATGTGGTAAAATGTTAAAATGGTAATAAAAAAAATGGTAAAAAGCAGGACTTCATATAAAGCCAACTATTCATGATAAAAAGAACTGAGAAACAAAATGAAAGACAAAAAAACAGATGCCTGCTGAATCTGGCATCAGTTTAAAGTATCACTAGATTATTCAGAAAGAAGTCTCATCTGTATTAACATGAATATGCAGCAATTTAACGCTACATTACGGAAGAAATGGATTTTGTGTTAAGTCATAAAATGAAAATGTCATCAGACATTAAGGAAACGTGTTCAATTAATAAAATACTAGCTTCACGGTCGGTTTATTCACAATTTACAGCCGACAAACAAACGATGTTTGAGAGTTTGTGTTGGAGCAACAATGGAGCTCAAAGTGTCCAGAGGAGACGGTCGAACAAAGCGAGCTGCAGCTTCGAGGCTGAAGAAGCTGAAGTTACCAAACCTGAAAAACCACGCGACTCCTCTCAAAAACATCTTGACCAGAAGGGAAAAAAAACAAGCGTCTGCAGTGGAAATGAGTTTGAAGACAGGTGTTGATGTAGTTCAGCTATAGCATATTATAAGGTATGATTTTCGCATCAGTCCACAGAGACATCATACTACTGTACGTCCTCCATCATAATCATCAGTCCACAGAGTTAACAACAACATACTACTGTAGCTCTGAAATCCCCACACAGCCCAGAAAGGACGTCACACGGACATCAGCTGCTGACAGAGTTTTTACTGACGACAAATAAAGAACGAGCAGAAGCAACATAACTTTGTGAGAAAGTTAAGACTCGTGACTGTGAATCTTTGAGTCTGGTTCTGACACAGTGTGTTTGCTCATTGTGTGAATTGTTGTCTTTCTCTGCTCTTGACGACGTCGTCTTTGTTCAGAGACCTGAGATCAGGTGTGTTGTGATTCAGTGCTGTACAAATAAAATGGAATCGAATTTTACATACTGACCATTTCATTCACTTTCTGGCATCTCTTCCTGTGAGGAGACCTGATAATGATCTGCCCTGCCTTGTTTGGTCACCTGACCCAGCCACAAATATGTGAGTGGGCATACACAAGCTTTTCTCTGGTTACAACAAACGTCTTCAGGGCCACAGAGTCGTCTAAGACTCAGTTTACCCTCATACAGATAATGAACTCACTCATATAAAGAATAAGATACCGTTAGGAAAACTGGCTTTGTTCAGTTTCTCTTTAAGCTAACGTGATTGACCGTCACAAACAACATTATTATTGACCAGTGTTGTGCAGTGCTGGTAATGTGGCTATATGATTCGTGTCTATCGGATAAATATAACTGGGAAGTTACGTGATAGCCAGAGGGATAATAAAGTTACATGACGAGTAATTGGCCCCGTTTACACCTGGCACTGAAATGTGAGGAGGAGGTGATGTAATGTTATGTGATGCATTGTGTTATGTTCATAGGTGTGAATATATGTGGTGAAGCGCTATCTGATCACAGGAAACACATTTTTATGCCAGGTGTAAAGGGGGGGCCACAGTTTCATGGCACATTAAGACTTAAGCCCAATTTATACTCCTGCCTAAAGTGCTCTACGTAGGTTACGTAGGTTACGGAGGTCGCGGAGCTGATCACCACCGACAACGTATAAATACGTCATATCTTAATACACACAGCACATGTTTAGACTCTAAATCAGGGGTCACCAACCTTTTTGAGATGAGAGCTACCTTAAGGGTAAAAAATAATATGGAGGGCTACCATATAATATTTTTTTGTTTGTTTACCATTTAAATGATTAATATTATGCATTCAACTGCATACACATTCATTCCAGTGCTTACTCCTAACGATTACCAGTTTTTATAAACAATATCAAAGATATTTTACTGAGCGATCATACGGATACATGCAAGTGAAGTGAAGTAAAGTGGGCCCGCGGGCACCACGTTGGTGACCCCTGCTCTAAATGGATCATTTCTCACCTCAAATGATCTTAAAACTGCGTTCAGGGACAGAAAAGTGAGAAACGGCCACTGTTTCAATGTTATTCAGCTGCAACAACAACAACAACAACAACAGTCTTTCTCTCTCGGACGCCATTGCTCACTGTAGCCAAAAGCACAACAACCTTGCGTAGCGACCCCTACTGATCGGGTGGGAAATTGCAGTGCGTATCCGGCACCACGACGGAGAACTATGAAGGCTGGAGGGGTCTCTGTGGTTACGCAGTCGGTAAAGTATATTGTGGCCCCAACTGACTTGTGTGCTTTATAATGACAGTTCTGCTTACAGGTGATTTTCTGTGAAGGCCTACTTCTGTTTGAGCATGTGTTTATACTCGATCACACTGCAGGTCCAGGCCGCACAACAACATCCCCGACAGCATTGTTCATGTCGACTTTAGAATCTACGGCCCACAGTCGGACTCTGTGACGACGATGACCTCGCCAAAACAGGCAGCAGCTGTTTCTCAAAGGCCAGCAACGACAGGAAAGAGCACAAAAGTGCAGGAAATGGGTCAGTTTGACAGATAACCCACGACAGAGGAGCTCAGTTGAGCGGAAAACAGGCGGAGCTGGCTGAAAAAACAGAGCCGCTTCGACACGGTGGAAATAAATAAATAAAAGGAGAAAATGGGGAGGAAAAAAAAAAATCAGAGACAGAACATTAAAAAAAGGACAGAAACATCCCATTTGCAAGAGGAGTCCCAGCATTGTACAACGATTACAAGACAGCATATTGTGTGCGTTTTCGCATGCATCTATGTGGACGCTGATAAGATCATAGCTGTGTTCAAACTGTCAGCCACTAAATGCAAACCTCTATTATTATTCTGAGATAAGAAAATCCAGCTCGTCTACATTTCCTGCGTCATATGTTCAGCACTGTGCAATCATAGGATATCAAAGGGAATACAGGCGTAACGCAGTGTTTTCAGGAATAAATTAGTACAAAATGTCGTTAAACTGTCAACAACACAGAGGACTTTACTTGTCTACATGTTTGTTAAACAGGTGGTTTGATGCTGGAGTGTCAAGGTTTATAATCTGAGACGGTAAAGCAGTCATGAAACACAGGTAATATGAAATAAATGTCACACTCTGCAGCTGCAGTACAAGTTCAGGAATACTGTTTGTGTTATGAAGAGGAGCCAGTTCAGTGATTGAGCATAATGTTATGATCACAGTGAGCTTGACCTTTGACTTCTGACCATCACATTCTTATCACTTCACACATTTCCTTCATAGATAGGATAGGATGTACTGTAACATCCGACCCAAAGTGACGCAAAGAGGTATTAATATCTGCGACTGACTGGAAAAAGACACACATGACCTCATGTTTACGTGCCGCGACACTGAGTCCAGGCACTGTTTACCAGTTAGCTCCGTTAACTGCATTAGCTCCTTTTAGCGCCGTTAGCGTTAGCCTACAGTGGAACTGGAGCGGTCTGTTTAGAGCAGCGCTAACAAATAACCAGCGTACCTGTGTACTGCGTATGTGTGCCTCGTATGTGTTTTTTAAAGGTTAGCGTTACTTTAGAGACTCATTTTAACAATCGGGAGTC
This sequence comes from Microchirus variegatus, assembly GCF_963457635.1. NCBI lineage: Eukaryota > Metazoa > Chordata > Actinopteri > Pleuronectiformes > Soleidae > Microchirus > Microchirus variegatus. The sequence goes on along the minus strand of NC_139807.1, from coordinate 33,613,342 downwards.
ACGTAAACATGACGTCACACGCATATTTTTCCGGTCAGTCGTAATGGAAACGCGCCGTGCGTCAACATTGACGCCGTTAAACGCTGTTGACGCATTAACGTTTGACAGCACTAGTATAAAACTCATATTAGCTCAATGGTGTTCCCTAAAAGCTGTTAATTCAACTTCCAAATATTTATGGTAATATGGTAAATCTAATACAGAAAAAAGCAGGTACTTCTTAAATATGGGGATTATAAACTGGGTTTTCAGCTGTAGTAATCCTGTATTATTACTAAGCTATTAATGAAATGCTATGCTATATATAATGGTGCAGCACGAACTGAACTGAACATTCACTCAAATGCAAAGTGTGCTATTATTTATCAGTGCAAGAGAACACATACTGTGCATACATTCAACAACACACTGGGGGTCGATGTCAACAATGATTAAATATGAGCCAGTTTTGAGACGCACAGTAAACCCTCTCAGTCAAAGGTGATGATGTTTGCTGCGCTCATCTCTGACACAGACCTGGAGAGTGAGCTCAGCACACTCTCTGCTCTGCTGCAGTAATCACATCAGCTCTTTAAGCTCAAAGAAACAAGCAGAGTGTAGCTGAGCGTAATTCGCTGGTGAAAGCGTTTGAATAAAAAGAAGAAGCAGCAGCAGCATTGCTTAACCAAGTTACATTGTATCCTGTGCTATTTATCTAATGAGTTTGTATAACAGTTAACTCAGATGATGTTTTAATATTGTTCCTTGAAATATTCTTGAGTAAAATTATGTTCTTGTTTACAGAGGAATAAGGATGAAAAAAGACTGCTGACAGACATAAATAGATGAGTGAATGGACGAGTGTGTGCATGTTTGTGCTCAAACTCACTTTCCATGGGCGTGGAAGTCCAGGTGCACGGCCTGGTCCTGAGGAGAGAGCGCTCTCTTGGCTCTCTGGTGACTGCTGTGCAGCGCCGTCGTGTCGTACGATAGACCTTCATAATGACTAATATATTTGTTCAAGCGGTTCCCAAATTGACCTGAAAGAGAAAACAGAGATTTCTTGTTATATTTGATGACAAACATCTGCAGTGAAACCATGATTTTATTACATACAGCTACTTATCCATCTGACTGAGTAAACAGTTATTGCATAATGTAACTCAACAATAGGCTACGTGCACAACACTTTTATTACTTTTGTTCATACAAATATGCACTCTGTTGGTCCTTGTGGGTGTATCGGATTATGTTTTTGTCTCTATAGGCTACGTACACAATGAAACTTCCGCCTAGCAACCGTGGCTTCCGGTACGCTGGGCTGCTTCCGGTAGATCGTGTTGTCATTGTGATTTCCCGGAGACGCTAGTGAAGTTCTAAATCGTAGTGTCAATTTTATTCGTAATAATTAGCGGATTTCGGATACAAGAGAGACCGTTATTGTAGTAGAACGCCAGCCCTACATTGTTGTGTACCGCTTTGTACAAATTTGTCTTGGTACAATAGTCAGATAAACTTTCTTCTGTTTCCGGTGGATGTGTGTGTGCGAGCTGAATGGATGGTGAGGGTACGGCGGGACGACTTCACACAAGTTTGCAGCCGGCATTTCAAAAAGGACGATTTTGTCGTCACACCGGGGAAATTGATATCTTTAAGAAAGGTGCCATTCCTGCTCTTTATACTAGAGACAAAAACATAAACCTATACACCTACAAGGACCAACAGACTGCATATTTTTGTGTACAAAAGTAATAAAAGTGTTAAAAAAATGCATTAAGGGTGTGTCTGTGAGCCAGGATGAGGATGTTATTCATTTCATGATTGAACTGTGTCGTCACGTTGGACCACGTTTGGAAAATAGAGATGGATCTCATACAAAGTGATTTGCTGTAGTATGAGCCGTCACTGGCTCGTTATGCTTAAAAGGCTTATTCAGCTCACTGGTGTGATCCCACAGGGCTAATCCTGCTAGCCTTTAAAGGCAACACTGCCTTTGTTCTTTTCACTGCACAAAGAGAGCGGTCACTTTAAAGCACCAGTCAGGAGCATGTGATGCACATCAGGTGACCGAGGTTCTGTTTCACTGGTACTGTATGCCATTGTGCAAGCTCAGTGAATGAGTTTGAGGCAGCCTGGTCAAATACTCGTCTTCATTCCAAGACAATTCAGATTCTAGACTATCTGGTGGATATTATGGGTTATAATAACAGGAGAAACTGTTATGTGTTCATTTTAAAGAGGGGAAACTAATAATGAGCTCAATACCAGAAGAGCTTCGACAAAAACACCTCACCAAGGAACTCCCACAGTGGGCCAAAAAAAGATAGATGTGTTTATTTCCACCTCCCCTAATCACCATTTCATTCACTCCTGTGAGGTTTTCCATGTAATGGGAGTTACAACTTCCTAAGCAGGGAGAGTCTGTACCAGGCGAGTAACAACTTGTCCATGAATGCAGGCAGAAAATCTTCAAACTATCAGCTTCTTTTACAACAGAAACAATAAACACAGACTATACTGAACCAACCAGCCAGGAAATCAAAACAGTCAGTTCAGAGGTGAGGGGAATAAGGTTGATTTTGTACAAAAACCAACAAGACTGCACAGATTAGCCTCCTAATGGAAACTCCATGAACAGAACAAGCCTGAAGATGTGCACTTACGTCATAACCAGACATTAAGTCTGACATTTCTTGGAAGTTATAACATTTCCACTCACATTAGGAAACTAAAAATGTACTTCCAGGGCTACTGGACAGACCAAACACTTGCATATAAATACATTACATCCTGGTTTTAGATAATTGAACAGGCCTTTATTGTCATTTAGAAAAGTTAATGCGATTTCTGTTAGAGGTTCATCAGTCAGGTAAAGTAAGAAATGTGCACTGTCAAGTTGTTTTTACACACTAACTGATTATTTACATTTATTTAAGTCTAAAAAAAAAGGCATTCAACAAAGAGCAGGAAATGCTGAGGTACAAATAAATGACTGAGATGTCAAAGAACTATATAGAGATAATAGAAGCACGTATACAGGACAGCAAAACCACTTTATGTAAACATAGCATTAGCATCACAACCTGATGATGTCATTCGCCTTTACTACTAATTTGAGGAACTAAAGAAAACTAGGACTGCAATTTCCACAGTTTCACTCTGAGAACTTTAACTGCCAACAACTAAATAGAGTCACAAAATGAGCAAAAAAACATTCTGAAAAGGAGACGACACAGAAAAAACAGTGACCCTGGATGTTCTGTCCTGTGAATGCGATCGTGGCCCGAAGCTACTTTTCCAACTGTAACACGACCATGGGATCAACCGGAGTTACGACATTCCCTCCACAATGACAGTCACTGTGATCAGCCACAGGCCCTGAACTTAAGCCAGTGCATTAAATATATGCGTCTACACGTAACATATACAGAGTTAATATTTTAAATAAATGTGTGTTAAAGATGCAACAGGTAACTTTTGGGGATCTATCTGTATGGTCTTAGTGAAAAGCATCAATCTAACACGTATGCTGTGTCCTTCTACTGAAAACAGACTCTGTCAAGCAAAACTATCAGACTTGACTGAGGCTAGCTTTACACGACAACGATCTGAACACAAACCTGCAAAAGTGGCGTTGCGTTGCCACTTTTTATTTCGCGTTTAGAAGAGCGTCTTTGGGTGGAAATCTGCACGCACACGGTTACGCTAAAGTGTGTGAAATTTGATGTAGTATGCATGCCAGGTGGCTAGGTGGCACTGTGAAGCACTGCCATACAACAACAACAGGAGCGTTGAAACTTCCTTCTACTTCTCTCTAGTAGCGCGAAGTAGCAGCTAAAGGCGACTTGAATGTGCGACTGATGGATTATAATCCCACATGTTTGTTGTTGTTTGTCTGTTCTGCACATGGATCTGACGTCAGCGTACAGGAGGATAGGGTGAGCAGCTCAAAGCTCACTTTAGTGTTTTCAACCCTTTACCACGGAGCGCCACGATGGAGCGTTTTTAACATTTACACTCTGGAGGGTGGCTTTGTTTTTTTAGCGTTTTTAAGCCCCAAAAACGATGTCTCCGTCTCAACAAAAGGCATCTGATCAAATATTCTGTCGGTTTCACCCGGGAGTGTTGTCGTGTAAAGCCAGCCCGAGCGCAGTCCAGGGGCGAGAAACAGTCATCACATCAAACTGATAAACAAGTGGGTTTTTTGAGCAGTAGAATTAACTTCTGAAAGTTTTTCCTGAGCTCCAACCTGTTTGCAGCCATCTTCTCAGCACTGTTTGAATGAAACTGACAAATGTTTGTGTTTATAAGTTAAGCACTAGAGTTTCAAGAAGAAAAATAACATTTAGGGCACTCAATTTCACTGGAAAATGTCATCATTTCAATCCATTTCAACCACATGTGGCCCACAATTCAACAGTCAACACAATTCTTGACAGAGCAGAAAACAGCGACAGGAACAGAGGGGGGTGGTAACGGCATCAATCACAACTCATGCAAACTGAAAGCCCAAACACCAACTTATATGACTGACTCTCTTCAACATTATGAATCACACACTACCACAGTATGAAGGTAATGCTGGTAATTTAATCTGACGGTGTCAAACCTGATCAAGTCTGCCAAAAACACAAAGGGGAAATCAAGAAACTGCAGGTAATAATTCAACTGTGTCTAAAGTGAGATCAACCTGGTTTATCTGAAAATTAGGAATCCTCACAAAATGTTCACAATCCACACATTACACCATGCATGACTTGTCCTGCGTACTTACAGACCCAATAATATATTCATGGCAGTGTGTAAATGACTGGAATTGTAAAAACGGTAATAAAAGGTATTAAGTAATTAGCCATAAGTAATATTTATCCCATATTTCTTACAAAAGAGAGAAAAAACTAAAGCTTGACGAGAACCTTTGGCTGTAAATATCACTTTTTCACACGGCTAATGTAAAGAAATCAGTTAAAGGTGGAGATAAATTAAAGCTTTCTCAAAGTTGACAAATCAGCCGGCATCACTGCAGCAGAACTCACTCAGGCATAATACAAGAGTCAGGAGGAACAGAACCACGAGACAGACTAACACTAAAAACCTTTCTCTGCAAGACAACAATCCCTGCACATTTTATGAACACAGAGTACGTTAACGTTCAGTGTTTCATGATGACTATAAATAAAAGCATGAGGGTAAAGGCAGCGACAAAGAAAAAGTTGGTTTTCCTGTCCTGGTTTTGCATATATTACTGTCTACACTCTGTCTTCATGTTTATGCTACGTGTGCTCAGTAGCATTCTTTTACATATTAATCATAGGAATTGTGATAATTGACACACAACACACCGAACTGAACCGCTGCATTTAATCACATTTCTATATCTGAAGTGAGATCAACCTGGTTTATCTGAAAATTAGGAATCCTCACAAAATGTTCACAATCCACACATAACACCATGCATGGCTTGTCCTGCGTGCTTACAGACCCAATATTATATTCATGGCAGTGTGTAAATGACTGGAAGAGTAAAAACGGTAATAAAAGGTATTAAGTAATTAGCCATAAGTCATATTTTATCACATATTTCTTACAAAAGAGATAAAAAAACTAAAGCTATTATTTTCGGGGGGAAATTTGATTCACATAGGAATCACGATTCTAATCATCCACAATTCTGAATCGATTCATAAACTTCAAAAATCAATGAAAAAAATAAAATAAAAAAAATAAATATATATATATATATACATATATATATATATGTGTATATATATACATATACATATATATATATATATATATATATATATATATACATATATGAATAAATGTTAAGTTTGCCTTTGTGTGACCACATTATCTTATACAAACTGGATTGTTTTGATGCCATAATAAAAAAATAAAAAAAAAAAACACTATGCGTTGTATCAATTTTTGAATCGAGAATCGAATCGGAAACAAATCGAATCGTGAGACACCCAAAGATTCACATCCCTCCTGAGAACTGGAAACTTTAACATAACAATAGACGAGTCAACTCACAAAATGTCAAGTACCGCAGCAGTGGAACAGACACAGGAAACCGCAGTAATACTGTGTGTTTTAACTGTTGTTGTGAACTCTACGTTACTAGTATTAGCTCAGTTAGCTAATCAGTGAGTAACTGTCACAGACAGTGTTTCACCTGTGTCACTCAAAGCAAATTAACCTGACAACCAGTCAGTTATTAGTGAACCCTGCGTGAATAAACACTCGTTAACAAACACCAACAAACACTCACACAACACTTCTAACGTTAGCCTGTCAGCTAGCTAGTTCGTTCGTTAGTTAGCCGGAGTACAAGTGTGTGATCCGATTAGCGCGTTAGCTCCGACGGCGATCGTTCAACACTTTCCTCAAAACTTACCTGTGACATGCGACAGGAAGCAAAACATAAGCAGCAGTTTGACCAAGAACATTATCGAAACTCCGTGTTGGCTCAGAGTGGCTCAGAGACACGGAGACACCGCGGTGAGCGAGCGGCTAATTACTGCTAGTTCTTTCGGTTTGTTTTACTTCAAAGGTGTAGACGCCCTTCCTAGTTAGCTAGTTAGCTAGTTAGCTGGCTCCATCACAAACACCGGCGCTCGCTCTCTGTGTGTGTGAGTGTGACAGACAGCCCCGCCCCTCTGCTCTGTCGTCATAGTACTTTATCAGAGTGTGAACACGCCCACCACCATCATCATCATCATCATCACCATCATCATCATCATCGTTCTTCTACTACTGTGATCTCACAGGTACAACACCATGACGTCATCATTATCAACAACAACAACAACAACAAACTTTTCCCTTTCATCACTTTGAATTTTTACACGGGAAAATAACACGGATTGAACACAAACGAAATTCATTTCATTCGCTTTAACCATCATTTTAACCATGGCAATAAAGCTGTATTATATATATATATATATATACTCCCCCCTATATATTATGATGATTATGATTATGATTATTATAATTATTATTATTATTATTGTTATTATTAGTAATAATTATAATAAGGCAAGGGCTGTTTTTACTGATATGCATATCTTTTTTACTGAGTTTATATATGTTTTTTTCAGTTATTTACAGTATTTTATTGTTCTTCATATTTATATTGTTTTATAATGTGGGTTATTTTTCTAGTGTAATGTATTTTTTTTTTAAACTAAGTTTATATAGTTTTTTAAAAGCTATTTGCAGTATTTTAATGTTCTTTTCATTTATAGTTTCACATACTTTTTAATTACAAGGTTTTTCCATACATATTTCGCTGGTGTCAGATTATTTATAGCATAAAGGTGATGAACACTGGTTGGAAGGGCCCCCTGGGAATTTTTACTTAGGGCCCCTACAGACTCTAGAATCGCCTCTTGAGTGGAGAAGAGTCAAGTAACCACCTATCAATACAAGCCATAAAGCCATTTAATGATGTTATGTTGTACAACATAACTTTACCACTCTATCCCACTGGATTTTTTTGTTAAATTTATTTTTAAACAACCCCAAAACGGTTTTAAAAAAAAACATCCGGACCAGTGCTTCTATTGTTTTTTTTACTGGGGAAGGAATTGAGAAATGACTGCCACCTAGTGACACTACAACGTTACTGCGGGTTCACAATTTGGCCACGGCATATCCACCGAGTGCTACAAAATACGAGCGTCCGCAAACGCAGCACGGCCTGGTGCTTTCTTGCGCCCCCTTGCGCAACATAAAAGCACTTCACTGTGATGACGTCACTCGCAGAGTTGTCATGGCGTCTTTCAGAGCGACGGCGCTGCTGCTGCTGCAATTTAGCTAAAAAAAATCTGTCGACGGTGTTTGTTCGTCGGGATGGAGAATTACGCGAACCTGCATCGAGGCAGCGACGGCAGCTCCGTGTGCGCCACCATCGACGCGGGGATGAGCGACGTGAGCGGCGGCGGCGGCGGAGGAGCGAAAGCGGCGGTCGACAAACGCAAGAGCAGCGAGGCTCCTCTCGGTACTTTGGTCAGCGGGAGTTGTAATGACAGCACCGCGGACGTCCTCGCTCCGTGTGCGGTCAGTGTCACAGCCTGCAGCGCCGGGGCGGTGGAAGTTTCTTCGCCGCCAGCGCAGGAGGCTGTGAAGCGGGACAGCGCGGCGGCTCAGGGCGGCTCCGGCTCCGGCTCGGGCTCGGGCTCCGAGGATGTGGTCAGTAACGGGATGGGGCATGAGGATGACTCGGTGCTGCTGGCCGCACCAGATAGAGAGGGTGGTGCCGCGAAGTTGGTAAACAACAAAAGCGGAGGTCCGTCGTCGGCTCCGGCTCAGCGCGGCACAGATTTGTGTGCGGAGCGTTCGGCTCTCGGACAAAGTGAAGCCGGGAAACTTGCGCAGTTGTGTCCGGACAATGCAATCACAGCAGCGGCGGCGGCGGCGGCGGAGGCGGCGGAGGCAGCAGACGTAAGGCCAGGGCTGCCCGGTGATCGCACCTTATCCGAGGGATTGCCGAGTGGGAGTGACCGCGACGCGAGCCTCGGCGGAGAGTCCCGAAGCATGGATTCACTCGAGTCCTTCTCCAACCTGAACTCGTGCCCGAGCTCGGACCTGAACAGCGAGGGTCTGGAGGACAGAGGACCGGGTCTGGAGGACAGAGGACCGGCTCTGGAGGACAGACTGGATCTGGCCCTGCACAGCACCGAAGGCACAAAGAGCCTGTGCAGTACGGAGCGAGCCGCCGCCGCCGCCGCCGGACAGTCCATCTACCACATCAAGTGGATCAAGTGGAGGGAGGAGAACACGCCGATCATCACCCAGAACGAGAACGGACCGTGCCCGCTGCTGGCCATCATGAACGTCCTGCTGCTGGCGTGGAAGGTAAAAAATAAAAAAAAGATTAATAAAAAAAAGTTTATTATTAATGAAGTAGGGATGTGAATCTTTGGGTGGCTCACGGTTCGATTCAAAATCGATACTCTATTCAAACGGTTCTCGATTCAAACGATTCTCGATTCAATTCCAATTTTGGCATCAAAACGATCCAGTTTGTATCAGATAATGTGATAATGTGATCACACAAAGGCAAACTTAAGACAAAAGTTAACATTTATTCATTCAAAACAAAAAGCTAACGCGCTAATCGGATCACACACTTGTACTCCGGCTAACTAACGAACGAACTAGCTAGCTGACAGGCTAACGTTAGAAGTGTTGTGTGAGTGTTTGTTGGTGTTTGTTAACGTGTGTTTATTCACGCAGGGTTCACTAATAACTGACTGGTTGTCAGGTTAATTTGCTTTGAGTGACACACGTGAAACACTGTCTGTGACAGTTACTCACTGATAAACTAACTGAGCTAATACTAGTAACGTAGAGTTCACAACAACAGTTAAACTCCAACTGTACACGCAGTACACGCAGTATTACTGCGGTTTTCCTGTGTCGATAAACCAACTGTTCCACTGCTGCGGTACTTGACTCGTCTATTGTTATGTTAAAGGTGCCATATGTAAGAATGTGGTCAAAAACTGTTACTACACTCAAATTCAAAACACCGAGGTCTTTTAGGTTTCATTTTCTGACGTAACTGGTTCAACCCGTGGTTGCTCGGCAGCTGAGACTCTATCGACTGCAATGACTGGTAGACGGCGGTAGGTGGCGCCACATGACGACAAAACATGATTTCAAAACATAAACATGATTTGCAGTCTGCAAAATATATTTTTTTAATGCAAATATTTTGTCTGTACTGTTGTTGTTGGTGAGTTCAGTTTGTTATGAACATTATTCCTGAGTCTCTGTGACATATTAGGAGGATTTTATCATTTATTACATAATGCACCTTTAAAGTTTCCAGTTCTCAGTAGGGATGTGAATCTTTGGTTGGCTCACAATCCAATTCTTAGGCTCACAATACGATTCAAAATCGCTTCTCGATTCAAAAATTGATTCAATGCATAGTGTGTTAAGGCAAATTTTGTCATCAAAACAATCCAGTTTGTCTAAGATAATGTGATAATGTGATCACACAAAGGCAAACTTAAGACAAAAGTTAACATTTATTCATTCAAAACAAATAAAAAACTTACTTCCTGTACAACACAAATAACTTTAGCATAAATAAAAGCTTAGGCTAGCTGCCTTTTTCTCCCAGAAGTTACAAAAATAAACTGTACACAAATAACACAAAGTGGTGTTTTTTCAAAATAGACTTCAATCGATTTTTGCAGTTTATGAATCGATTCAGAATCGTGGATGAATAGAATCGCGATTCATATGTGAATCGATTTTTTTCCCCACCCCTATAATAAAGCAGAGCAGACGATGGATGATGCTCGTGGGTGTAACATTTGATTAAATAAAAAATGTGTAATAATGGACCAATTGTACCAGTGGACCAGTGTAGTGGTGGTTTATACCACAGTCTTCCTAAAACAGGCCACTACAATAACACAAACACTTACTACACTTACACACTTTAACATTTAATGCTACAACATTACTCTGAGTGGCTCTCACAACCAGGATGTGAGGAAGAGGATGATGATGAGAGAATGAGTCTGTAGCTGACGTCTGATCTCAGTGATCCATCAGTTTACCTGGAGTTCTCTGCAGCAGTGAATCTGGACGTATCTTCACGTTTAGATTTGGTAACAGGTTGCAGCTGATCCTCAACACTTCCTGTAAAACACAAACTAAAGAGCGTGTGCGGACGCGTTGATGTGCTGTATGAAGTTTGACTTTAGCAGCAGATAAATCATAAATGTACGTACGTCTGGGATTACACCAGCATTTGCTAGAGTCAAGATTATTTCTGACATTTATGTCTCCTTGTTATTTATGCATCATGTCATTTGGAACAATTCACCTGGATTCCTTTGTGCATAGCTTGTTTTGTTCCGGTCACCTGGTTGTTCCAAGTCCACAAACTGTATTATATCATAATAATATAATATATCGATGGATCTGCCTGAAATGTTACATTTGCAAACGTAAACAAGTGGCACTTCCTGTCTGTACTCCTTTGGTTTATATCCTTAATATTTCAGAAAATACAAGCTTTTGTCTGTATTTGTGAACATTTGTGGACGAGGAGGAAAATCTGCTCAGGAGACATTTATTTTCAAGTGAAAAACAACATGATTTCAAATGACAAGGACTGTATGTTGGTGCGCTCCACACCATTTTCTCCTTTAACAATTACAGTAATAATAAGTAGTAGTTACTATGGCAGTAATAATAAATTGTGATGTGTGTTGATATCCAAGATTAACATGAACACACACACACACACACACACAGGAGACGCCCAGCTTCAGTGCCAGTGGTTTGTGTAATAAATATAAATAATATAACTAGTGTAGTAATAAATGTGTGTGTGTGTGTGTTGCAGGTGAAGATGCCACCGATGATGGAGATAATAACTGCAGAGCAGCTGATGGAGTATCTCGGTGAGTGTTTGTCATCATCATCATCATCATCATCATCATCATCATGACTCTAAAGGGAAAACTGCTGCACTGACTTTTCACCACGTGTCACCTGATGCACGCTGGTATTTCTTTATTTTATGTTTATATTTGATTTGTTTTGTATATGAAAACTCGTGTCACTGCTGCAGAACACGATCTGGCCTTAGCTGAAGAAGGAACTGTGGTCGTGATGACAGGAGTCATCCATTTGAGTGCATGTAAGGGTGTGAATCACAGGGGAACTCATATATATACACATAGGATACATGGACCATGATGCAGATAATATCACAACACAACGATTCTGTGATAATCAATATATTACAAGACACTCCGAGATATATCAGCATATCTGTCTAACTCAGGGCTCTCAAACTCAAATGACCTGGGGGCCTCATGAGGTTCAAGACTGGTCAGTAGGGGGCAGTCAAGTGAATAAAAGCCCAACTGTGTGGGGGGGGAAACAACTTCTTATTTATGATCCAAAAACAAACGTTTAAGCAGCGGGCCACATGAAGCCGATCGGAGGGCCTCATGTGGGCCGTGGGCCATAAGTTTGAAACCACTGGTCTAACTGAAGGAAACATGTCGTCAGTGAAACGTTAAAAGTGCAGCTTCCTCTTCTTCAGCCGGGTCACTTCCACACAAGTTTCCTTAATTAGTTAGAGCAGCGCCACCGTGAGGAGACGTGAAGTAGTGACGCCCCAATGAAACAACTCACACTCAAAATGAGCTTGGGGCCAGTGAACTTCTAGTCTGGTCAGGAGGGGGCCAGGGGGAGGGGGATTAACTGTTTAGTAATTAAACAGTTTAATTATATCTTGATAACCATCATGATAAAATATTTAGGATGATATTGCACACCATTTCAAAGTAAAAGCGTTAGTTTTGATCCATAATTCACAAAAACATAATTGTGATGCAAAATGAATCGACAAATCAATCAAATCAAAAAATTAATTCTAAATAACATTAAATCAAATGTTGAATGTATAGAAACGTCTTAAAGTGAACGGCCACAGGACGTTGACTGGGGGGGTCGCAAGTGTGAGACTCCTGCTTTAGAGCGACTTCATTTGTGAATTAAAATACTGATATTTGCTCAGGAGTATTGATGATGGTATTACGCGACGATGATCTATATATATATATCTTTAACTAACTAGACACACACACACACACACACACACACACACACACACACCCTCAGTTGGACCTCTCACTCATGCTCGTGCATCAAAAACACTGAAACTGTCCGTGAGCCAAACATGTATATAACACAATGTTATATTTTGTTACCGTTTAAAGAAACGTTTCCCGTTGAGTCCACGCGTGTAAACATAGAAACACGTTAAGCAGCAGCTCAGAGTAAACAGAGTAAACAATCTTGTGTTTCACTTCCTCTCAAATCAGAGCTCAGCTCAGGTCACATAGATATATCAGAGTCAACACAGAGAGGAATGAGAGCAGGTGAAATACTCACAACTCTGCTCTGAATCTGACCTTCTGACCTTCATAACTCACATGTCTCTGCACCATCAAACACAGAGTCTGGTTACAGCACAGCTACGCTGTCTCCTCCTCAGTGGTGTCTCCTCCCAAGTGTCTCCTCCTCACTAGCGTCTCCTCCTCACCAGCGTCTCCTCTCAGTGTTAGTGAGTCACACAGAGTTTATCTAGTCTCATGTTCAGTAGCTGCTGATAATCCCTGATAATCATAATCTGTTTAGGGTTGAGGATCCTGACCCACGAGAACCAGAGACTGTGTGTGATTTAAAACAAGGCAAAGATAAACAATTAAAGCAGTCATTAAATATATATGTATATATATATATGTGTATATGTAATATAAGCCAACATAAAAAAAATAAATCAGTAATACAAGATAAACAATCAAATAATCTGTGCATGTGCAATAAAAATCTATAAAAAGTATTTTGTTCAGCCAGAGCTGAAAGGCAGTGAGGAGCCTGCACCTCCTGGTTTTTTGTTTTATAATGGAGATCTTGGCATGAGCAGGAGGAGCTGCTGCACATGCAGGAGGAGCTGCTGCATGTGTGAGCAGGAGGAGCTGCATGTGCAGGAGGAGCTGCATGTGCAGGAGGAGCTGCTGCATGAGCAGGAGGAGCTGCTGCATGAGCAGGAGGAGCTGCTGCACATGCAGGAGGAGCTGCTGCATGTTTGAGCTGCTGCACTGACCTCAGAGCTTTGTAAAGGTCTGTCATCATGACATTAAAGGTCCTAAAAACAGCAGCATTTTCAAACAGATTCAGACACAGGGAGGAAACTTCTGTGAGGAGCAGGAGCAGGAGGAGTAAGAATAGTCCGGGGTTTTCCCTGTTGTGGACTTTCTCTAAAGTCTTTATCTCAGTTGACAGAATAAGAATAAAAGCAGAAGCTGCAGCTCATCACCATCATCACTGTATCATCACTGTCTCACTGACCTGGACACTGTGTTGTTATTAACATCATTATTAGCTTTAGAAACATTGAACGTTGTGTTTGTTTGAAGAAACTCCAGATGACACACACGTGTCCTCCATGTGTCACTGTTTTTACTTCATGAGTCTGTTGATGGAATTCCTTTGAGTAACTTTAGAGACGTGTTGACAGTGTTGACGCCACGCTCGCTGCTGCCAGGTCATCATAAATAATCACATATTTACAGCAGAGTTTAAAAAGTACGACTGGAGAGTGTGTGTGCGTGCGTGTGCGTTTGTGTGTGTGCGATGCCACAGTGAACTCAAATCATGTCGATGTGATTCATAAAAGCAGCAGTGGTTATAATTCTTCTTCTTTAAATGTAGATTCACAGACTTAACCAGTTTATTTTATTAGAGCTGAAACGATTAATCCATGAATCGATTATTTATCGATTACTAAATTAATCGTCAACTATTTCGATAATTGATAATCGCTTTCACGAAATGTTTTCATGATTAAAACCAGATTTCTGATTGTTTCAGCTTCTTAAATGTGAATATTTTCTTGGTTTCTTTGCTCCACATAAACAAAGAAATCATTCAAACTGAATCATTTTGGTTTTTGGACAAAAACAAAGACTTTAGAGAACGTCGTCATTTCCAGCTCCAACGTTTTTTTTAACATTTTCTGTCATTTTATGGACCAAATTCATTCATCGATTCATCGATTACGAAAAATGATGGTTAGTTGCAGCTCTAATTTATTAATGATCATGTCTCTGTGTGTCCTCATGTAGGAGATTACATCCTGGAAACCAAACCTAAAGAAATATCAGAGGCTCAGCGACTCAATTATGAGCAGGTAAGAGCTGCTCGGACAACACACAACACAACACAACACAACACAACACAACACAATTGAACTGTTTCTGTTTCTGAGTGGAGCTGAAACATCAGCAGTAGAAGTGAAACGTACGTGTGTTCATACATTTGCATAATGAAGGTCAGAGTTCTGTCGTATGGAAATAAACTCTGAGTTCATTATAAACAACATCAAACTGCAGGTGAGAGTTTTACACACTGATCTGTTATATAAGATGAAGGAGGAGGAGGAAGAGGAAGAGGAGGTCACATGATGTTCTGTGTGAACGCTCACACACACACACACACACACACACACAAACATGGCTGCATTCAGCTCACGGCTGTGACTCACTGTGTGTGTGTGTATCTCGAGTCAGATGTGCAGATGCAGCTCCAGCAGCTGATGGAGTGAGTGGGTGTGGTCAGTGGGTGTGGTCAGTGGGTGTGGTCAGTGGGCGTGGCCTGACCTCCTCCAGCACATCTGTGAATGATTCTCAGCCTCACTTAGAGCAGAGAGTAAAAACAGTTTCCTCACAGTCGGCTTCTGCTAAATTTAACTGAAAATAAAAGCTCTTAAATAAAGCAGCTCTCAGCATGTGAGGTTATGGTTTAAGTATGTGTTATTATAGTTATTATGATGCTCTGACCTTAGAGCTCCTCATGTCCTGGTGTCCTCGTGTCCTCATGTCCTGGTGTCCTCATGTCCTGGTGTGTGTGGACAGACTTCTGCAGGATGAGAAGATGAGATGTTGTTTATCATCAGACTAAAGGTTTCCTCCTGGTGCATTTTTATTCTTTGTAATAACAATGTGGTTTAAATGTGAATTATTAGAAACCAAGAGGTTTACACACACACACACACACACACACACACACACACACACACACACACACACACACGTATCTAGAGCAGTCAGTGATGCGCGTCATGACTCTGACCCACATTCTGTCACATTACAGTCGAGTAAACTCTTCATTATTTATAGCTCCCACTCATTAGTGCAGTTATGTAACAGTTAAGTGCAGCTTTAGACCTTCATATTTTTACATTCTTGAGTTCATTTATTCAGGCTTTGATTGAGCATCGACACAATAATTATTCTAGAATGTTGTTATTCTAGAATGATGTCACTGTTTCTCTGTCAGTTGATGTGATTGTTGGAGCAAAAGCAGAGAAAAACAAAGAGTTCTTTACTTACTGCATGAGTGACTGATGCTCATCATCTGATCTGTGAGCTGAGCTTAGATGAGCTGAGCTCATGTGTCTATGTTGTGGTAAATCTGTGCTCCATTAAACAGTTTAGTTAATCCTTCCATCACTGCTGCTCATCAGAGTCCTGATCCACGATCTCAGGACGACTTTTCTCCTCAGATCCACATCAGAGCTGCTGGATCTCACTGTTCAGACGATGAAGACGATGTGTGCTCGCTCTCTTTAAACTTCATGTTCATGTGGTTTCGTTCTTTTTTCTGCAGAGAGGAGAAAACAAAATGAAGGATGTAAATGATGTCAATTATAAGTGATGTTAATCTCAGACGTTGTTTAATCCCAGTGTCTGTGTCTCCGTCAGAACATGAGTGACGCGATGGCCGTTCTTCACAAACTACAGACGGGTCTGGACGTGAATGTCAAGTTCACAGGAGTCCGAGTCTTTGAATACACGCCTGAATGCATCGTCTTTGATCTTCTGGACATTCCTCTTTACCACGGCTGGCTGCTTGACCCTCAGGTCAGTTCACTCTTCATCATCATCATCATCATCATCATCATCACCTGACGACTGTCACTCGTCTGTCGTCAGTTCTTCTGTTAGATCTAAACTGTGATGATGTTCAGAACCTTCTCTGTCTTTGTCTGATCTTCATCTTCAGATGAAGGACATCGTCAAAGCTGTGGGAAACTGTAGCTACAACCAGCTGGTGGAGAAGATCATCTCCTGTAAACAGTCAGACAACAGTGAACTGGCAGGAGAAGGTGCTGCTCCTCACACTCTTCACTCACCTGCTCCTCATCATCTCTTCATCATCTTCTCCTCCTCATCTCTAACCTCCTTCATGCTCCTCTTCCTCCTCATCTCCTCCTCCAATCTCTTCTCCTCCTCCTCTCTGACCACCTGATCTCCTCTTCACCTCCTCTGACCTCCTCCTCATCATCTCCTCCACATCTCTTCCTCTCTGACCTCCTCCTCATCTCCTCCTCCTCCTTCTCATCTCTTCCTCCTCTCTGACCTCCTCATCTCCTCTCTGACCTCCTCCTCCACTCTGATCTTCCTCCTCATCTCTTCCTCTCTGACCTCCTCCTCATCTCATCCTCCTCTCTGACCTCCTGATCTCCTCTTCACCTCCTCTCGGACCTCCTCATCATCTCCTCTTCCTCTCCACATCTCCTCTTCCTCCTCATCTCTGACCTCCACTCTCTTCTCCTCTTCGCCTCCTCTCTGACCTCCTCCTCACCTCCTTACCATCCATTAATAACTTAAATCTTTGCTCATTTGCTGCTGATTTTCAAGCTTAAGTCAAATGTGCATCAGTGACTTGAGTTTTTCCCTGAGTTTAATAATAATCTTCAGGATTATTTTCAGGATAATCTGACACTGACTCACTGTCTCAGACCTGGAGAACATATATATTTTAGACTCGTAGACTCCACAGTTCAATCTCTTCTTGAAAATCCTCGTCCAAAGACGCAGTGAAACCCGTCGACGTGTCGCGCTCTTCATCTTCATCATCATCATCATAATCTCAATCTCATGGTGTTTCAGGGATTGTAGCAGAGCAGTTTCTGAGCAGCACAGCCACTCAGCTCACGTACCACGGATTATGTGAGCTGACGTCCATCGTTCAGGAAGGAGAACTCTGTGTCTTCTTCAGGAACAACCACTTCAGCACCATGATCAAGTACAAGGTAAACGCTCACCTTCATCATCATGGTCTTCATCATCATCATCACCATCATCATCATCATCATCATGGTGTGTGTGTGTGTCTCAGGGTCAGCTCTACCTCCTCGTCACAGACCAAGGTTTCCTGACGGAGGAGAAAGTCGTCTGGGAAAGTCTTCACAACGTCGACGGAGACGGAAACTTCTGCGACTCAGAGTTCAGGCTGCGTCCGCCGTCGGATCCAGAGACGGTTTACAGAGGACAACAGGATCAGATAGACCAGGTCTGAACCACAGGATCAGATAGACCAGGTCTGAACCACAGGATCAGATAGACCAGGTCTGAGCTCTGCTGCAGGCAAGACCAGCACAACTGATTCACCACCACGCTGAGATGGTGAAGGTGGATCTCTGATGCCACTTAAATACTTAAATAATACTCCAGTTTTATAATACTTATATATACTCTATTTTAACCTCTTCTTCTCGGTTGCCCCTGGTACCGGGGCAGCGACAAAAGCGTCATAAAACCATGTCTAACTTTAACAAACACAGACATGCTGTATACCCACAGAACGGTCAGAAACTCAGCTAAAAGCTCATATAAACCATTCTGATGTTCACCAAACACAGTTAAAACACACATGGATCAAACCAGCAGGAGCGGAAAAAAACGTCACAGCACACTCGTGTCACCGGAGCGTCAGCGTGATTATGTAAACCAAAAAAGCATGTGTCGACTGGACAGCGGAGAATCTACAGATTCTAACGGTACAATTTTTATCACTCTACGACCAAGATTCACGGATCCAGCCCCAAAATAAGAGCAGAACAACAACTGCGACATTAAAACGATTAGAGAAAGGCTAATGTCCCCCTAAATGGGTCATATGCATTTATGTCCTTTTGACTCGCTAATGAAGTGATTGACACACATTTGGAGACCGGGGTCTGATTCTACCGGTTTAGACGTTTAAAACGAGCTGTCAATCAC
The DNA here is from genome assembly GCF_963457635.1 of Microchirus variegatus. Taxonomy (NCBI): domain Eukaryota; kingdom Metazoa; phylum Chordata; class Actinopteri; order Pleuronectiformes; family Soleidae; genus Microchirus; species Microchirus variegatus. The sequence continues at coordinate 33,594,740 of NC_139807.1, read as the reverse complement.
CCTAATTGACCAAGGTAAGCCAGAGCTATGGTGCTGAGTAACTGAAGACGCTGCAGAGTCACAGAGTTGTTATTACGCACCACACAGGAACCATCCATTTACAGACAGTTATCATATATTTTTTTTGAACGCTTAGACATCTCTTTACTAAAACCTCTGTAATTTCACTCTGCTTCACTTCAGCAGCATCATACTTTGCACAGCTCATGTCCACATGTTGTTACATGACCTCCATATGGTTTTAAGCTCCTACTGCATATTTAAAGGGGATATTTGCTTTAAAATGCAATATTTTTTTAGGCGAGAGAAAAAAATCCTTCAGTTATGCTGTGTTCTATGTACATTTACTCTGACAATCCACATAGAGATCAAGAGCAATAATCCACATAGAGCTTGTAACTGCAGAGGTTCACTCTATTTAGTTTGGGTATGTCATTTTAGAGCAGGGACTCCAAAAAGAGGGTCAGGGAAGAAGAGGTTAAACACTTAAATAACCCTCTAAACACCTAAATAAAACTCTACTTAAATACTTAAATAATACTCTACTTAAACACTTGAATAATACTCTTAACACTTGAATAATACTCTATAGGACCAGTCTGGTCCAGTTAATCTCACATTATTCTGTCGTCGCAGCAGTTTCTCTGGTGAACGTTTGAGTTAAAACCAAACTAAAGTTCATCAAAGTTCATTAAAGTTCATCAGTGTTGGAAAAGTCACACAGAGACAAAGTTACAAAAGTTTACTCTGTATTTGACTCACATTAAAGGTTCTTTACTCATTTCCTCAGTGAAACACTAGAGTAGAACATCAGAACCCCAGTAGAACCCTCACACTAACACCAGTGTTGTTATCTTGTGTCTCTGACGGTGAACGTTTGTGCTCCTCAGGATTATCTGATGGCTCTGTCGCTGCAGCAGGAGCAGCAGGAGCAGCAGGAGCAGCAGAGTCAGGAGCTGCAGTGGGAGCAGCTTCCTGAAGGCATCAGTGACTTAGAGCTGGCTAAGAAGCTCCAGGAGGAGGAGGACCGACGAGCGTCGCAGTTTTACCAGGAGCAGGAGCAGGAGGCGGCAGGAGCAGCTCAGGTGAGGAGGAAGGAGAACACTGTGACACGAGAGAGGGTTAGTAACTGATGGAGGAGGAGGAGGTGAAGGAGAAGAGGAGAGGAGAACTTAGTGGTGACTTCACTCAGAACAGATGTTTGTGCTTCAGGGTCAACAGGAAGGAGCTGAAGGAGACGAAGCAGACAGAGGAGGCGCAGGAGGAGGTGGAGCAGCAGTGGGAGCTGGGACAGGAGGAGGAGGAGGAGCAGGAGCAGGAGGAGGAGCCACAGCAGGAGGAGGAGGAGGAGCCACAGCCAGTCCAGGAAAACAGTCGAGCAGCGGGGAACGCAAAAACAAGAAGGAAGTGAAGGAGAAAGACAAATGTGTGATTTTGTAACACACAGTGTGTGTGCGTGTGCGTGTGTGTGTGTGTGCGTGTGTGTGTGTGTGTGTGTGAGGAGAAAGAAGATGGTTCTGAAGGTTCTTGTGGTTCTGGTGGACTGAAGCTCACTGATGACAAACAAAGGAAGGAGACACCAGAGGAGAGACTGTTCAAACCACTGGTGCCTGCTGTCATCTGAGGAATTCAACAACAACAACAACAACAACAACAACAACAACAACAACAACAACAACAACAACAACAACAACAACAACAACAACAACAACAACAACAACAACAACAACAACAACAACAACAACAACAACAACCACCCGTCCGTCCGTCTTCATGGATTCGGCCAAACTTTGTTCCTGTGACTCGTTTTGTTTGTGACGTGAGTTTAAATCTGTGTTTGACTCAAAGATCGAAAGAAACTTTGTTACGTTTTCAAAAGAAAAAGACAAATCGATCATTTCACTCGTTTTTTTTTTTCGTTATTGCAGATTTATACGTTTGTTCTTATCAATAATCAATAATCACTAAATATAAACAAAGATACTTTTTTTTTTCCACTTGTTACATTTCGCCGTTTGCCAACGTTTCAGTGACGCTGCAGAGTTTTGGGGAGAAATGTAATGTTTCCCTGAAAATGAGAGGGATTTTATTATAACACACACACACAGAGACACGCTCACACACACACACACACACACACACACACACACACACACACACCAAGAAAACGTGAGACATTTAACGTCTTCAGTGACAAACTCGGCGTCACAGACGTGGACTGAGATTTGTGTGTGCATGCGTGTGCGTGTGTGTGTGTGTGAGTGTGTGATCTCAATCTTAATCTCAACAGTTTCCACACGAGCAGCTTTCATTAGCGTTAAATTCAGAAAATGGTTTGAGCTGAAAATTCACCCAGAGCACTGACAGTCTGTGGTTTCACCCTTTCACCGTGTGTGTGTGTGTTCTTGTACTTCCGGGACACTGAGGACCAGTGAGGGTTTTTAACCAACACAGTGAGGACATTTTGTCCAGTCCTCACTTTGTCTTCTTTCAAATCACTTCCTTAGGTTGTAAACATGTTATAATCTGTTTTTAACACAGATCCTCAATTTGGTACAAAAACCCAGTTGTCTAGCCCTTTTGCTCTGGGGCTCCACCTGCAGACATTTTATGGTACTGCATCCATTAGTCATTCGTGAAGTAGATATTTGTAATTGTGTTGATTCATAAAGTGTAAATTTCTGGTCCTCACTTTGTCAGCACTTTTACCCAGTCCTCAGTATGCAGCAAGTACAAGAGTGTGTGTGTGTGTGTGTGTACATAGTCACCTGACACGCGGTTGAAGACTTTGTGTCGTCGTGGTAACGTGCGACTGCCTCCTGAGAAACTTTTCTATCTTTACATTCCAACTGGATGCCTTCAGGATGACGATGATGATGAAGATGTTTCCTCCTGAGTGTGAGCTCCTCCTAACAACAACTTTCTGTTTTGTATGTATATAAATATTATATATATATATATAAATCTATATAAATACGACGCCTTACAACATTTCAGCGTATTTTCTAAGACGAAAAGGAAACGGGCGTAATTACAACAACCAGACAATCCATGCATTTTCCACACAGACGTGACAAAACCCTCTCAGGCCTTTGACTCTCAATCTTTGTACCGACAACAACAACAACAACAACAACAACAGCGCTGCTCCTGTGAAATAAAAACCCTTCTTCAGGGTAAAAGAACATTAACTGTACACTTGTGTTTTCACGCTGCTTAAATAAATCACAGATGATCATCAGACGAGAGCGAGGAGTTAGAGGAACGACGGCTTTGTGACGTTCAGCTGTTTATTTTTTCTTTTTCTTAATCTTTATGGAGTTTCCCCTCGTTTGTGTTTGGTCGTCAGCATGAAAAACGCTGATTAAAACATTCCAGTGGAGTTGAAAAGAAAAACGATGGAGATTTTCTTCATATGAGGATCGTTTCGGTCGATCTTTTTCCCTCTGTGACGCGTTTGTTTCAGCCTGTGATGAATCAGAAGGATCTGCTGTGTGTGTGTGTGTGTTTAAAATGCTGTACAGTTAGTTGGTGGTCGTTGAACTTCTATTCGTTGTATAATTGGTTTTGCACTGTTACGTTTATATGCACTAATGGAAGAGAAAACATACCTCATTTTATACACGACATAAAAGAGTGCTGTTGTTCTTTAAAGAAGAATTCTAATAACGGCCAAAACGAATCCACTCTGAAGCCGAGAGAATAAAAAGAACAAAAGGGCTGATTCAATATGTTTGGCTTAAAATGATGAAAGAAGATTAGCTTCAACAGAAGTGGCTGAACTTTGACCTCTTCAGGTTCAGGTGGTTCACTGAGATGATGAAGGTCACAGAGGAGGTCGTCATGACCGAATGTCGCTGAATCCTTAATTCAGGGAGCAACAGATTTCTCTCGATTATCATTCTGACAAACAGGAAACGAAAAGCTGGAGAGGTCGTTTGGTTCCACCGTGCAGAACAATCTGAAGAACCTCACATGGTGCATGTACAGTTTAGTGTCGACTGAAAACTTATAATCTAATCTGATTTTGGTCCCTGAGATTATTTCCACTGTGCAGCTCTTTACGTTCACAGAAAACACGACGACTCGTGGTTCAGTTGAGTTGATTTCAATGTTCATCGATTTGCTTCAATGACCAAATAATGTATGTAGCCTTTCACATTACAGTCACACATTGTACATGGTGATATACATATATAAATATATATATATATATAAATAACTCAATGCCTTATAGACGAGGGACATTCAACCTGATTAGAGTTTACCAGGATAATAAAAATCTAAGATCAACAGCTGCTTGGTTTTTGTCGTTGATTTCACTCTGGATTATTTTTGCTCTAACGTTTTTTAACCAGTTCAGTTATTTATTTATGACGTTCACCTAAATATAGTTGATTCTGGATCGTTTTGACTCAAATAAAGCTGTAAATACAAACATGGAATAGTGAATAAACCTGACACAAAAGGAGAAGATTAAACTACAAGCACAGAACAATCATCACAGCAGTGAATGCGTTTGACTTTTTCTAAGTTTATTTCTGTTTTTCTTTTTTTAAATCAGCCGATAACAAACGTGTGAAGGTAGAGAACGAGCGTCCTGATGTGAATCACTGCTCCGACACTGAAACCACAACTCGACGCTAACGCTGTCAAGTCAAAGAGGAGAAGATAAATAAAAGTGAAGCTCGTTCCAGAGCTGCCGTTAAACTTCTTCCTGGTTGTTTCATAATGTTAAATAACATCACAATATCACACACGTCTTTAAAAAAAAAGAAAAGAAAAGTCACTGTAATCTGAGGAAAGAGCAGAGTTTCACACTCTTCACACGCTCTGGAATAAAAAACACACGTTTTGATCCTCTGACAAACTACAGCAGTTAATAATAATAATAATAATCCACGGAGACGACGAGCTGCTCGTGATTTAAGCCGAGATTCTACGAGACGACGTTGACCTGCGACAGTGAACCATTCATGTTTCAGTAAAATCAGCAGAAAACAAGATTTAAAAAAAAAACAAAAAGACACCTATGAACATACGACATGAGCTCTATTTTACACTGAATTAAGATGAAGTACAAAGGAAAACTGTGAGTGAGTGACTCTGCTCAGCTGGAAATATACAAAAACACACACACACACTCAGAGGAGGAGCAGGGAAATCACACCACAGCTTTAACAGATCAACACCTGGAGCTCTAAGAGTTTCCTTTGCTCAGGTAAAGAGGCAAACACTCGCCTATACAAAATAAAAGCGTCATCCACGTTCTAAAAAGAAAGAGTTCACAAAGCCTCCAGCAGGGGCAGCACAGACGCAGACGTTAGAACTGCCGCTGCGTTCCTTTAAAGGGCTTAAATCCACCCACGCTGCCACCACTGGGGATGGGGTTGCTGGTGATCTGTACGATGCGGTTCATTCCCGACGAGGAGTGGCTGCAGAGAGACAAAGTTCACAGCTGAGAAGGCTGAGAACAAGAGTGACATCGCTCAGCTTTGCGTTTATCTGCTGTACCTAGAGGGCGCCATCATGCCGCTGCGGTTGTCCCCCATCCGACGATTATCAGAGAAGCTGCCGCCTCGGCCCTGAGAGCCCGATCCACCGTGCCACTCCTTCCTCAGGCCCTGGTCACGGTTGTGACGCTCCACCACGACCTGACGGCCGGAGGAGAACGGCTGCAGAGACACAGACTCACGGTCAGGAAGGGGAGGAAAACGTCATCTTACAGTTAGGGCTGCAGCCGTTACTCCAGGAGCGTTTGTAATCGAGTTATTCTGCCTCGAGTATTCGTTTAATAGGCTACGTGCACAATGGAACTTCTGCCTAGCAACCATGGCTTCCGGTACGCTGGGCTGCTTCCGGTAGGTCGTGTTGTTGTGATTTTTTCCGTTGGGATTTCAGATACGAGACTGATGGTGAGGGTACAGCGGGACGACTTCACTCAAGTTTGCAGCCGGCATTTCAAAAAGCGGGGAAATTGACAAGGTTTAAGAAAGGTGCAGTTCCTGCTCTTTATACTTGGAATAATTCTCAAGTACCAACACCGAGGGCGAGCGCGTGGGAGCGGAAACCCAGACAGCGAACAGCAAATACAGCGTTCAGTCTTGTGACTAATTACGTATATGGGGTACAACTTTTAAAATAGCAGAAAAGTTTAATTTGAGGACGAGGACGCATAAACTCGGATGTCCTCGGACGTTCTGACTTTTTGATACAATAACTGTCTCTCTTGTATCCGAAATCCATAAATTACAAATAAAATTGACTCCACGACTTAGCACTTCACTAGCGTCTCCGGGAAATCACGACGACAACACAATCTACCGGAGCCACGGTTGCTAGGCAGAAGTTCCATCATGCACGTAGCCTATTCCTCACTCGTGTGTTACGTGGCCTGTTCACACGGATTTCAGCTGGCGCGACAACAGAGAGTGAAAGAGTCCGTAAAAGGTAGAAAATGTCAGACCATTTCACGCTTAAACAATTGTTAAAATCAGTCTCTAAAGTAACGCTAAACTTTAAAAACAGAGGCACACATACGCAGTTACACAGGTACGCTGGTTATTTGTTGCGTTGCTCTTTTCCTTTAATACACAGACCACTCCAGTTCCACTGTAGGCTAACGCTAAAGGAGCTAACGCAGCTAACGGAGCTAACTGGTAAACAGTGCCTGGACGTCATGTGCGTCTTTTTCCGGTCAGTCTTCATGGAAACGTGTCGCGTTAACCTTTTGCACAGCACTCAAAATTATTGAATTTTTTGAAGGAAAAAAATGATTGATATTTGCTTTTAATCTGATTACTCGAGGAATAATTGGTGGAATACTCAACTCGATAGCTGCAGCCCTACTTAATATAACGTTTCTGTCGTTAAACCAATCAAACGGCGTCTCTCGCTGACCTGATCGTTCATCCCCATCGGTCTCCTCCCGTCCCGGTCGTTGAAGCTGCTCCGTCCTCTGCTGGCTGAAGAACCTCCTCTCAGAGCAGGACCTGGACCTTCTCTGGTCGGCTGCTCGGCACGTAGACGCATCGGCCCTCTGTTCGTTTAAAGACATTTAAAAAAACAACTGAGCATTCTCATAGAGGACAAAGACCGAGAACAACGTCAATGCTTCTCGTCTTTTATTTACCGTATGTCTTCTTTGTTGGAGTTCATCCCTCCATCGTTCTTCCATCCATGTCCTCCTCCTCCGTCCCTGGGTGAGCGAGTGTTGGACATGCCGGGCATCGCGGCTCTGGCTCCCATCGGCCGACTGTGCATGGGCACCGGCCGCCTCTCGTCTCTGTCCCGTCGGTCCGAGTCGCGGAGGTCGTTGCGCGGAGGAGGAGGAAGCGGCTCGGCTCTGCGCACCGTCTCAAAGTTCTTGGGGTAGCGTTCGAATCCCGAGCCGCTCTGTCTGTGAGGAGCAGGGCGAGCTTTCTTCGCCTCGGGCTCGGCGTCGAACCGGTTACGTCTGCGGCGACAAAATCACATCGACATCACAATCGCATCAGTGGGTGAAGTTTGGTCAGGTTTGTTCAGGGAAAGCCGTGAAACACTCCAGTACCTGTCGTACGTGTTCGGCTGCTCCACAGCGGCGTCCGGGAAGCGTCCTCTCTCTTTAGGGCTGAAGTTTGAGAAGCGATTCTGCTGCCTGTTGTAGTTTGAACCCTGGTTCACACGGACGTCAGACTCCGACTGCATCTTCTTGTTGTTGTTGTTGTTCCAGAAGGAATCGTCTCTACGACTTAAAAACATCAACACAAACGCAGAGAATGAGGCTCACACTTGAACATCAAACCACGGTGAAAAAGAAAAAGAAAGAACACTACGGGACGCAGAGGAATCATGTTGACGGAGGGAATAATTCACAACAATCCAGAAACATGCAAAACATTTGACATTTTAAACACAGTAGAGTGACTTTAATTAAGAGTGAACTGAATTACAGCAGTGAAACTAAGTGAAGTCTCAGTCCACACTAAAGATCACAGGGTAATAATCTGTGTAAATGACTTAATATTTACAGTCAAGTGTTTCTGTGTGAACTGTCAACACAGGAGCTATGAACAGTTATTAACAACAACAACAACAACAACAACAGAGGAAAGTGCTAAAGCAGGTATTTACTGTTCCTGATGTCTCCATAACAACCATGAAGTGGAAGCACACGAGTTCACATGAACACCAGTTACTTTGATAACAGGTTAATGACTCCAGACTGAGATTAGTTTAAATGCAGGCGTCGTCACTGAACAGTGGGTTTTTTGCATCACTGTATGATTTTTGTGATTTGAGCTCAGGATCCACAGACGCCGCTATACGCAAATTAGTGTAGTGAACGTTACGAACGTGCTAACCTACGTTAGCTGGCGGATCCAGCTGTTGTGTTGTGTTGCCCGTTGTGTTGCCTGCGTTTGTTTTTCTCCGTCAACGCCTGTTTTTCTCCGTCCTGGTAAATGCTAAATAACGAATGTAATTGAAATCTGACAAGTCCAGGGTGTTCGTGTTCACGTGAACGCAGGTACACGCATCTTTTTGCCGAGTGCGTCGAGAGTGTTTGCCCGTCATGTAAGCTCTTCTTGGCGGGCATATTCTCTCGAAGCACTTGGCAAATAGCCGCTAGCTAGCTAGTTGCTTTCATAAATGGTCAGTTATTTTCTGACAGTGTTCAAAGCTCAGATTCTTTTAGATGTGTATCAAACCAACACATTCCAACACAATTCGACATTGTAACGTGCTTATTTGCGAAAATATATTACAACGAAATTGTTCTTTGGCAGATCTTCAGGAATCCTGGGAGTAAAATACAGCCATACACAAACTGTATCGCAGGTTATATTATCAACACTTGAACAAACCCTCACAAGAGCAGTATCATCACAAAGACAGTGGTGTGGTCAGTGTTTACCTGTGATCCACTTCACGGCCTCTTTTCAGGTTGTTTCTCTTCTCCTGCTCAAAGCGGAGCTGCTCTTGTTGTCTCCGGAGCTCCTCGCGCTCACGCGCCATGCGCTCGGCCTCTTTACGCCTTTCCTGGTAAGAGATTATATAAAGAAGCAGGTATCATTTATTATTATCTAGACACGAGGGCTGTAATCACCCAAAGAAGCTCTTAGTCGAAAGAAATCGACTAATCAGGGGTGCTTTACGGGCGGCTCTTTCCAAATTAAAAGAGACTCTAAATTTGAAAAAGTCTGACAGCTCTGAGAGCATTACGTTCATCTGCGCAATACCATAGCCCATGATATATGAAAATAATGTAATATCTCAACTAGTAATATCAGCACAATAACTGTTGAGACAGTATTTGATTATTTGTGTCCTCACACAGAGAGGGACTTAACATAGGAACATTGGATTAAAACACTAAAATATGCAAATTCTGATACTAAAACGGACGGAGCGACCTTAGCTTACTGTTTTTAGAAGATATGTTTGTAGTAGAGCTGTGAAAAGATGCCAAACTATAAATACGTCATATCTTAATACACACAGCACATGTTTAGACTCTAAATGGATCATTTCTCGCCTCAAATGATCTTAAAACTGCGTTCAGGGACAGAAAAATATTTATTTCAGATGTTATTCAGCTGCTGCAACAACAACAGTCTTTCTCTCTCGGACGCCATTGCTCACTGTAGCCAAAAGCACAACAACCTTGCGTAGCGACCCCTACTGATCGGGCGGGAAATTGCAGTGCGTATCCAGCACCACGATGGAGAACTATGAAGGCTGGAGGGGTCTCCGTGGTTACGCAGTCGGAGAAGTATAATGGGGTCTTTACCTGTGAAACACGGGTGCTCTAAATCACCCCCATTAGCACATGGTACTTTCCTATTGAAATTCACCATAAAAAAAAAAAAACACACAATTCTGGCACAATGTAACTACTGCATTCCAGACTCGTGAATGATCTTTTAATGAAGTATTGTTGGTCGTCGTGAAGGTTCATTTGGTTTACTTTTCTTGTCTTATTCGTGATTATTGCAGGAGTTAGTGGATTACATCTTAAGTGTTGCTAGTTGTTGTGAAACCCGACATTGATTTGGTCCACAGACAGTTTCAGGCCATTGTGAAATAATATGTCGTTTAAATTAAGGGATAGTTTGTGATAGTTTTGTGCTGGATTATTTTTTCTTTCCAGCCCAACCTGAGTGAGACTCCCCTGATAGACTACATACACAGTTCAAAACATCCATTCCAACATTAGCTGTAGTCGTGGTGACAGCGGGTGAACATGATGATGATGATTCTGCTAACACCATCCTCAGTCACAGATCAACAGTGTTTTAAAAGCGTACCTGCTCGATGCGTATCCTCTCCCTCTCCAGCCTCTCCCTCTCCAAACGCTCCCTCTCCAGCTTCTGTCTCTCCATCTCCAGCCTCTGACGCTCTCTGAGGAGATTCTCTCGTTCCTCGCGCTCTCTCATCTGACGGACGCGCTCGCGTCGTTCTTGCTCGGCGATTTCTCTGCGCCTTCAGACAACATTAGGTCTTGTATTAGGACATCGGATCGTTATAAACCTCAGAGCTGAGAGTGTTTTAAAGAGTAGACAGAGTTTTACCGGCGTAACTCCACGGCTCTGCGAGCTCGCTCCATACGAACCATCCTTTCACGCATCCTCTGCTCCTTCATCTTCTCAAAGGGCAGGATGTCTCCTCCTTCTTCTCCTTTGTTATTAAACGCTCGCTGTTTGTCTCTCATCATCTCCAGCTGAAGAAAGAACATTTTTAAATGACGCTTTTATGACACTTTTATATTTTTATAAATAATAAAGCAGCTTTATTTACCTCTTCAGGAGGAATCAGATATTTTGGTCGTCTCTGAAAGTTCATGTTGGCTGGAGCCTGAAAAATGTTTCAAGAGGAATCTCATTAGAGATCTGCTGATAAATTCAAATATAAATAAAATAAACCATAATGAGCCATCTTACTTTATCAAAATACCTCCCTCCCCTCCTGAAAGGTCTCATTTTGTTGAAATTTGAATCTCCTTTGTTGTGATCCATTATCATCATCGGACTCTTAGCGCCTGCAAAGAAAAATAAAGACATCGTTAAAATCACATCATAATCAAAGTAACTGTGGATTCTCCAGAATAAAAAGAAACCTACGTCCATGTTTTCTCTCATCTTTCTTTGAAGCATCTTGTCCCAGGTTGGATGAACCACTCTTGACTTCCTGTTTCTTGGATAAATCTTTGTCTTTCTCCGACAGTTTGTCTGATTTCTTGTCGTCTTTCTTATGCGATGGCGGCGCTCTGTGCACAGAGAATAAAAACAACGTTACTCATGTTTTCAACTGAACAAAACATCCATCCACTCTTTGACTGGTTCATCACTCACTTGTTGGCCCATTTCATCCCTGTGGAAGTTCGCTTATCGCTCAATTTGCTGCAACTTGATTTGTCTTCTGTTTCTGTCTTTGACGGATCTTTTTTGAAAGGATCGTTCTTGGCCTGAAAAACAACGACAGTTAAAAACAGGACACAGTTTCCCTGTGAATGAAGGACTGCATCATGTCACACTAGTCACAAATTAGTCTGGCTTTATACAACAACGCTCCAGGGTGAATATTTGATCAGATGTGTCTTTAGTTTTGGGGCTTAAAAACGCAAAAAAAACGAAGCCACCCTCCAGAGTGTAAATGTTAAAAACGCTCCACCGTGGCGTTCCCGTGTAAAAGGTTGAAAACACTAAAGTGAGCTCTGAGCTGCTCACGCTGGCTATCCTCCTGTACGCTGACGTCAGATCCATGTGCAGTACAGACAAACAACAACAAACATGTCGGATTATAATCCAGTCGCACATTCAAGCCACCTTAGCTGCTACGAGAGAGAAGTAGAAGGAAGTTTCAACGCTCCTGCTGTTGTTGTATGGCAGAGCTACACAGCGCCACCTAGCCACCCGTCATGCATACTACATCAAATTTCACACACTTTAACGTCACCGCGTGCGTGCAGATTTCCACCCAAAGACGCTCGTCTAAACGACCACTTTTGCAGTTTGTGTACAGATCGTTGTCGTGTAAAGCTCGCCTTGGGGATAGTGGACAAGAATATCTATGAAAAGATGATGTTACAGTGTTTTTCTACCATGAAAGCAGGACATGTACATAGAAGGATGCAATGGTCATTTCTTTATCTCAAAGAAGAGCTGACAACAGTGGTGGAAATACCACAACAAAACATCTCAATGTCTCAATAACTGATCAATTTTAAAGTATTGGTCTCATGTCAACATTTGAACATGATACACTGACAGTTGTTAATCACTTATTATTATTATTAGAGAACATGTTATTCAATTAGAACTTAAACACTGAACATTTGAACATCTGCATTAACTTCAGTTCACCTGTAAATGTTAGAGTGCATTTTAGGTGCATTCTGTAACTGAATCCAAACATCCCTAACTTTCTGTGAGCAGTGTACGTTTATTTCTTAACGATCATGTCAATCACATTTACATATACACACACAAACTCACCCTCTCAACATAGATCTGCTGTCCGTGGAGCTCGGTGCAGTCGAGGTGAGAGATGCACCGCGTCACCTCGGTACTGGACGACATGGTCACCAGGCCGTAACATTTAGAACCTGGACTGCGAGCGTTCGTAACCACCTTAGCGCTTAGAACCTGTTGACAAAGTTCATTTGAATACGTTTCCATCACATATTCAAAATAAACTTATTTCACTAAGTGACTTTATCATTTACCTTCCCATATTTTCCAAACAGATTCTTCAGATCGGCTGCTTTGGTGTTTGAAGACAAACCGCTCACCCATAGGTTGCGAGAAGAGCTGCTGTTGCTGACAATTCCTAAGAAAATAAGTTTTCCAAAACACACTTAGCAGCCATATTAGGAATGGTTTGTGGTTGTTTTCCTGAACAAAAGCTTCTTACCCTTTTCATCTTTTGCCGGCTTCCCATCCCTGTCCCTGGAAGAGCTAAGAAGCAAATGTTGCAACAACAGAGACAACAATAAGTGAAGGAATACAACGCCACGGCCTGCTGTGATAGAGATTCATCTAGAGAAATAAAAGCTGAGCATATCAAGTATTTTCAGGGGCAAACTCCTGTGGGAAAGGATGGATGTGGATGTGAGGCTTCATTTCTTTTCCAGTGGTGAGATCAGGTTGGGTCAGGTTGTCAGCCAATTTGTTTCCCTGGACAATGAAATCTTCGGCGTTTGTTCAACTTCAGTGAATCATTTGACCAAAAAGTGAAACAAAAAAAAAAAACACCGCTGCCATCACTGGGACTAACGCTCTCTTACAAGGCCTTGTGTGGAAACTGGAACTGCTTTAAATTGCTGGAAGCATCAAAGTAACAAAATAAGAGGCGTTTTGTCATCTCCTGGTTAACGTCGCAACTTAACCAACTTCAGAAAAACAACTCAAAGTAGTAAATGGCAGGTTTAGGTACATCAGAGAACATCAGTGAACATTTCCCTTATGGCAGAAACATCTTGAGGCTACCCACAATGCTGCGTTCTTAGTGAGCTGGACTTGGTAGAAGTATCAAAGAACTGACATAGAAAGACAAACCTCTTTGCTTGACCTGATGCCCCAGTAGAGGAGGGGCCTTTCTTCCCAGAATCCTTTTCTTTGTCTCCCGTGTCAGCTTTCTTCAGGGAGTCTCTGCCGTCTTTCTTCGTGGGGTCACACCTGGATCCATCGTCTTTCTTACCATCTCTGTGGCCGTCGGAGTCTTGCGACTTCATCTCATCGTCTGGGCCCGTCTCCGCAGAGGCCTCGTCAGTGGCCTTCTCGGCATCTGGATCTGGAAGTTTGGAAGGTTTACCTGTTTCCAGGAGATCATCACCATCCACGTCAAGGGTGATGGCATCTTCGTTTTGGATTGAGACGGACAGGTGATCGTCCTCTACTTCTTTAAAGGAATTTGTCGCTTCGTCGTCCATCCCGGCCAGTTCGCTCACCGCCTCTGGCTCGGGATCCTCCTCCACGTCTGGCTCGGTGTCGTCCTCTGGCTCAGCCTCTGCCTCAACCTCTGGCTCTGGTTCAGGCTCAGCCTCAGCCTCGACCTCAGGCTCTGGTTCTGGTTCAGGCTCGACCTCAGCCTCAGCCTCAGCCTCAGGTTCAGGCTCTGCCTCGACCTCAGGCTCATCCTCTGGCTCAGAATCAGCCTCGGCCGTCACAGCTTCAGGCGCTGGTTCGGCCTCGGCCTGAGCGAGGCTGTCCTCAGACGGTGCAGGCTTAGCATTTTCACGAGTACCGTCATCTGTATCAGTAACATCTGAGGGATTTAATAAAGGATAAACATGGCAAAACACAACTTTTAACATTCAAACGTCGCATGGCAATTGACCTAAAAAGTAGAATAGACAGCACATTCAGTGTTAATGGTCATCAAGGGCGTAGACACCACAGGAAGACACAAAACACACAATCTTCACTGAGAACGGGGGCGGTGACATTCAGCGCTCTTCGTTTCTTGACACGTCGAGTCGCTTCATACAGAGCGTGACGTTCCACAAGTTTCCTACAATGTGTGGCAGTTTTCCAGATGGGAATCTTGAAGCAAAGTTCAAATTAGAAGTTTAAAAAAAATGGTTCAGTTCATTCTTGTGACGCTGCAGTTCATCATGGAGTCATCTGGATTCCAGAGAATCTTCAACATCTTGCAATTCTTCAAAATCAACGTCCTTTTAGGTCAGAATAGAAATTCTTCATCATCATCCTGTCAACTGCACAGTAAATGCGTCTCTTCAACAGTCCAGGACAGTGGTTTGTATCAGGGTTCTTTATAGCAGGTATAAGGCGGTCGTCAGGTGTATATGCAGTGTTTTCCTGAGTGAAGTCTCTTTATCTTTCAGCTGCCTCCTGGCACAATTCCTCAGAATCTTTACGAGGAGTCCATGAACTACTCAAATCCCAGCCTCACTCACAGGTCATCTGTGAAATAAACGGTCCAGTCCCTGTGGCAAAGGGAGTCCTCTATATTCAGACCGACCCAGTCTGTCCACATATGACTTCACTCAAAATGCCACCAAGCAAAGAACAGTGTTTCTAGAGTCCTCCATGTTGTTGAATCTTCGTTTATCGGACATAATAACATATGTCAAGCTTGTTGGTGAACATTTGCTCTTCTTTTCCTTGACAAGTGTAGGAAGATGAAGCCAGAGGAGGCTGTGGAAATCCACCGGAGCAAACACAACTTTGAAATGTTTTGTGTAATCATAGGAAATTGAATACCTAAATAAAGGCGACCCACATTGAATTATGTACTCGCTGACAACAACAATGAAAGAGACAAAAAAAAGGGAGCCAATCTCAAATCATTTGTCCAATCATGTCCTCATCGCTCAACATATTTTGAAAGCAAAGCTCTCTGCGATATAAAATACACCGTAACGATCTCATTGGGAGTTGGCTGTAAAAAAAAAGAAGAACACGGGTCAGTTTACGTACCTTTTTCAGACTCGTACTCTTCAGTATCCTAGAGACAAGAAAAAAACAAACCGATGTGAGCCGACAAGTATTTAGCTGCAGTGGAAACCGATAGTTATGTCTACATTCTCATTGTCCCTTAGATTGTATTAGTTTTACGACAAATGCACATCCTTCTGCTTTATGACTACATGATGAAATCCTACATCTGCAAGGTGCAGACAAAAACGCAAGCTGTACTAGTCTATAGTATGATGATTACATATCTAAACATGCATTTCCTTAAAAAAAATGGTCTACATAACTGTGAGAAAGTGCAGAAAGCATAAGAACAGGTCATATACTCGGGTTAGATCAGGGGAGCCATTGTCCTGCATGTTTTAGGCGTTTCCCTGCTCAAACACACCTGATTCAAATAAACAGGTCGTTTAGGCTTCAGCTGAGCTGACTGACGAGCTGAACATTTGAGTCAGGTGTGTTTGAGCAGGGAAAGCATCCAAGTCTGGCTTTATACGACAACGCTCCCGGGTGAAACCGACAAAATATTTGATCAGATGTGCCTTTCGTTTAGACGGCGATGGTGTATTTGGGGCTTAAAAACGCTAATAAAAATGAAGCCACCCTCCAGAGTGGAAATGTTAAAAACGCTCCACCGTGGCGTTCCCGTCTAAAAGGTTGAAAACGCTAAAGTGAGTTCTGAGCTGCTCACGCTGGCTATCCTCCTGTACGCTGACGTCAGATCCATGTGCAGAACAGACAAACAACAACAAACTTTGTTGATTATAATCCATAAGTCGGACATTCACGTCACCTTAGCTGCTACATCGCGCTACTAGAGAGAAGTAGTAGGAAGTTTCAACGCTCCTCTTGTTGTTGTATGGCAGTGCTTCACAGTGCCACCTAGCCACCTGGCATGCATACTACATCAAATTTCACAAACTTTAGCATCACTTTGTGCGTACAGATTTCCACCCAGCGAAATAAAAAGTGGAAACGCAACACCACTTTTGCAGGTTTGTGTTCAGATCGTTGTCGTGTAAAGCTCGGCTAAAACACATCAGGAGTGAGAAACCCTGGGCCAGTTAGAATGGATACGTTTTCCTGTGGATTTACGACAATTAAAACAGTTCACTACCAACTGTTGAATGCCTACTATACACAAATATGTTACTGTAATGAAGTCCTTTTAATTGTGATGTTTTGGTCAAACTAGATAAGAGACAATGTGGTAAATGTAAGGAGAATCTTGTTGTAATAACCTTGGAGGGCAAGTCCTCTTCCACTGAGGTTTCCGCATCCGAGTCCATTTTTCGTCCTACAATAAATAAAATAAAGGAGACACTTGATCATTATAAAACCCGGACTTGCGTCACCATCCACGTGTTTATCAATCAAAGGCACATTTTACCTTTAGCTTTTCCAACTTTCCGGGGCAACGCATCACCGGAAAGCTGTATTTGAAAGTTTTCTGGGTCACCACCTTCATCCTCAACAGCCTTAAAACACACAGAAACCATCGAATATATTTAACATAAACAAGCATTTGTGCACTTTTAACAACTGACATCAGTCACGTTCCTGAGACGAGCGTGTGCACGGACACGGAAAGAGTGAGGAAATAGAGAAATAGTGAAATAATTTGCATGTAATTAAAGGCCTTTGAAGTCTAATGCTATCACGTCATTTAGATCACAACAGAACTGTCGTTAATACAAAAACATTTCCTTTACAGTCCGTCATTCAGACTATAACAAAACACACGTCTGTGTGGACAAATGCACAATTAACAATTCACATTTTGATAACGTATAATAAATATATTTAATTAAACTGAAGCTGTGTGTGTGTGTTTTCCGTTGACCACAAGCTAACCGGAACCCCGTCGCAAACCTAGCTAACAGTAGCTAGCAGCGCCGTTGAAAAAGCACAAAATGGAGGTCGTTTCTTTAAATACCTGCTTGAGCCTCGCGAGCAGAACACTCTTCACACCGGCCGTGTCCAAGTTCCTGCGCTTCAGCTCTGATTTAAGGTCGACAACTCGTAATTCGGATAATTTCTTCAACTCCGTGGAAATGGCACCCGACGCCATTTTACCGAGCGCTTACCAGCGACACCAGTGCGCACGCGCACGCGCACACTTGAATTGAAACGATTTCTTCTTCGTTTGTTGTGTTTTGTCGTCCGTCCAGGGCAAAGCGCCACCGCGTGGTGTGGAGAAATAAGGGGATGCTCTTCTTCTAATAATAATAATTTCCGGAAGTATTTACAGAGTTATAACACTGCCCTCTACAGACAGAGTTATAATACTGCTATTATACTTTTCTATAATACTATAATGCAGTATTATAAAACTATAATACTGTTCTCTACAGTTAAGAGTTATAATACTACTATAATACTGTTCTACAATACAGTATTATAAATGATAATACTGCCCTCTGCAGTTCTTTATCTTCGTTCTTTCCTCTTTGTTCACTATCATCTCAGTTCTTTAAAGTCTCACAACATTCTGTCCCTTTATCTTCACACACACAGAACAGACAATAACAGACAATACACAACATGGACAACACAATATAAACAATAATCTACCGCTGCTGCTAAAACTGCATCATTTGTCACTTTAACTCACTTTCAATGTTTTATTTATTTCTTGCTACTTACTGTTGTTTGTTGTTTAGACGTAGATTGTCATGACTTATATTGTGAATATATATATAGAGAGAGAGATACTTATATATGTAATTTTGTTCATTAAAAACATAAAATACATTCCTTCATATATATGTGTATATGCCCTATATGTGTATATATGTGTGTATATGCAGTATGTGTGTATATACTCTGTATATACTCAATATGTGTGTGTATATGTGTATATACTGTATATGTGTGTATGTACTGTATATATGTGTATTTATGTGTGTATATACTGTTCATTTAAGTGTATGTACTGTATATATGTGTATATACTGTATATGTGTATATACTGTATATATGTGTATGTACTGTTTATGTGTATATACTGTATGTGTATATACATACTGTATCCATGTGTGTATATACTGCATAAGTGTCTCATCTCCACCTTGTGGTCCATGCCGGCACTGCACTTTATTTTCTGTCTATACAAAAATATTTTTTATTATTATTTTGAAGTTATATGTTTTCTCCTCAGTCCTGGACCTGGTGACCCACTGTGCCCAGAATGTTTGACATGGTTCCCTGATCCAGATGTTTGCAGATGTTCAGTCATCAAACTCACACATTTTAAGCCCTTAACTGTAGTTAATTCATCATCTGTGATGATGTAAAAGTAAAGTCTTAATCCACATCTTATCCAGATTCACTGTTTACATTGTGTTCCAGTTTTATTCCACCACATACGTACGTTATAATGTGGATTTGGACATAAATGTGAACATTGTTCAGGTTATGATGTTATAGAATAAAGAAAATATGCTCACACATGGTTTATAACTTGAGCGTTTATGACCTCACAGCTTTATTCTTTTCCTCTATTGTTTGACAAATGTATTCATTATTAACTCTTTTTTTAGTTGCTGTTACTCTTAACCTTGTTCTAAATACCAATGTTAATTTATAAATCTTAAAAATCTTATTAAAAATATGTCAGCCAACTCCCTGTGACCATCATGTGGATGATAACGCAGTAGATAATGAATGAATGTCATTTATATTACATTATAAAACAGAACCAGTGTAAAACTTGGCCTAATACCAAGAATTCTATGAAAGCCAACTCATGACATTTTAAAAATACATTATAAAGACAGTATTTAACCAGAAAGCCTGTTTTTAGGACAACTGTAACCAGCAGGACACCAATGAAAGGAATCAGATTTGAGTTATTCCAAGTTTATTATTTTTTAAAACTAATATAAATCCCACAGAATATGATCCTCGTGCCTTAACGTGAACGGACGCATGGATACCTGCTTTAAGTTCTGCATTTCAACACTCGTTCTCCTCAGAGTGGAAACACGACGGCCTCAGCACATAATATTATTCACCACTTTTTCTCTCTTGTGCAAGTCTATGCTGCGAGTGGGTTCGTCGACGACGGCGTCAGAGTTTTTACTTTTCCGCAGCAGCCAAAACAAACGCAGCCGCCGCTGCTGCTGTTGCTGCTGTTGCTGCCCTGACTACAGAGAGAGACGGGGGGGGTGAGGTCAGGGGTTTAAAATGGTCTGAAGTCAAACCCACAGTGAGCGCTGGGACACACACACACTCACACACTTACACATTCTTGTACTTGCTGCACACTTTATAAATCAACACAATTACAAATATCTACTGCATGAATGACATCTATAAAGAGCTACTGGGTGCAGTGCCATAAAATGTCTGCAGGTGGAGCCCCAGAGCAAAAAGTGTGTGAATCCACCAGAGCTGGAAAAAACAAGGTTTTTGTACCAAATTGAGGATCTGTGTTAAAAACAGAGTTTAACATGTTTACGAACTCAGGAAATGATTTCAATGAAGACAAAGTGAGGACCGGACAAAATGTCCTCACTTCGTAAAAATGTCCTCACTTTGTTGGTCAAAAACCCTCACTGGTCCTCAGTATGCCGCAAGTACAAGAACACACACATATTCTTGTACTTGCTGCACACCGAGGACCAGCATTTCCACTTTGTAAATCAACACAATTACAAATATCTACTTCATGAATGACATCTATAAAGTACTACTGGGTGCAGTACCATAAAATGTCTGCAGGTGGAGCCCCAGAGCAAAAAGTGTGTGAATCCACCAGGGCTGGAAAACAAGGTTTTTGTACAAAAATTGAGGATGTGTTAAAAACAGAGTATAACATGTTTACAACCTAAGGAAGTGATTTCAGTGAAAACAAAGTGAGGACCGGCCAAAATGTCCTCACTGTGTTGGTCAAAAACCCTCACTGGTCCCCAGTATGCCGCAAGTACAAGAACACACACACACGCAGACCTGAGATCAAGTGTATGAGGCCTGTTCTGCAGGGAAACCCCAACATCATGAAGATTCACAGCAGATCCCAGAAATCATTCAGTTTAGAAAGAACAGTCGCGAGAAGGAGGTGACATTCTTTCTGTGGTGGTGTTTTAGTCTAATAAAGGATGAGGAGGAGGAGGAGGAGCAGGAGGAGGAGGAGGAGGAGGAGGAGGAGGAAGAGGAGGAGGTGTCGCCGGAGCAAAGCATGTGCATATTCTGGGAGGAAGGTGAACAGAGGAGTTTATTTCCACTCTAGAAATACTGGGTGTGCACTAATACAGCAGCTGATCTGTTAACATATTTCCCTAGTTAGGAATGTCTTGATTTACTTAAAAACATCGTTCACTAACAATCCACATCTTCTAAACATAAACTAATCAATACAATGGTTGGTAAAAATGAATCCTGCAATGTTGTCGTCGTTGTTTTTCTTTTTAAAAAACAAACAAAACAAAAAAAAACCGGGAGGTCGACATTCTATTCTAGTAAAGCAAGGCATTAAGTTTACAGAAATGCATCTTTACTAGAGCAGTTATTCTCACCTGCAAATTGTTAGGCTGTGTTAACGCCCACGTTATATGTGCAAAGAAATGCATTGCAAGGAAACATGCAGAGAAACAAGAAACAAAAATGACACTTGAGGAAACCATCAAAGCTACATAAAAGCTTTATAAATACAATAAAATCTTAAACCCTTAATGGAGAATTGTAGCTGTTGTAGTAATATGTGATAGCTGGCACTCTAGGCTCAATGCTTTTGTTTTTTTTCTTCTTAATTTTCTCGTCATGGAGCTGCACAGGTAATTCATGCCATCTTTGGTTGACTGCAGTACTGAAGAGAAAATTCTTATGATCTCAAAATAAACTTTCAACCAAAAGGGTTGTTAGAAAAAAACAAAGAACAGCATCAACTCTCAGCAGACAGCTGCGCCTCAATGTCCACTCTGCAGATGGGGCACTTCTTATTGGTGAGGAGCCACTGATCCACACACAGCTGATGGAAGAGGTGCATACATGGTAGACGCCTGCAGACACACACACACACACACACATTTAACACAATGTTAGCAACACAATAATAACACATTAGATCTGTTTGTTTGTTCATCAGAGACAGAACTCAAAACATTTAGAGTTTGTTGACGACTTTTGCCGAGGACGTAGTTCACCGACCGTGATAAGACTCTGCTGCTCATGTTCACTCAGGATTTTTAATAACAAGATATAAGTTAACCTTGTGAGATAGAGGAGTGTTTATATTAGCGCTCGGCACGCTAACGCGTCAACGTTAACGCATGACGCGTTTCCATGACGACTGAGCGGAAAAAGACGCCACATTTACGTGACTCCTGATTGTTAAAATCAGTCTTAAGGCTAAACTTTAAAAACAGAGGCACACATACGCAGTACACAGGTACGCTGACGTTATTTGTTAGCACTGCTCTTTTCCTTTAATAAACAGACCGCTCCAGTTCTGCTGTAGGCTAACGCTAATGGAGCAAATGGAGCTAACGCAGCTAACGCAGCTAACTGGTAAACGGTGCCTGGACTCCGGTGTCGTGGAACGTAAACATGACACACGTATACGTATACGTATACGTATATAAATATATATATATATATATATATATATATATATATATATATACACACATATATAAATACATATACATACATATACATACTTGTATACATATATACACGTATACACATACATATATATATATATATATACATATACACACACATAAATATGTATATATATGTATTTGTGCCTGAGTTTCATTGTTGACCGTAGAATTCTACTGAGTGACCTGTTCTTTTATTAATGTCATAAAGATAAAAACCTGTTCTGCTGTAAATAATCACATCTGCACCAAAACTATGACTCAACTTAATGATAAACTGTTTTATTTTGATTCAGGAAAAACATCCATGAAGCAAAATAAATAAGTGAACTTTTGTTGTTTTCGACCTAGTATGAGACGTTGGTTTTTATCCTTTTTTTTAATAGTTTTATTGTTTGACCTGTTTATTTGTGTTGTTTTTATATATTCTACAGTATTTTTAGTTCTAATGTTTATTAGGTCACACATTTGTATGTTTTATTTATTTATCTCTGATTTACAGCACTTTGTTTCAGCTGTTGTTGTTTTAAATCACTTCCTAAAACTTATTTTTATTTTTATAGACTGGCCTTTATGTGATGTCTTTTTTTTTTTTATCTAAATTTTTCCTTGTATGCACCATTAATCAGTTTAATATTTATTTTAATTATAGATTATGTGTAACGATTACATTCATATGTTTGTAAGGTGCTACACAAATAAAGGTATTATTATTATCTTTAAAGTGCTTTATAAATAAAGTTGGATTTCGTTCATTTCTATACTAAAATAGTTCATGATTGTGAACATTTCAGTCTATTGAGAAACCTCAAATGTGACCCGAATCACCTCATTCTCTACCAGCAGGGGGCAGAGCGTCCTCCTAAAAAACCTGAGTCTGTGCCAAAAAATTCAATTCCTTGAGGCCGGTAATTTTACGGCACTCTGGGGTTTTTCTGCTAAATTAATATGCCCCTGGGTTAAAGAAGGGAAAAAAGGTTCCTCCAGAGACCGGAGGAGCTACATCTGCTGCCACCTGACATGTCTGTGAGTCTTTAAACACCTGAAAACACAACACAACTCCCAGGAGGGGAAGCATTTACCTGACGTCCTCCCCCTCTTCCAGTATGGACAGACAGATGGTGCATTTCTCCTCCGTGTCTTCGTCTGCTCCCTCGTCTTCCTCTTGTTTACCATGCAGCTTCCTCTGTGGGCCAGAAAACCAGCGGACGCGTGACTTTAGGCACACGACAACAGTGCAGCAATGTCAAAAAATACACTCTATGTCACTCTGCTGAACTAACAACACTGTGTGATGATTACATATTTATTAGATTACATGTGTACAAACTATGAAGAGAAAACTATACAAACATTTCAACTAAAACATCTAGTTCCTTAGGGGACAGAGAGAATGGTCATTTTGTCCTGGAAACAAAAACAACCTTCCATCTGCTCTATCTATACTAAACTACTTTAAATCATTAGCCGAATTCCCTGGCCCCCACAAGCTAACGCTAACATCTACAGTACACGTGAGCAGAGACATGTTTCCAAATTGATTTGTTCATTATTTCTCACCGATTCTGGGGTTGCGTGCATATTTTTCCCAATAGACGCCCAAGCTTCAGGGGTTAACTGTTGGTCAATGTCTCTCTCCAACACCTTCTGTATTGGGTGGCAGGGTGTTAGATTGCTTGTTTAGATACACTTGGAAACCTCTAAGGAGAACGTTTGCCCAACAACGTCTTCACAGCTTTTCAGACGTTTAAAATGAGCACAAACGCACAACGCTCTGTCCCAGAATACACTGCAAAAGTCATGCACAGCTTTACACACACACAGTATACACAGAAAATGTCAGTTAACAGTGCAAACACTAACAACAACAACACACACAGGCTGACAGGTGCTCACCTTCTTGTACTTGTGTGGGTAAGTGCACCTCTCTATGGTTCCCTGAGAGGCTCCTCGGTTCACAGTCCCCAGTCTTTCCTCTAAATGCAGCAGGTCCTGGATGGAAGAGGTTCAAAAACAAGGCTGTGACACCGACATCAGGACTTTTCATCTGTGCACGCACTTATCATCAGAAACCTTTGCTTTCAGTGAAGTGGAGAAAGGAAACAATGAGCAGCTGCTGAAGGACGATCCGTAGCACTGAGCTATCAGGTCGCCCTAGAACTTCATTAAACACCTCTGCTGATCACAGGCTCTCTCTCCCACATAGGACTCGTGATAAATCTCCCGACTTTTGGTGAGACTTTTGTGGCGTTTGGAAACTCTCACGTGAAAGCACGTATCCCTCTCAACAAGCAGCGGGTGCCGTCTGAGCCCGAGTTAAACCCAAATTTTTTTAATACGTGAGCCGTAAATGTAGACGTACGTCCTCCCCACAGCGGGAGCTTGTTGTACCTGCTGCCACAGTCTAATTTACAACAATAAAAGAGGGGTTAGCTGCTGAGATCCGCATATGTTGCTAATGACGATACGCTTCCTGGTTTTCAAATGATGCGTTCAAGGCCGCAGGATTTTACACCTTCACACAATACGAAGTGCTATAACATACCACGTGAACACGACGAGGGAGAAAAAACACAAATGCTTGATCAAGGGCTCAGGCAGTGAGTCAGAGCGGTGTAAATGTTTCTTTTACTCAGTCTCACACAAAATTAATCACTGCATTTGATACATATCAGACATAAAACACACACACATATATATATATATATATATATATATATATATATATATATATATATATATATATATATATATATAAATATAAATATAAATATATATATATATATATAAATATATATGTACACATGGTCAATTATGCAAATTGATTGACGTCATCTAGCGTCTTCGAATTTATCGTTATCGAGGCGAGCTGCTCAATATATCGTGATATTGATTTGAGGCCATATGGCCCAGCCCTACTCCCACTCATGCAGGTGTCCTTAAACTGAACTTTAAGATGTTAAAGATCTTCCTCAGACCACAGACGACCTCCTCTGCAAACTAAAAGGCTTCATGTGACCATGTTTTACAGCTGTGCACGAGTGTTAATATGTGATTATAATCAAAATGTAGTTTTCCTTATAAAAACCTTTACAGTACATCAATGTGAGTACTTCTTATTGCTTTACTTTACTGATAAATAATCCCATAGACCTGAAACAATTAATCGATTATTAATCGATTACTAAATTAATCGTCAACTATTTTGATCATCGATTTGAAGCTTTTTTTCATGATTAAAACAAGATTTCTGATTGTTTCAGCTCCTTAAATGTGAATATTTCCACACAAAGTCATTAAATCATTTAAACCGAATCATTTTGCTTTGTGGACAAAAACAAGACATTCAGGAACATCGTCGATTTTAATCGATTCATCAAGAAAACACTCTGCAGATTAATCGATTACGAAAATAATCGCTCGTTTCAGCTACAGAATCCCAGTCTGTACGGTAACATAGTGATGGTGACTCTTTAGTTTTGCATGTTTTGAGGCACATGGAGGAACTATGTAAGTTTAGCTATAATTGTACTTGCCCAGGATAAGTTGAGTCAGATTAAACGTTCAACATGCAGTCGTCTCCCAATCACATTATCTGCGTGTTAGTCTGACTTTGAGACATATACGATATAGTCCTCACCTCATAGGTTCTTCCAAAGCCAGTCATTCTAGATGAGATGTACCGAATGTGCGGGTAGGTCATATCAGATATGCCAGTGTGCTGCGAAGAAGAAAACAACACATGTTTAATACAGAGAAAACGCTTTGTTAGATAAATACACAATATATACGACAACACGTCTTACACAGGCCCTGTTTCATTGGCACCTTTCAAACAACAAGGTAATTCAAAGAGACATTTATTAAATGACATTCAGATATAAAATCAAATTTAAGGGGCTCTAACCTTCTGTCAAGTGTTCAGAATAATGTACTGCATTAGTATTTGTGTACTTTGACTATATACTGTACCTGCCTGGAATTATGTAGATTTTTTGTAATGAAAACTGTGAAAACTTTTCCCCCGGGATAACATTTAGTTTAACTATATCCTATAAAAAGAGCAGCTGCAGATTCTCTTTTAAAGGTGTGACCGTATCAGCAGAAGTCATTAGAGAGGAGGCCTCTATAAGAGTCCACATGGCACATAGTGTGTGTGTAACGATGAAGGTCACAGATGCAAACACATTAAAACTAATGAACTCCACCCAGTTCATCAAAATTCACTCGCTTTAACGTATTTAAAACATGCAAACCCGGGCGGTGATGAAGTGAGGATACAGACGTTTAACCATTTCAAAGACGAAGAACTGAAGTAAATGTTTTGCGGTGAAAGAGTGAACGCAGAAGCCCTTCAGTGCACATGTCGGCTCTGACTCAAAGCTTCTGGATTTGTTGAGTGTGCGTTTGAAATGCCTGATGAGCCAATATTAATTGCTCATGCATTATTCACGAGATCCACCAAACCATCCTTGAAATAACTGATATTATAAATACGAAGGCAGCGCCATTAATCTCAGCCTGACTTCATATAACAGCCATTCGTCCTCATTTATGCTAATGTATGCATGTGTGCGGAGGGTTTCTCTCTCTCTCTCTCTCTCTCTCTCTCACCATGAAGGGAATGGGGAAGTGGTGCAGTCTGGGGGGAGGGTGGTAGTGGGGCAAGTGGGAGTGCAAGTGCCCTGAAGGGTAGGGTGCCATAGTTACTCCAGCCTCAATGCCAAGCTCCCTGTTGACAAAGAGAGTAAAACATGTGTCATCACGACGACGACAACAACAACAACACACAACACACAGGTCTGATGTAATGTCTGACATCGGCTGCTCACACTGACCATGCTGTCCTCTGCTCAGGCTGCCGAGGATGGGAAGACATGGTCTGCGGCACATGGATGTGGTGTCCGTGGCCGTAGTTAGGGTGCATTCTGTGGGGGTGTGGAGGCGGACGCTCGTGTGCTCGTCTGTAAGGAAATGACAAGGACGGGGAGGAGGGGGGGGGGGGGGGGGGTTGACAGGTGAAACTCCTGGCCGACTAACGCCCTGAAATTTCGACTGAAAATCCACTAATCGGGGGTTGCTTTACGGGTGCCGCTCTTTTCAAATTAAAAGAGGCTCTTAATTTGAAAAGACCCGCAGCCGCGGCTGGAGTTTAACAGAGTCTAATGGCTCCGACAGCGCTTTGCATTACGTGCATCTGCGCGATACCATAGCCCGTGATATCCGAAAAAATAACTAGTAATATCAGCACAATAACTGTTGAGGAGTGTTTAGATTACGTGACACCAATAAACCGCGAGACGCTGTTGCGGGCAGGTGCGCCTGCAGTTATAAATCCAATCAACGATTATTAGACTAAAACACTGAAATACGTCCAATATGTTTACACTCAGAACGGACGGAGCAACTTTAGCTTAGCGTTTCTAAATGATATGCCATGTTTGCCGTAGAGGTGTGAAAAGCAAACTGTGGCTTGCAAAGTTTGAAAAATGCTGCCACACTGCTGAGTACTGACTGTAGCCTCAAATGAAAAGCTCAAAATTCACGTCTAATTAATGGCAAACGCTAATCTGTCTGTCTCTCGTTAGCCACGACGCGATGACAACAACATATGGGCTGGACTAAACCAAAAGAGTGGAAAACAGGGGGGGTGTTCTCTGAAGAAACGCTGTTACATGTGAAACACTGGTGCTCTAAAACACCCTTATTAGACTTGATACTTTCCCCCCTAATGAAATTTACCATAAACAAAATAATAATAATAACAATAATTTTAAAAAATATAGTCGACCAATCACAACTTGGTCAGACACGGACACACACACGGTTTCCACTCACGTTGGGTGCTGCATCATCCTGCGCCGCTGCACCTCCACCCTTAGCATGTCATGTTGATGCAGCCTCTGCACAGAGGCCCCCAGTGCTGGCATATGGTGAGGCAGGCTCTGGTGGTCTGTGGACAGGTGCTGGGTCAGTGGGGCACTGGAACCAGAGAGGTGGTGGCCGGACAGCGGGGGAGGTGGGGCAGGAGGCACTGGAGGGAGGGACTGCAGTGGCTGGAGAAAGGTGTGAGGAATGAGAAATTCGCCTTGTTGGGCCGTCTGAGGCGTCGGCTGAGGGTTTCCATGGGAGTGAGGACAGGCGGCGGAGGGCTGATGATGCAGCGAGCGCGCTAAAGAACCATCTGGTGGAGAGACACAGGAAAAGACCAATAAATACATGATCAGAAACAGACAAACAGGACAAGGAACAAGTCTTTCCACAATTTATTTAGACTTTTACGACCTTGATCGGGCCTGAAAGGAACACGGTTTAAAAAGGTGTCTCCATTTATATGTGAAGATGTGGGTCAATATCCCTCATCTCAGCCTTTCCTTACAAGTGTTGAAGGGTTTATCCTAATAAATGAACAGGTCCCATGTCGCTGACTGATGTTTTATAGATCGTATATATTTGTTTTTAAACTCCCAGATTCAGGCTTCATTCACAGGAAATATTTACGACCATGATCAATAGGGATGTGAATCTTTGGGTGGCCCAAGAATCGATTCCGATTCTTAGGGTCCTTTTACATTCTTCAAGGTATTAACATGAACATTTGACATAACTCCATGTAGTAATGCAATATTTAGAAAATGTACTTTTGATACTCAAGTACTTTTAAAAACAAGTACTTCAGTACTTTTACTTAAGTAGACATCTAACTGTAGTACTTCTACTTGTACTTGAGTAGAATTTGGCAAGAGGTATGTGTACTTTTAGTACTTTTATCTGTTAGATGCTGAGCTACAACGCTGGTCTGGACGGAGATGGTTTTTATCTAATAATTAAATAAACTGTTGTATGGATGAAGCTTAACTCAAACTCATCACAATGCTTTGACACCATTTCACACATCCTGATGAACATTTACCTGCTTGTGCCTGGTACAGCACTCAGCATATAAAGCACCAGCTGCTGTTAATTACTATAAACGTTAGGAGTTGAAGAGTATAGCTGTCTGACACTTTTTTAATCACTACGACAGAACTAAAGAGTGATTTTAGCAAATGCAGCAGCGTTCAGAGACATATACTCACAGGAGGGGTGGATGTAATGTCTGCAGGGCTGGGGCTGTGTTTGCGGCTGAGGCTGAGCCACCATGGACGAGCTGAACGAGTCGGCCACAGCCGGCTGACTCGGCCCGGGATTGGCCTGAGAAACGAAAGCAGGAGGCCGCGAGTTGGAGCCTGGGCAGCAGGGGTCAAAGGCCGAGTTGCTGCCATGGAAACTCCCACCGCTATTTGCACCACTACGAATACTGCTGCTGCTCAGGTCCACTGGCAGAGTTTGCTGTGGGAGGAATGTGGAGAGGTTACCGAGAGCAGAGGGACAATCACTCTGCTGTCCCCTCTGGGTTAACAGGGAGAGGGCCGGGCAGGAAGTGGGGTTAGGAAGTTGAACTACCGGTTTATTTATGAAAATATGTGTGTGTTACTTGATGCAAGCTAATGGTTGCACTGTTGTTAGTTAGCTGCAGACACACAGTCACTGCTTAGGTTTACTGGCAGTAGTCTTGTGAAGTAACTTGATCTCAATCATGCAGATAACGTGGTGCAAACACACGACTGAAACTGTTGAATAGCGCACGGACCTGTACCTGGTCATGATAGTGGCTCGTGTTGCCGCTGCTACTGTTGCTGCCGCCGATGCCAGCGCACGGTGCGGGCAGAGCGCTGGGCCTCTCCACGGGGCAGCCGGCCTCCTGAAATGGCAGCGTTCCCGGGGGCTGCGGCGCTGGGTGATGGACGTGGTGGAGGAAGTGGTGAGCATTGCTGTGGCTGTGACTGTGCTGTGAGCCGCCGGTCTGCTGCGAGGACGACGACGCCTGCAGGCAGCTCGAGTGGGGGTGGCCCAGGGAAAGGTGACCGGGAGAGGGGCCTCCACACGGGGAATGCTGCTGACAGCAGGAGGGGAGTCTGGGCATGGCTGTGCCTGCATTCTCTCCTGCAGTACCTGACAAACCCGCTCTGCTGTCATCTGTCAGAGGACGATACATCGGTGAGCAAACTATACAAAGAGTTAAAGAAGAGGTAAATAAAAGAGACCGTCTTACCTTCTGTGGCTGTGCGAGAAGAGCCACTGGGCCTCTGTGTGTGCGTGATGTCAGAGCCAGGGCAGCTTGTAGAGGGGCCGGGGGCATCATTGAGCTCTGAGGTAGAGGCATGATGGGAAGATGATGATGAGGATGACCTGACTGTTTGAGTGTGAATGCTGCCAGATGTTGTTGGCACAACTGAAAGATCTGAGCAGAAAAAGAAATTAAAATAAATCATAGTTTGCGGCTGAGTCATGTACAGATTTGTGTCCAAATGTTAAATTAATGTCGTCATCAGATTATGTTTGACTTATGACGAGAGTCTGGTGTTTTATCTGGTGTTTGGACATTTGCATTCACGAGAATGAATAAATGTCAACAGGCTGCAGTGCATGTTGGGAAGCAGCTTTTGTCTTTCACACAATAACAAACACAACTGCTCCTCCTCTCTGAACGGGACACTTGTATGACGATGCTGTCCAAAAACTAATGTTTACTCTCTCTTTTTTGTTCACTGCAGGGGTCCAACAATAGAAACAAGTCATTCTAGATTCATTTTTAAATAAATTCACAGTGGTATAGCCGTCGATAGCCTGTAGATGACCACGCAACATGTTCAGCTCCATCCTAACACGTAGTTTGGGAAACAAACAAATATTGCGTGTGTGGACTGAAGCATGTGCAGAGGTGACCATCAGACATTTGCATTAGGAGGAACTCTCTACTTTTCATATTCACAAATTAATTCACTCCTCTTTCTCCGAACAAATGCAAATACTTTAATGCTCAGAAAGACTGATCCAACATATCCCGTGGTCGACTACAGTTACATACACGTCCAAACATCATTACCACACCTATAAAAGTAAATTGTATGACTGCTCTAAGTGTGGCAGCAAAACATAAATATATAAACCGGTAGTATATTTTAATATCTGGCACCTTAATCCCTCCATTAAGCTCTTACCTCATGTTCATGTTTTAAAAACTATCTTGTTAAAATCTAAGTGATATTAGCTGCTTGGTGTTAAGTTGTCTTGACACCGATAATAAACTGTCATAGATAAGACTTTATTAATTTCATAATAGGGGAATTCAGTCGTCGCAGTAACGGTGTGAAAAAAAATAAAAGACAGAAAACTCCTTTATACTCGTGCGTAAAGTGCTCTACGTAGGTTACGGAGACCCCTCTAAGTCGCCGGAGAGCCTGTCGGAGAGTCTCTGCGTCGTCTACGGATGCACAAAATATTTTTCCGTCACTCCGTCAAAGGGACAACGGAGACGGCAAGGGCTGTGATTGGTCCTCAGCACAGGCCGTATAAAGAGAACGCGTCGGGCTCACGACAGCGGGAGGTCAGGGTTTAGGCGATTAGCACATATCGTGCGCTAATTAGCATGTACCGCAGGACTTTTGTTCCTGATGTTCCAAAGAAAAATGGCGGGGGTGAAGGAGGGCGCTGGACGCTGTACGTGGTGCACCTCCGAAACCAAGTGCCTGATCAGTATCTGGTTGGAGGACGAGATCCAGAAGAAGCCGGAGTCGTCCAGGAACAAGATGGCCTACGTAAAAATGCAACAGCGGGAGGCTGGCTACGATCGTACAGTCGAGCAAGTAAAGAGATTTCTGCCAGATTTCTGGGCGTTGTGCCTAAAGACAGCGGGAAATTTCGCTGATGTCGCGACGTCTTTAGACGTAATGTTAAGTTGGCCTTTATGGCTAGTTTCTTGCTTCAAAGGATCTTAAAACTGTGTTCAGTGACACAGAAAAGTGAGAAACGGCCACTGTTTCAATGTTATTCAGCTGCAACAACAACAACAGTCTTTCGCTCTCGGACGCCATTGCTCACCGGAGCCAGAAGCACATCAACCTTGCGCAGTGACCCCTACTGATCGGGCGGGAAATTGCAGTGCGTCGCCGTCACCACAACAAAGAACTATGAAGGCTGGAGGGGTCTCCGTGGTTACGCAGTTGTAGAAGTATAATGTGGCCTTAAGAATACAGATATGGTTCAGGTTCTGTGTTGATTCTTACCGTCTTCATCGACAGTGAGATCCACCACCTCACCGGCATTCTGACGCAGTGGTTGGATAACAGTGGAGAGTCGGTGACGTCCGCGTGGCTCCTGAAGGCGATTCTGGGAACAACTACTCGCCCAAATCCTGCTGAGGCCCCCCACTGAGCGTGACCTGGAGACACACAAACGGAACACCAATCCATTAAAGATCAACTTTTATGTTAAACCAAACCAGCAGGAGGATCGACACACACACACACCTCAGTGCAGCATTCGCTACGACAGAAGCAGAGTCATTTCCAAGAGGGCAGATGATTTTAATTTGGTCCTAAGACCCTGACTGAACAGTAGACACCTTTCATGACAGTGAACACAAACAGTCACTGAGAAGTTGGAAAGGCCCTACACACGCCTGATAACCACCCATTTATCTGAATCTGGTGTGAGTGGATCCCCAGGACCAGGGTTTAGAGACCCTGCTCTATATCATTATGTGATATTCATGTTTTTTCTTTCTCTGATGTCTGATCCAGTGATTTTGGATAGTATTGGACCAGTAAGGGAACTGAATATCAATATCAAGTCGGTTGATCCTAACTTCAAAGTGAAAATATGTGCCAAAATGATAGCTGACTTATTTATGGGGACTGATCGCTTGACTTATTGTCTGACTGTCTTATTGACTTCATTAATTATTGACAGCTCGGTCACTACCACACAGACCACGCAGCAGTGAAAATACAAATCAAGCCGTCGTCTCAGTGACTCATGAACGTAAGGTTTGTTTAGGATGAGGTCATTGTGACACGCATCATAATGACAAGTTTGGTCTCATATGTTAACTATTGTAGCTTTAACCTAAGGCTATTCAACTTAAGGCCCAGGGGCCAGAACCGGCCCTTCAAGCAATTTGGACCGGCCCATTAACCCATAAATAATGAATATATTATTAAAAAGCCAATAAAACCGTAGCTTTGCCTATTTCTGGCACTTTGTGACACTTTGCGTCCCTTTTTGGCAAATACTAGTACAGCTGTAATTGTACACAGTCTATGTATGTACCAGAATATTTTGCACTAAGAGCCAACTGTAGCAATTGTACCTTAATATTATTGCTACTTTTACTTATAATATTTCTGCAAAAATAGCCTTTTGTGGCCATCGCACCTTAATGTTGTTTAAATTCAATCAATCAATCTTTATTCCAGACACAATAGCGGTCCATAGATATTACCCAAGAGCCAATTGTGACTGTTATACCCAACTTTTTGCACTATACACAAATTGTATTGTACCTGAATGTTGGTGGTCTTGTTATTTACCTTTTTTTTGCACAAAACTAGCAGCCATTTCAATAAATACGTGCTAAATAATTGATAACATTTAAAATTATAACACAAATAGTAGTACATGGGTTGACCGGCCCACTGTCTGGACAGCCTTCTGAAAAGCTGGCCTTCTGGAAATGTTAGTTGAATAGCCCTGCTTTAACCCAACAACTAGCACAGAATGATGAATCTGTATTATGATATAATGACTGGACTCAAATGGAATATTTCATATTAATGCGTGTTGTGCTTTGTGTTTTTGTAATTTTATTACAGAAACTACAGATCACCATTGAGCTCCATCCACTTCCACCTAAAGCTTAGTATTTTCTCCACACGCCTCTTCGTCCTCTTCCCTCACTTCTAACTCGATATGCTCTGGCCTTCCACCTCTCTTTTAATTTTCTCTCACAAAGGCTTCTGTTGCTCTAACCCTTTGCTCTGAAGTGAGAGACCAGGGAATAGCCACGTTTCAGGTGGTCACAGGGAGGAGGAGGTATGAGCCCAGGGGAGCAGAGGGAAGAGACTGTATGGGAGTGCCATAAAGCTGGATACCATGGAGCTTTGTGGCTCGGGACTTCACTGCTGCTCCCTGGGAGATTTTTAGAGGTACACAGGAGCAGAGGGAAAAGGCTGTATATCAGTATGTCAACACAGCACAGCCTCGTAAATATTATAACCTGATCTTTATCCATTAAACCACAGACACAGATGTTTTTTTTACCCACTGTGGCAGCATTAGCTGCAGACCAGAATCAGAGGAGAGAGGTGAAATGAAAAATAAAACTGGTTTAATGTTGATGGGCCATACATGCAAAAACGTGGAAAACAAAGGGCATTTCCACGAGACTGTCAAACAAACACTGTGACAGATACTACACCCCTGTGCACTATATTACTGTATGTGTTTGTGTACGTGTGTTTTTTTGTGACAAATATTGCGGATTAAAAGTGACGAGGTCAGGAAAGTAAATTAGAGATACAGAGATTTAGAGAATAGAGAAAATAAAATGTTGGTTACATGATCTGTCTATGGGCCAGGCACCAGCTCTTAAGAGCCAGGCACCAGGTCTAAGAGCCAGGCACCAAGTCTAAGAGCCAGGCACCAGGTCTAAGGGCCAGGCACCAGGTCTAAGAGCCAGGCACCAGGTCTAAGAGCCAGGCACCAGGTCTAAGAGCCAGGCACCAGGTCTAAGGGCCAGGCACCACGTCTAAGGGCCAGACACGAGGTCTAAGGACCAGGCACCAGGTCTAAGAGCCAGGCACCAGGTCTAAGGGCGCCAGGTCTAAGAGCCAGGCACCAGGTCCATGGACCAGGTCAGGACTAAGGGTCAGGTCAGGTCTAAGGGCCAGGCACCAGGTCTAAGGGCGCCAGGTCTAAGGGCTCCAGGTCTAAGGGCGCCAGGTCTAAGAGCCAGGCGCCAGTTCTTAGGGTCAGGCCAGGTCTAAAGGCCAAGCACCAGGTGGCACCAGGTCTATGGACCAGGTCAGGTATAAGGACCAGGCACCAGGTCTAAGGGCCAGGCCTGCAGTTCCATTTCTATCTAAAAGAGGGTTGGGTCAGTCAAGTCTCATTTTCAATTGCAGAAGCAGCGATTTCTCACCAGGAGTTTCCACCTCATGTTCTTTGAGTGTGTCAGTACTGGTGGACTTCCTCATATAACTTCAGACTTCATGTTCCCATGTGCACCAACATGTGAAAAGACAGATGATGACACAGGAAGCATGAGCCAGGCCAAATGGCTAAGGTGTGAAAATAAAAGCCAAATAGAGAGAGAGCTTATAGTAATGAGCATCATTTAAATATTCAACCATTTTGTATTGTATAATTATGGGCTGGCAGACACACCAACTTGTGTTTAACACACAAATCACACAGAGATGAGGGTGTAGTATGCAGGGGGGGGGGGGGGTCACAGTGGTTGTACTGGGGTCTAATTGGCCAGGCACCTCAGCTCTGGGTTGAACCCAGGGAGCAGGACTACACACTAGGGACGACTATCTAATTAAGTAGACCTGGGATTATTTTGCAAATATCTGTTTACCACCAAGACCCCCAGAGTGTGGAGGGGTAGCCAAGAGGAAAACAGTATATTGTAAACATGAATACTAAGGGAATGGGTGTCTTCGTGAAGCTGAGGTTGTGCCAAGCCAATGTGTGACGAGAGCCTCGTACCCCGGGGACGGGAGCACGGCTCAGCACTGCGGTAATGTAGTGTAAACTGCTGCGACAGAGGCTGCTGGCAGCCAAGGCTGGGAGTTGGGGAGTTAAAGGGGAGGAGATCGTACGGGGAAGGAATATAACAATCTAAGACTGGTAAACACTTGGAGGCATCAACCTTTTACACATTTATCTTCACAATTAATGACACCGTGATGTCATTCTCGAACTCTTAGCTCTGAGGTGTCAACTTTGAATTTTTGCCAGTCATCGCTGATGTGACGCAGATTTTATCTGTAATGAGAAACATAAAAAGTGCCGATTGGCATCATCAATATGATAAAAAATACAGTGTACACCGCATACTCAGACAAGCTGAATCCATCTAAAGGTGCCTTGTGGCACTGGATGATGAAGTCCCATATACGTATAGACCCCTTAGCAGTATACGTCACGCTAAGTTTTACCGGTAACCGTTGAGTAGAACCCCTTTCAAGGCTAACCGGAGACGTCTTCCTAGCATAACTTGCTTTATCACTAGGCGACAAGCTGGCGTAATACGTGGAAAACATCTATTTTTTTTAAGCCATCTGAATTCGTACATGAGAGCCGACTAACTTCATGACAACACTGCTAGCTAAACGCTGAGTGGCGCCCTTCTGCAACCGAGCTGCGCTCTAGACACTAGAGCTGCAACTAACCATTATTTTCACAATCGTTAATCTGTCGATTATTTTCATGATTAATTGATTAATCGGTTGGTCCATAAAATGTCAGAAAATGCTAAAAAAAAAACGAAAAAAAAAACGCTGATCAGTGTTTGTCAAACCTGGAAATTATGATGTTCTCGAATGTCTTTGTTTTGTTCACAAGCCAAAATTATTCAGTTTGAATGATTTATTTGTTTATGTGGAGCAAAGAAACAAAGAAAATATTCACATTTAAGAAGCTAAAACAATCAGAAATCTTGTTTTAATCATGAAAAAAGCTTCAAACCAATTAATTTAGTAATCGATTCATCGATTAACTGTTTCAGCTCTACATGACACATCTGCTAATGATAACATCTAAAATGGTAAGAGTGTCAGAGGACAGATAGAAGGAGATGGTCTTAATTTGACCAAGTGCAATATCCAAATCAAAAAACATTGCTTCTTATTTGATAAAAATAACATTAGCATTGTGGTGAAATGTTACAGGAGTATCACGCATGACAATCCTCATGATATGGTCATATGTTTTAAGTGAAGATGCAGAAATGGCCAGTCACACCAACATTGAATCCTATTCCAATCAGAAAAGGTACAATAGGATCTTCTGACCACATCATGTAGATCTGTGGTCAGGAACCTTGTGTGTCATTTGTCTGGATGAGCAAAAAGATGATCTGAGCACTGTGGTGAAACTTGTTTACTTTAACACAGCAAACAACACTAACCATAGCCGTCTCATAACAACAGGACAATGGTATTTCCTGACAGCAGTGACAGGAGAACGATCGTCGCTGATCAAAGACTGGAGACAGGACCAACACAATGTTAGGCAGATGGATTTATGCATTAATGTTGAAGTTAAAGATATTTGTTTGCGTACTAACATGAAAGAACTGTTTGTGAAGTGGATATTACTGTTGGACATGTCCTGAGCTGAGCTGCAGAGACTCCACATTTATCTCGATCAGCTCCAAAAAAACCCTTGTTTATTGTAACTCAGTGAGCTCTGAGCAAAGCGACTGCCAAACACGCCCCACATGCCACAGTTAAAGCAGTGGAATGTTCCCCTAATGCACTGCTTTACAAGAGCGCAAAGTGTGGAGTGGCATGAGCAAATAAATAAATAACAGGCAGCAGTTCAAATGTAAGAATCTTCACTGGCAGCGAGTCACTGGGAAATGTGAGAAAAGCAGCTTCGGATTAAAATGATGGCAATTTGCTTTGAGTTCAGTCATATTTTGCACCACTTCCCTAAACTGCTAGAGCTGGATAGAGTTTCCATTGGAACTTTAGAGGGAAAGAAGCCGATAATGAAGAGAAGCTGTCCATGTCCAAGCATTTATGACACAACGAAAACCATTAAATCAGAGGGTTTATTTGCTAATGTTAAAATGGGATTATTATTATTATTTAAATACACCAATCAGAGCTCCATGAAGCTACTTTAAAGCAAGATAACATCACTGAGGGATTCACAGGCAACAAACCAACCACTGAACCAGTAATCAATTAAAATATTTGGATTGATTATGATATTAACGACCACAAAAACAGCCATTGACACTGCGGTGTGTGTGTGTGTGTGTGTGGACATGATGTACACACACTGGACCATTTGACAGAGTAAACACAGATTTCACTGCTCATTCTGTTGCCCTTTGATTCCCTGCTCTCAGACTCCACTGCTGCCCATCCCCCCCCTCTTTACTGAGGCTCATCAGTAAATTCTCTGGCGAGCCAGGACATCTTTGGAAGTCAGGGGGAAAAAAAAAGGCAGATTACACAGAAGGCTACGGCATTCCAAGCTTGGTGTGATCATTTCCAAGAACTATTTTCAAACAATACTCATGTGGTAATAAGACGTGGACAAAGACAAACGAGGTCAAAAAGAAGTGAATACAGATTCATGTGCACAGACACCAACATGAGTACGACGGGAGGTCATATTATGAATTATAAGAATCTCAGTAGGGCTGGGTGTCGACTAATCTAGCGATTATTTTTTAGATTAGTTGACTAATCACTAGTATCTTCGTTAGATGTTGGACTTGTGTTTAACCTACATACAGTGGAATCGCACATTTATCACACTTAAATACCAGAAACAAATGATCACAGATTTCTTAGAGCTTAAATATCAAATTAATCTGCTCCATGTCACACAGTTGATAAGTGAAAGAGGTTTTCTTTAGCATAATAGATATATTTATATACTTTCAGGGGCAGTTGGAATGATTAAAATTGCACGAAGTACCGAGGAGTTACGGTCATTTCTAATATATATGTCAAAATAATGTTCATGTCAAATAAATGTTCCCAAACTTTGGCTCGGATTTTTCGAGACTCTTCGTCTGTTTCCACCATAAATCGCGCGTTCTTCTTCTTCTCTGCTTCCTTGCGGGATGTAAACAGCGAGCAACACTGCCCCCAGCACTTCCTGTAGCTAGTTCTGAATAGCTCCAGTGTGTGTGTTTGTTTACACTGCAGTTACAGATGAGCATGAAGCTGCCGGTGTGTGATTTACAATAACAATAACACGACAACGCTTAAATTTTATCGTTGACCAATTTTTGTAGTCGACGTAATCGAATAATCGTTGCAGCCCTAAATCTCAGTGGGTGAGAACGAGAGTAAGTTGTGTTAATGATGGTGGGAAATATGAATCTTTTGAACATTTACTATATTATTATTATTATTATTATGAATCATTACACTGACAGGACTTTACATGTCGTCCATCGATGTCTGACCCTGAAATCAAAAGGGATACTAGCTAAACACATTACAGCTGCCCTCTCTGATGATATAAGATACACAGTCATCACAGTGTTAATATAAACATTTAGACGTTCTTGCAGCGTGATCTACTTCTCCATTGTTTGCCTGATTATTGCTACATCCGCTGCTTCCGCTTGTCGAATGCTCGCAGCTCACAAACGCAATCACAAGCGTGAAAGGCTGCATGGATGTGAAATTCTCACTAATGTGTTCCACAAACGACACACAAGTCAGTCCAGTACACTGATGCTCGGTCGTCCAGAGAGTGATACACACAAACATCCAAGTTTTGTACATGGAGAATAAATTCAACAGCAGGTCCTAGTCCTTTTGGCTGGAGTCCAGCACAGAGAGCAGAGCTGGTGCTGATCATCTGAGTGATGAAGTAACACCACTGCTCAGCCTAAAGCTGTGTCATTAGGAAATTAACTTATAACACTGCAAGGCCAGCCAAGAATTCAAATTTCCCATTGACCGCTGCTGTTGGAAGTTTCTGGTGCCAACATTTCCCCTTATATCCTCAGGTGGATTTTACAGGCAGCATAAAGTCCCTTTGTATCTTACACCTGAACTAGTTTCTCTAGGAGAGAGCTGCTGATACTGATCACTGAGGATAAGATAGAGCTTTACCTGTGCACAGACCAGCTAAACACAGTCAAAACCACTGCACAACCATCACCTGAAACATGCTTTTTATATGGTTTCAGGTGACATTACAACAGGGAAAGGTCATCAATGCATCCTTGTAAGTCACTAAAATGGGAAGTCTTTGGTCTGCATTAAAATGCATTTTCTGTGATCAGATTGCAATCAGATAGCACCTGACCACTAAACTACAGGACCTGTACTACAGGTGTAAACACACCCGAGACCCACTGAAGAGGATTGATATCTGATCTGCCAAATCACTTCAGGAGGTGGTCAGAGACACATTGTGACCACATTGTGAACAGAAGTGTAAATGCAACCAGTCTCCAATGAGTCTCCTGTGTTTCTCTGCTCCACCCACAACAATCACATG
The DNA here is from genome assembly GCF_963457635.1 of Microchirus variegatus. Classification (NCBI taxonomy): domain Eukaryota; kingdom Metazoa; phylum Chordata; class Actinopteri; order Pleuronectiformes; family Soleidae; genus Microchirus; species Microchirus variegatus. The sequence continues at coordinate 33,554,626 of NC_139807.1, read as the reverse complement.
AGCAGAAATACGTCAGTGGCTAATTTCAAGCAGCTAACACTGTTATTGTTGAAAAAGCTGCACCCAGGATGTGACGCTTTAGTCTGCTGCTGCTGGGGGGGCATGATCGGATAGCAATCAGATCTCGATGTGGACACGCATGTTAATAAACCAGCTGTAAATACATGTGGTGAAGAGACCGATCACAGATCAATGGGCTACAAGCCAAGCTGGATTTTTCTTGTTCCTATTAGTGCTGTCAAATGTTAACGTGTCAACGTGCGGTAACATGCGTCAATGCTAACGCACGTTAACGTACGCCGCTTTTCCATGATGACAGACCAGAAAAAGACGCGTGTCACTTAATGTTTACGTGACTCCCAATTGTTAAAATGAGTCTGTTAAGTAACGTTAAACTTTAAAAACAGAGGCACACATACGCAGTACACAGGTATGCTAACGTTATTTGTTAGCGCTGCTCTTTTCCTTTAATAAACAGACCGCTCCAGTTCCACTGTAGGCTAACGCTAACGGCGCTAAAAGGAGCTAATGCAGCTAACGGAGCTAACTGGTAAACGGTGCCTGGACTCCGGTGTCGCGGCGCGTTAACATGACGTCATGCGCGTTTTTTTCCGGTCAGTCGTCATTCGAAACGTGTCCTGCGTTAACCTTTTGCACAGCACTAATATATATATATAAAACTAAATGACAGTCTAACATTACTGTATCTTACATCATGGGGAAAGATGCATAAGTGTTTTAAAGCACAGTGTCAGTCTTACCTTCAAACACAGCATTTCAAAGCAGAAAAAGCAGAGATTCCTACCTGAACCCATCTCCCACGGTGACGATCTCCACCTCACTGTCCGTGGAGGTGACGTTGATCTCCTCGCTCGCAGGGACAGCGGGGGTCGGAGCTGGGGTCGCTTCAATCACCACCACATCCTCGTCGAGAGCACCTGACCAAAGCAGAGGAAGTCAGTTAGAAGCTACTTCTCAGATACGATGTAAAACATCAACAACAAAGATCCTTGTACAATGTTTGGGGCGTTTTTCTGTCTGCGTTTCTGTACGTGTTACCACAATTACCACATCACATGCACAGATCTAACACGTTACCATAGCAAATTCATTAGAAACACTAATTTATTGTCCTACTTTGCCTTCTTTATTTAGGCCACACCTGTGCCATTAGGAGCAGTGAGAAAAATACATCTGAACAAACACAACAGTTAAAACAACAGGTTTATTTATGAGCAGGCATAAATCTATAATCTAAATCAACTCGGTCCTCACTGGTGATGAATACACAGACAATAAGCGTTTATTTATGACCAATATGAACATGTATTATTTGTGTTTCACCTTTGTGTGTTTTTGTGCACATCACTAAATGACTCCTGCTTGAAGTGAAGTCCATAAATCCCCACTGTGAGTTCTGTTCCAGAGTCTCATGAGAGCTGCTGCTTAGCACCCTTTGTAAGTCTAGCTGCCTGACACTCTGGTGGAGCCTTCGTGTGGTTACACAAACACCACTAAAGAATTGTAATTAATGAGCTTCCTGTTTGATGAAGGTAAACAAAAACCAACGGATATTTCTGAAATGACAAAACAATCCAGCTCTTCTGTTGACAATAGTGTTAAAAGGGAGGATGAACCTTTTCCTAGGTGATATCACACGCTAACGCTCACGCTGGACTGGGTGTGTGTGTGTGATGAAAGCTTGTTTCATCACTTGCCTCCTTGCTTTCCTCAGCTGTAAACACATGCCTTGTTTTCCCTGTGAGACCGTGAGGCTGTTTCTATGCCACTCAACAGTGTCTTCAGTTTCCTCCCACTTGCCTTCCACCATAGAGGCAAAACAACTAACTTTCCATTCTCCCTCAGGGCCACAGCAGCAGAAATATTTCTGAAGCTAAATGGCTAAATAAAACAATAAAACACTGTCAGAAAAAAAGAAAGAAAGAAGGGGGGAGTGGAGGGTTTGCTTTTCACAGGATTTATACTGACTCATTTCAAAATAGGAGGATGAAGGTGCCTTTCTTATGCACAGCCACTTCACTGAGAATGAGGGCAGAAAGTGATGGTTTAGATTTAGGAGCTGCATAAAACTGTTGTTCCAACAAGTACAGAGGGCAGCCATTTCCATCACAGGCTCCTGAAACGCTCAGGGGAAGTCCTCGCAACAACATACAAACGATCTAATGCCAGATGCATCATTTATCGTGTCCATACAGATCTGAAAAGCTTTGATAACACTTTATAACAAGTTAAAACACACATCGGTCATGTGCAGTGGAGTTCTGATTCATATGCATGGTGGGCTCTCTTATATAAACAGAGAACTTTGCCAAACTCACAATTTGATTTATACTCTGATTCAATAAAAAAGAAAGTTGGCACGGTGTGTTTATACCAAACCAAAATATTTTTTCTAAAGCCACTGAATTGGAAATAGAACTGGTGTTTTATAAGTTACAAACAACTGGAATTAAGCTGCAGAACTTTGAAAACATACCCACCCCTCTGCTTTTTTTGTTCTCTTGCTTTATTGTGCTATTGTAGGTGACCACATAATGTACACTCGACAAAAACATAAACGCACAAACTTGAAATGGTGAACAAAAACAGAACAACATGACATTTGCTCAGATTCTCGATGATGCATTTGTTTATGGAATGATTTGTTTTGCTCCAGCGTCACTCGGCCTCTGCTGTTGACTACAATCTCAGATTGAGTATTTCAACTCACCAGAGTCATGGAGCATGGCAGAGTGGTGGTCAATATGTGTGACCAGTACACAGACACTCTTTATGGTCCGGTCAATAAAAGGGCACACCAAAATGTGGACTTTTGTCACTCATCAATATGCCACAGATGTCACAAACCATGAGGGAGCGTGCCATTGTGATCTTCCTGCCATTACTGCAGGACTTTTGTTTTGAAATTGACCCTAAAGCTCACAAATTAAAGCCACTTTTATTGATAAAGTTGTACTATTATTTTTTGGATAGTTACTCTGTTTTGTCACATAACAACAACTAAGTTTTTGTTGAGTGTATAACAATAACATTTCTGATTCTTAGTCACATTTGGAGATTCGCTGATCGTGGTTCTAAAGAATCGTTGTCATAGTAATAGTCGCTGTTTCATGTAGGCAACGTTAAAATAGGTGACGCTGCAGTGATTTGGGAAGAAGAAGATGTTTGGGATTAGTGTGATGAAGCTAGTGAAGATATTATTCTAACTCTTTTTTATTATTATTGATTATCAATATGGGTTATTATTACTGTAGATGTAATAATGCATTTTAACTACTCCAACAGTAGCGCTATCACAAACGGATCATATATATACACTGCGGTGATCACACTGCATTAGAGCTGCAAATAACGATTATTTTCGTAATCGATTAATCCGTTGATTAATTTCCGAATGAATCGTTTGGTTCATAAAATGTCAGAAAAATGTTAAAAAAAACGTTGATCAGTGTTTGTCAAACCTGGAAATGATGACGTTCTTGAATGTTTTGTTTTGTCCACAAACCAAATTGATTCCGTTTGAATGATTTCTTTGTTTATGTGGAGCAAAGAAACCAAGAAAATATTCACATTTAAGAAGCTGAAACAATCAGAAATCTTGTTTTAATCATGAAAAAAGCTTCAAACCGATTAATCGTTTCAGCTCTATGCTGCATTGACACTGGATATTACATAAGCCCTCTCTGTTGATTTACAACGCCTGTAATCACGTAATAGAGCAGGAATACAGAGATAACCATTAAAGACAAAGACCCTGGTGTTCTAAAGGTGTCAGGGTGTGTATGTATTTACCTGTGGCGACAGTAGCACTGTTAGCCTGGCTGCTGGTGCTGCTCACGTCGACATAGAGCTCATCAGCTTCAGTAGACGATGGCGAGGACGAGTCGCTCGTCAGCTCTCCGCTGGAGCTGCTGGTGCTGAGGAGAAGAGCGTACTTCCTGCGTGCGATCACTTCGCGCTTCTTCCTCTGCAGCAACAGCCGCTCCTTCTGCTTCTGAGTCCGCTGAGCTCCTCCAGGAGTGGCTTTCACAAAGCGCTTCCTATGCAGCGGTCGCCGGCTCAGGCACGGCCGCTTCAGCAGCACCGGCTCAGCCTCAGAACGCACCCACTTGTGAGAGCGATGCCCCCGAGTTCGACCCAAAACGGGCCGCAAGCCGCGCCCGGCGGCTCCTCCCGTGGTCAGGGCGGGAGCCTTGTGTTGGCCCTCCGTCGCTCCACCTTCCCCTTCGTCCTCTGAGCTAAGAGTGTCCGAGTCCCCGAACCTCAGACTCGAGGAAGGGGAGGAAGCACAGTCACTAAAAGAGGACTCATGTATATGTTCGTCCTCGCTGGGGTGCTGTAAATGTTCTACCCTCGAATGCTGAGGGGCCAGTGGACCCTCACTAATGTGGCCCTCTTTCAGTGAGCAGTCCGACGGTCCGGCCTGTTGGCCTTTTCGTTTTCTACGTCCAGGGAGGCTCCTTTCCGAGTCTCGGTGGGTCGCCGTGTCCCTCAGGGCCCGATGCCTGGACTCACACAGGGTGTCAAATTCGCTGCCTGCCTTTCCAATCACCTCCATGTTGTCAGGGAAGCTCTTAGCAGCCTCCATCGGTTCTGGGTTACCCAGAGGCTCCTTCAGATGCTCCTGTCTTCTGGGGGCCTCAGGTGGCACCTCACTCTTCATGGTGACAGGTCGAGCCTTATGACGGGACAAGGAAAAGATAATCGTGTCAGTGACAAAATCATCAGTGGAATCAACGGTTCAACAAAATCACTAGAGCTGCAACTAGCGATTATTTTGGTAATCGATGAATCGGTCGATTATTTTCTCGATTAATCAATGTATCGTTTAGTTCATAAAATGTCAGAAAATGTTTAAAAACCGTTGATCAGTGTTTGTCAAACCTGGAAATGATGATGTTCTCGAAATTGTCTTGCACGTTTTGTCCACAAACCAAAATGATTCCGTTTAAATGATTTCTTTGTTTATGTGGAGCAAAGAAACCAAGAAAATATTCACATTTAAGAAGCTGAAACAATCAGAAATCTGGTTTTAATCATGAAAAAAAGCTTCAAACCGATTATCAAAATAGTTGACGATTAATCGTTTCAGCTCCAAAAATCACACAATCTGCTCAGATGTGTTTAATCGGAGGACGACGCAAACACAAATAGTGAGTCTTTGTAATGCTTTCATGTGTATCTGCAGGAGTCACATGACCCTGTCCAGGTGTTACCAATGACAAGACTTACATTACAGGGAACGTGGTATATCAAAATGTGTTTCTTTGATTCCCACGCCCTGAAATGTCAATAAAACGATGAGATTTTGATGCCGAAAATAAACAAGGTCGTTATTGATCATTTCTTTGAATAAAGAGTTATTTTGGTGCATATGCATCTCAGTTACATGTTCAACAACAACTAATATGGGGATGTGATCGTGTGCAAAATATTACTGCACATTAAGAATTAGCGTAACAGGATAGGTATGTATTTACAATGTGGCATCCAAACACGCAAAGTAATATAATACATACGAGATAAATTAAGCAATAAAGTTATGCCTTTTACATTCTAGAAGCACGAACCCTGATCCTGGATCAGAGTCTGGGCGCACACGAGAGACCACTGTCATTAATCACATAATGTTTTTAGTAAACGCACACTTCGACTGAAAATGACAGAAAAGTGCATGCTCGTGCACTGTGTGCTGGTAACACCACTCAAACAACACTTCCTGATATGCTGTGATCAGAAAACAAAATCCCAGCACTATGACGTCCATGATGTGACACAGCACAAAGAAATAAAATCATTTCCAGTCCCATCCGAAGTTTGTGCTGAGACAAGAAGCTTTAAGATATTGGAATGCATTCCTTTGCAATTCTGCATTGAAATAAATATTTATAAAAAGACGAGGAGTGTTCCTGCGTCATTTAATGTTGATCGAAATAAAACTTACTATAAACAAAGCCTTCGTTACAGACTGTGACAAACTTTTTACTCTCTATTCTTTGTAATAGTGTATTGTATGTTTTAAAATCTACTGCAGAGAGTGGATCCTCACCTGTGATTCTCCCTAAGGTTTCAACCTCTTTCTTTTTCCCCGTTTTAAGGTTTTTTCCCTGGTAGTTTTACCTCACCTTGGTCGAGGGTCTAAGGAGAGAGGATGTTACCAACCCTGTGAAAGTCCTGTGAGAAAAACTGTGTTTTGTAAACTGTGGGCTATACAAATAAAGATTGATTTGATTTGTATGCAAAGATATTTTTTCTGAGAAATGTACCCGTGTTCAGCTGCAAAACAATTCCAAAAAACAAGTCCCTTTCCAGATTCTAGTCACACTGAAACACTCTTAGAAATAACAGTGCTAAGTAGAACCATATAAGAAGGAGTGAGGGGGGGGAATCGATTCATCCACGATTCATAAACTAAAAAAAAACAATTTTCTATTTTGAAAAAACACCAGTTTGTGTTATTTGTGTGCAGTTTATTTTTGTAACTTCTGGGAGAAAAATGCAGCTAGTCTAAGCTTTTATTTATGCTAAAGTTGTTTTTTTGAACAGGAAGTAAGTTTTTATTTGTTTTGAATGAATAAATGTTAACTTTTATCTTAAGTTTGTCTTTGTGTGATCACATTATCACATTATCTTATACAAACTGGATTGTTTTGATGCAAAAATTTGCCTGAACACTATGCCTTGTATCAATTTTTGAATCGAGAATCGATTGAATCGAGAATAGATTTTGAATCGATTCATGACCCTAAGAATCCGAATCGAATCGTGAGCCACACAAAGATTCACATTCCTGCATATAAGGTTCTTTCGGCTTCTCCTCATAGGAGAACCCTTTTAGAGGGTTCCACCAAGAACCCTTTTAAAACCCTTTATTCATGAACGGGTTTTAAAGGTGTTTCTGGATGAAAATGGTTCTTACTGGAACCATTAGTGTTACCAAGAACCCTTTCCCGAAGAAAGGTTTTTTTCAGAAGCAAATGGTTCAGGTAGAACCTCAGCCCTTGTAGAAGAACCCTTTTGAAACCCTTATTTCTAAGAATGTAGCTTTATTCACTTTCTCTTACTATCCGACTACATTAAGATGGCCGGACGTTACCGGTGTGCATGATGTTTCTGTGTAACACATTTAATTATCAGCACGATTAACAACAGAGGAAAAACCTAAAGCACCACAGACCTCAGTGCAGCAGTCGATTAACCTGCAGCTGCTGTTGTTTCTTATGGTGATGATGACATGAGATGATTTTCTTGGAAACTGTGAATCCAGTGAACCTTTAAGACATTAGGAATGCTTTGACTCACAAGTCTCTGGTGTGTTGGAATAGTTCAGATGCCACAGAGAAATCTGGCCAATGACATACATTAATGAAGGGGTCTCAGAGGACACACACACACACCACATCATTATTACACTCTGCTTATAGATGTTTCTCATCCGCAAGAAATAACGAGGCTACGACCAAATGGAGCAAAGAAAATACGAATAATTATGGGTTCACAGAAATGACAACAGTGAAATAATTCAAGATGCACGAGTGAATCTGATTAATCACTGCTTTCAGACGAGCGCAGCGAAATCAGAGCGACGGCCATTTATTTCCTCAGTATCGAGGCTGATAGTTTTAATAACGTTTAAAGGCGCCATATATAAGAATGTGGCCAAAAATGGTTACTACACTCAAATTCAAAATTCCGAATACCATCTTTTAGGTTTTGTTTTCTGACATAACTGGCAACCCGAGGTTGCTCGGCAGCCGAGACTCTATTGACTGCAATGACTGGTAGACGGCAGTAGGTGGCGCCACATGCCAAAACACAATTTGCAGTCTGTAAAATATTTTTTTAATGCAAATATTTTGTCTGTACTGTTGTTGTTGGTGAGTTCAGTTTGTTATGAACATTATTCCTGAGTCTCTGTGACATATTGGGAGGATTTTATGATTTATTACATAATGCACCTTTAACAAAAAAGGCACCATATGTAAGAATGTGGCCAAAAACGGTTACTACACTCAAATTCAAAATTTCGAATACCATCTTTTAGGTTTCGTTTTCTCCGCCATTGTAGCTCAGACGCAACTGGCATCAAATACAGTCTTTTAAGTTTCGTTTTCTGACATAACTGGCAACCCGAGGTTGCTCGGCAGCTGAGACTCTACTGACTGCAATGATTGGTAGACGGTGGTAGGTGGCGCTACATGACGCCAAAACATGATTTGCAGTCTGCAAAATTTCTTTTTAAATGCAAATATTTTGTCTGTACTGTTGTTGTTTATGAGTTCAGTTTGTTATATGAACATTATTCCTGAGTCTGTGACACATTAGGATTTTGTGGCCAGTTGATTTAGATTTATTACACATTCATTATTATTATTATGCACCTTTATTAACAATTACAATGAGCTCAGCTGCAGCAGCATCTGTGTGTGTGTGTGTGTGTGTGTGTCACAAACACTGCTGATAACACACACACTCCACCGTAAACTCGTATTAACACAAACATAAAATGTGTAATGCAACGTTGGCCCTTAGTCCGAGACGAACCAGGACGAGCTAAAGTAGTCTGTGTTTGTTAAGCTAACGCCAACTAGCTTGACATTTACTCCACACACACACACACACGACAACAAAGACAACACGTACCTGGCTTTATTTAAGTCCTTTCCTCCAACTGTGTCACCGTCCTTTTCCCAAACATGTGAGGGGGTAAAAAAAAAAAAAATCCCGTGAGAAACGATGACAAGCGCTGAAAACGCTCGCTAACCTCCGCTGTTGAAGAAGCCGGGGACTGAAGCTACACAGGCCCGCGGCACCGAGAGCACACGGAGCGCCGTGCGAGGAGCGAGACACCGACAACACCGTCCCGAGCCGAGCCGAGCGAAAACATCCACGCTAATGGGGCCCTGAGAGGCTACGAGCTAAAGCTAACCGAGAGCGCTAGCTTCACTTCACTCGTCAAACAGCCGACTACACTCAGCCATTTTGACGAGCACCTGAATCCGGGGCCGAGTGTCGAACAGGAAACGCGGCGACTACACGACCGCGTCCGCGGCTGGAAACACTGCGAGCGTCTCACTACGATTCGCCCTCGACCGAGTTCCCATTCCTGCCTTCCGAGGTCTCCCGGTCCCCTGTTGTTTACCCAGCAGGTCGTCGTCGTTTTTCGCTGGCTCTGGCTCGCAGCCACAGCGCAGCTGTTACACGGAGCGTCACGCAGGGGGCGCTACGCGCTACGAGCGGCCGACAAGCAGCGCAGCGGCCCCGCGTTACGACACTTTACGACAGTAAAGGTTTAAGCGCTTTAAAAAACAGACCCAGAATAAAAACAGAAGACAACAAAACAGTGTCTTTCCTCCTCCAAACAGTCAAATATGTAATAATATGTGTGCGCTGCTCAGCACTGAGAGGATATGTGACTTCATCGTTGTTGTGTGTGTGTGTGATACCGCCTCCATTTGAAAGACTGCAGCGCCCCCGAGTGGATAAAGGTGGAAAGTGGAGACAAATCTGGAGCCAGTGATCAAAAGAAGAAGAATTATCTTTATTGACCAAGTATGATGAGATAAGATAGCTTTATTTTATTTTATTTTATTTATGTATGTATGTATTTATTTATCTATTTATCTATTTATCTATTTATCTATTAATGTATTTATTTATATATTTATATATTTATATATTTATTTATTCATGTATGTATGTATTTATTTATCTATTTATGTGTGTATTTATTTATTTATCATTTATAAACCGTTTGGTTTTATGTGTTGATTCTCTGTGTCGCCAGTAGGGGGAGTTGCTGATTTTGCCAAATATGAAAGATTTTTCTGTAAATTTGCAAATCTGGTGTCGAACAAAAAGTTCAGGCTAAAATGCCTTGTGGCGCAGGAACCTAATAAAGGAAATATATATATATATATAAAAAAACATTTATTTAGTATTTAGTGTTGTGTGTGGAAGAGAAAATGAGAAAAAACATCAAACTCAGACTGTGGTTTATTTGATGTTTTTAATAAAACAAATAAGCAGTTCAATATACAATATTACATGCTTCATTTTAAAAGACTTATCTGCTGTTTTCTATTGCACAAGGAGGTTTTCGACCGTCCAAGATCCAAAATCAATCTGATGACGCAGCATTCAAATCCAGCTTCTCAGGGGTTATTTAAAAAACAACAACAACAACAACAAAAGGAATGTTTAAGTAACGCAACAGCAGTGCAACAGACGTGCAGAGACCACCGAGCTCAACGCTAAAGAAAAAGGAATTCTGTGCAACAACAACAACAACAACAACAATCCGTTCACCCTTTTCTGTGAAAACTATTCTCCTCTAAGTGAAGTGAAAGCAGCCCTGTGAAACGCAGAAAACATAGCAAAGTCCTTCAGATAATATACAAAAAAAACTAATTAATTTAAGGCATATTCCTAAATATGAACACATATACAGAATCAGATCTTCAATGCCTGTTTTTTTTTAAAAATCATCTCATGTAAACAACACCATTCTCTCCTCAGTTTTGCAGGCTTGGCAAAAATGTTGTCCTTCATCAAGTCGACTTCCTGTGTCCGAGGTCGTACCTGTACCGATAAAGTGCTAATACACCACAGACCGCTCAGGTCACAGTACTCTGCTCTGTGTACCACGTATACTGGTCCGTGTACCACGTATACTGACGTATACAGCGACAACAAGAACAGCTGAGTCACCACATGATTTCTATATCGGTTCTTTGGTTCTTTTTTTTAAAAAATCGTTTAAAAACAATCACAGTGTGGCGATGGACTGAAGAACAGTTAGGCACCGTCATAAATAGAGCTGGTAAAAAAACGGTCCCACAGATTAAAGCGAACGACGTCAGCTCAGACAGATTATAAACGACAGGAAGGAGGAAGAAGAGGAGGAAGAGGAAGAGGAGGATGAGGAAGAGGAGGAGGAGGAGGGAGAGGAGGAAGAACACAGAAGGCTATAAATACAATAAATAGATTTGTTCACGACTCTGTGGGACGGTGGAGGAAAAACGGCCCCTGGGTCAAAGTGTCCTTCAGCCTCAGTTTGGTCAATCATCTGAATCAGTGATTCTTCATCTCTTCATCTCTTCATCTCTTCATCTCCTCATCTCCTCATCTCCTCCTCTCTTCATCTCCTCATCTCCTCATCTCCTCGTGCTGTGAACCTTCAGCTCTTAGATCTTTGTGACGTAGTTGTTGGGGAAAAGTCCTTGTTTTCCACGAAGTCGTCCAGTCCACCATCCTGAGGAATCTGAGGAGAAGAAGAAGAACGAGACACACAGAGAAAAGGGTAAGAGTTAGACACACACACTGAGGACTTTCACTGTTTCACTCTCACACACACACACACACACTCACCTTCTTTGATGACGTCGATGACGTCGTCAGCGTTGAAGCTCAGCTCGTCAGTGTCCTGAGCGTCGTAGGCGTACAGAGCTTTGCACTGAGGGACCTGAGGTTTGGGCTGAGGTTTGGGTTTAGGTGAAGGTTTGGGTCGTCCCCCTCCAGGTGCAGGTCTACTGGCTGAGGGTCTGTGAGCTCTGAGGTCAGAGGACGACAAAGACAGACGCACAGGAAGTGTCAGGAATAACCCGTCGACACACGGTCACGTCACTGAGCCGCAGAGAACTCTGGGAAATATGAGTGTGAGCATCATCATCATCACTGTTTGAAATCTTTGTTTTTAGTGAAACTGGCAGTTCACAAAGTGACCACAAGATGGTGATATAATGCTCACATACTTTACATATTTCCCTGCAACAGAATAAATAAGAGCAAGTAAACACTGAGAATATGAAGCAAAGAGAGTTGATCCAGAGTCAGTGACAACTTCACTGCTTAGATTTGTGTCTATTATATATACTCTATATACCTGTATATATATATACATATATATATATGTATATATATATATGTACAGTTATGTGTATGTACAGTTATATATATGTACAGTTATTTGTATGTACAGTTATATATATGTACAGTTATATATATATAATAATATATATCTATAATATATGTACAGTTATATATGTACAGCTATATATATATATATAATATATATCTATAATATATGTACAGTTATATATGTACAGTTGTGTGTATGCACAGTTATATGTATGTAAAGTTATGTATATGTAAAATTGTGTGTATGTACAGTTATATGTACAGTTATATATATATATATATATATATGTACAGTTATGTGTATGTACAATTATGTGTATGTACAGTTATGTATATGTACAGTTATATATATATATATGTGTACAGTTATGTGTATGTACAGTTATATATGTACAGTTATGTGTATGTACAGTTATGTGTATGTACAGTTATATGTACAGTTATATATATATATATATATGTACAGTTATGTGTATGTACAATTATGTGTATGTACAGTTATGTATATGTACAGTTATATATATATATGTGTACAGTTATGTGTATGTACAGTTATATATGTACAGTTATGTGTATGTACAGTTATGTGTATGTACAGTTATACACAGTATGTAGTTATATGTGTACAATTATGTGTATGTACAGTTATATATGTACAGTTATATACAGTATGTACAGTTATATATTTACAGTTATATATATGTACAGTTATATACAGTATGTACAGTTATATATGTACAGTTATATATATGTACAGTTATATATGCACAGTTATATACAGTATGTACAGTTATATATATGTACAGTTATATATGTACAGTTATATACAGTTATATGTGTACAGTTATATATGTACAGTTATATACAGTTATATGTGTACAGTTATATATATGTACAGTTGTGTGTATATTTTTTTTCTTCAACACAAAAGTGTGAACGCTTGACTGAGGATCAACTTGTTCAAGTTGCACCACCACATACATTTATACATATACAGTACATATATATACATATATATATATATTATATGTATAAACACAATTATGTTTTAAAGTGACTAAAACCAATCTCAGTTTCAGTCTGACATGAACAAAGAGGATGATTCTATCTCCACTAAACATGAACGCTGTGTCAGACACAAACCATCCTCATCCTCATCCTCATCATCATCTTCATCATCATCAGGTGAATCTTCTCTAATCCTTAATCCTCATTAATCCTCATTAATCCTCATGAATCCACCACCACAAACACTTCAAACTCTCAAACTCACATTCCTCCGTTTGAAGCTGGTCGTCTGTCTCCATGACTACAAAAGAATAAATTATCCAGATTATGTCAGATTACAGAAGCACAAGAATATCCACTGATGTGTGTTTGTTTATTATTATTATTGTTACTGTTAGTGATGTGAAGTCTGACCTTTGACCTTTGACCTTCACTCCACCACAACCTTTAGTCTTTAGTACGTTATGTTTGTCATTTAGAAGAAATGATAATATGATAATGGTCAACACAGCGTGATTGACAGCTGATTGTTGACCAACACGTGTTTTACCAGATTTAATTCACTGTTCACACACACATCTACACTGCAATGGTACAGTCCATAAAGATGGATACAGAGAACACACAAAGTCATGTTTTAAAAAGTCAAAAATAATAAAATTCTTTGATATTTTAGAGTTAAAAACGACACAAATAATGTTCAAAGCAAAACTTAATTTACTACCTGGTAATTTACAGAGATTATTCTGGAGAAGGGTTTTATAATCTGAGGGGGAAATTAGATTTCACAACTGTGACTGTGTAAGGGGGGAAAGTACAACCTGATTGAGTTTAAATAAAACGTATAAAGAGGAAGAAGGTGCATAGAAATAAAAATAAGATGATTATACAGAGGAGACGACCTACGAGCACTTTTTTTACGTCTGTTTTAGCCCCTCCCACTTCCAACTTCTCACGCTTTTTCACCAAAACCTTTTAAATACGCACACATTTTCACCAGGATTGATGCGGACGCAAAATACGTGAGTTTTAGGGGATAATAATAATAATAATCCTTTCAGTTTCAAGAGGGTTCTTGCTCAGTCGTTCTTGAACCCTAAAAATAATAATAAAATAAATAGAATGGAGAAGGGCTAGTGTTACATACGTTTATTCTTCTTACTTCTCCTTTTCAGACATGTTGAACTGTATTTTGTTGCTTTATTTAGTACGTTTTATTTTTTGTCAAAAAAAAGTTATTCTTATTATTATATTATTATTCGTTTTTTATCTATTTTTTTTCTTATCTTTTCATTATTTATTTATTTTTTGTTGTCGTTTGAACGGAACTAAACGTCTGTGCAGCGACGCGGCAGCGCTAACATCGCAAAAATCAAAGATTTAAACCAGGATTCTACGAATAAAACCACAAAGTTTTCATGTACGACTACGACAGATTCTATCAGACGTTTCCTCACAACACAACATATGTGACAACAACTGTGAAAGAGTCGTCTCTAACACATCAGAGAGTATTTACAGTGACAGTAAACCAGGAGCCTCAAACTCAAAATGACCTGGGGGCCAGTCAACTTATGGTCAGGTCAAGTGAAAAAAGTTTGAAATATTAGAAATTATAATGATATCTTGATGATTTTGGCTGACATTGCACACCCTTTCAAAGTAAAAGTGTTTGTTTTTATATACAGTTCAAGAAAAAAACACATTTATGACGCAAAATGAATCTGTAAATAACAAAAACAGACAGAAATAATAAAACGTTAAAACATTAAAGGGACACTGTGTAGTATTTATGGGTTTATATAACCCAAAATCCACTTTTTTATAAATATTATATGCTCCTGCATTGTCTAGTCACCGTATAATAGTTTTTGTTTCATTTTCGTAGTGTTTCAAAAAGTCATGTTAAATAACATGGTCGCAGACCGCGGTTGCATAGCCACTGTTAGCAGAGAGACGCCATGTTTCTACAGGAGCCTGTAAGGACAAACGCAAGAGAACAAATCAAGCGTCGCTTTACTGCTACGGCCGCGGTAGCTCCGCCATCTCCCTCGCCTCACAAACCTCATCTGCTGACACGGAGAAAGACGACGAGGACGACATTTGACCCTCCGAGGATACCGTAGCGCTCAGGGAAGGGAGGGGGTGAGCAGAGGAGCAGTTCTTTGTTGTAAGTTTCAGCCTCTCCTCTAGATGGCACTATAAACTACTTACTTCACCTTTAAATCAAAATTAAATTAAGTATTGAGGACCTCAGGACATGGACGGGCCACATGAGGCCCCCGGGCCACGAGTTTGAGACCCCTGCAGTAAACGGTCGTGTGTGTGTGTGTGTATGTGTTTCCAGGTTCTCACCCTGCGGCTCCCTGATCAGGGACTCTGAGACAGTTGAGGTCGGGCTGCTGTCGGCCTCCTCCTCCTCCTCCTCCTCCTCCTCCTCCTCCTCGCTCCTTCAGCTGGTTGATGTTGTTGGGCAGGAAAGGTCTGCTCTGGTTGGCGGACGCCTGATTACTGTGATGCTGTGAGTTTCTCTGGTTTGCGACGTGGTTGGTGTTTTTCAGGCCTCCGTTCTGATGAGAAACTGTAAAACACACAGAGTTATTATTATTATTATTATTATTATAGATGATCCACACGATCAGAAGCTCAAACCCGGTCAGTTCTGTACCTGGAGGCCCCGGTGCAGCCCGGGCTGGGATGTTCTGGTGAGTTCTGGAGCCGTTAGAACGACCCGGAGTGAACGTCTTCCTGGTGGGACCTGAGGATGAAGAGTTTCAGGAAATAAAACAACAGGTTCTGAGAGATTCTTTGTGAGCGACTGGAAACTGGAGAAAAATGAAAGAATGATCTATATCTCTGTGTGTGTGTGTGTGTGTGTGTGTGTGTGTGTGTGTGTGTGTGTGTGTGTGTGTGTGTGTGTGTGTCCATCACACACACAGGTACGG
The DNA here is from genome assembly GCF_963457635.1 of Microchirus variegatus. Classification (NCBI taxonomy): domain Eukaryota; kingdom Metazoa; phylum Chordata; class Actinopteri; order Pleuronectiformes; family Soleidae; genus Microchirus; species Microchirus variegatus. The sequence goes on along the minus strand of NC_139807.1, from coordinate 33,538,733 downwards.
TTTGGAACAGTTAAGCCCTCAGTCAGGCTTGTGTTTCTACTGAGAACAGTATCTTTACTTTGTAAAGCAGACTGTGAGCTGTGTTGGCGAGATGTCGTACCACTATGAGGACAACAAGCAACGATCTAATCATGCAACACAACAGACAACAACACAACAGACAACAAAGGAGGACGTCCAGCAGCTCAGTTTGTGGCCGTTTGTCTCAACAAAACAAAGTCGAGCTCTGTATAAGAACAGACTGCGGACGATGACTCGTGTTCGCCAAGAGAAAGTTACCGAAAAATAGAACAGTTTGGAACCGGTTGTTTTGGTACTTTTTTTATTATGTTTTATGTTTTCACCGGAGTTTGTCAGTTTTTTTGTCTGTTTCTCAGCAACATAACTCAAAAAGTCGCAGGCAGATTTAGGTGACATTTTCAGGAAATGTCCGATATGAGACCAGGAACAAGAGATTACATTTTGGGCGTGATCCGTAGACGCTATGACTATTTTTATTGCTATTTTGTGCCTTGGCAGAGGTTAGCTAAACACGTTTTAGCAAATCATGTTTTGTGATTTGCGTTTGTGTTTTTTGTTTTGTGATTTGAGTTTTGTAATTTGAGTTTTGTGATTTGTGTTTTTTGTTTTGCATTTGTGTTTTGTGATTTGAGTTTTGTGATTTGAGTTTTGTGATTTGTGTTTTGTGAACAAACACAAACACAAGGGCCGGTGTTTAGCTAACTTTGTCGCGCTGCTGTCCCCTGTGACGTTACAGTCCTCACTACAAGTACAGAATCCTGCATCGAGCAGAAAACGCGAAAAAACATTTACTCACAACGGAAAACAAAACACAAATGCTGAAAACACAAAAACATTAACTTGCATATATGTATTGTGATTTGCGTTTTTGGTTTTGCATTTGTGATTGTGTTTTATGGTTTGCATTTGTGTTTTGTGTTTTGCACCTCAGGGCCACCGTACTATCTACATTTACATGATGCTAAAATACAATCTATAATCAAACTGTGAGAGGGAACTGCTTCACAGGTTACATATACACCATTTATATAGGATTATGAGTGTATGACTGTGTCAAAGGTCACTAAAGGTCATTGTTGTACTCACGTGTGTTCTTAGGAAGCCCCGGGCCGACGCTGACCTGCAGTGATTTGCTGGTGGGCTTCAGCACCGGCTCGTCTCCCTGACCCTGGACAAAGATCACCTGACGTGATCCACCTCCGCTCAAGAAGCCCCAGTTCTCCTTCTTCAGTTTCATCTCCAGTCTGAGAACGAAGAACAAAACAAAGAGTTCAGTCCGACGCCTTTCACAATCTCGTCTCACTGTGACATTTCAGTTTGAAATCTAATAAATTTAAATGATAATTATTAATAAAAATAAAAAAAAAAGCTGTCTATGTGTTTTTAACTGAATTAGGACCATGTTGCACCACTGAATCCAAAAATGACCTCCACTTTTCTCAATCAGGTCAAGTTTTTATGCTAAAAAAAACATATGTAGCTTTGTTCAGAAAGTTGACCTGATTGAGCAAAACCAATGATTTTTGGATTCAGCACATCAACATGATCCTAAATCAGCTAAAAAAAACTTAAACAATACATTTAGTGTTGACCAGTGTATAGACGTGAGAAAAATCTGACAAAAGACAGAACCATTGTTATAAGAAGTGTGATGTTTGAGGAATAATTACACATTAATAAGTACAATAATAAGTACACATTAATGAGTACAATAATAAGTACACATTAATAAGTACAATAATAAGTACATATTAATAAGTACAATAATAAGTACACATTAATAAGTACAATAATAAGTACACATTAATTGTCATGAATGTTGGTAGATGTTTGTTTGTTTTGTGTAATTCCATAAACTACTTACAGCCACCAGGGGGCGACTGTGGTCAGTTTGACAGAACAGAAGTTGATGGGACAGTGAGCAGAGACACTGACTCTGATTCAGCTGTTCAATAATAAAACCTGACGTCACGTGTGTAAATAATGTATAATTCAGAGGAAAATAGAGGATAAAGCAGAGTTCAGTGAGGACTGAACAGCAGGACTTTACTCACGTGTTGTTAAACTTGAGCGGCAGCTTCCTCTTGGTTTTCTCCTCGAACCTGCGAGCCAGTAAACTGATGAACTCCGTCTTAAAGACGCAATCCAGCAGGCTGTCGTACTCCTGCTCGTGCAGGATCATGAAGTCGTCCTGCATCGTGCTGAGAAAGACATGAAGACATGAGATGAAGTGTGTGAGTGTGTGTGTGTGTGTGTGTGTGTGTTGTGCTCTGCAGAATCATCTTCCACATTAGCATAGACACAGAAGGAGCCTCATAATCCAACAACACAAGGAAACTCTGTTCCTCACAGTGAAGTCAGTGAAGTCAGTGAAGTTCGTCTGTGATGAGCTTTTTACGCCTCCTCCTTCCCTTCATGGCACCACCTGGTCCACATTAGCTCAGTGACTCCAAAGCCACACGATTTCTACCTCACTAACAAGTCCTACACTCAACAACAAAGGCCTCTGCTTTTATTTCTCCTTCTCTTTGTGGTAATAAATAAATCCAGGTTCTTTCAGGAGAAACATCTCTGAGATAAACCTGCACACACACTCTTGTACTTGAGGACCGCGTAAAAGTGCCGACAAAGTGAGGACCAGCATTTCAACTTTATAAATCAACACAATTACAAATATCTATTTCATGAATGTCCTCTAAATAGAACTACTGGGTGCAGTACATTAAAATGTCTGCAGGTGGAGCCCCAGAGCAAAAAGTGTGTGAAACACCAGGGCTGGAAAACTGGTTTTTGTACCAGATTGAGGAGCAAAAACAGAGTATAACATGTTTACGACCTAAGGAAGTGATTTCAATGAAAACAAAGTGAGGACCGGACAAAATGTCCTCACTTTGTAAAAATGACCTCACTTTGTTGGTTAAAAACCCTCACTGGTCCACAGTATGCCACAAGTACAAGAACGCACACACATTATTGTACTTGCTGCACACTGAGGACCAGCATTTCCACTTTATAAAGCAACACAATTACAAATATCTACTTCATGAAGAACCTCTATAAAGAACTACTGGGTGCAGTACCATAAAATGTCTGCAGGTGGAGCCCCAGAGCAAAAGTGTGTGAAACACCAGGGTTGGAAAACGGGTTTTTGTACCAAATTGAGGAGCAAAAACAGAGTATAACATGTTTACAACCTAAGGAAGTGATTTCAATGAAAACAAAGTGAGGACCGGCCAAAATGTCTTCACTTTGTAAAAATGTCCTCACTTTGTTGGTTAAAAACCCTCACTGGTCCACAGTATGCCACAAGTACAAGAACACACACACATTATTGTACTTGCTGCACACTGAGGACCAGCATTTCCACTTTATAAATCAAAACAATTACAATCTATAAAGAACTACTGGGTGCAGTACATTAAAATGTCTGCAGGTGGAGCCCTAAAGCAAAAAGTGTGTGAAACACCAGGGCTGGAAAACGGGTTTTTGTACCAAATTGAGGAGCAAAAACAGAGTATAACATGTTTACAACCTAAGGAAGCGACTTCAATGCAAACAAAGTGTGGACCGGACAAAATGTCCTCACTTTGTTGGTTAAAAACACACACAGAGGAACAAACACAGAGCTGAACCTGACGTAGATTCATATAATAAAGTCCACACGTTTCCCCTGTGTGACATTTAGAGGAACATGAGTGAGATGATAAATCCAGACTGTGACCTTCAGCAGATTAATGACTTTGTGGAATATACAGTAAAGACACTTCCTGCATCACAGAGCATGGTGGAGCTCACTTCAGCTGTTTTGGAAACAAACTCATGAAGTCAGACTCAAGGACACAACATGGAACATGGAGTTTAAAAGCCTGATTATTAAAGACTTAAAGACAGAACATGTAGATCCTGTCATCTAATGAACCGTCTCTGCTTTCATTTCCAGGGGAAAAACCCTGTGAAACATCAGAATGAGGAAGGAAATATTCTGCACTGTTCACCGGTGTATTGTCTTTGACTTTATTGTGTTTGTGTGTTTGTCACCGATGAATCACAAACGACTCAGTGACGACATAAACCAAACCAAACATGGTCTCTGTTTGTTTGTTTGCAGCATGATTTTTAAACACATTTATATAAAGATGAAGGCTATTGTTCAGGTAGAAATTATTCGATTTTGCTGCCGATTCAAACACAGACTTTGGGAAAGTGAGTGAAAGTCTTGGTGGAAGTTTTCTTTGCTTTGTTCGAGGATGATTTGATGAAAATGCTCCGTTAACTGAAGACAGTAGAAAAACAGTGTGTTTAAACCTGTGACATGAGAGGAAAGCAGCGCTCTCACACCTCTGTTTTTGAGAATAATTCAGGTTTAACTCATGAGTAAAATCATGATTCTGTTTCCCACGAAAGCCAAATTCATACTCCTGCGTAAGGGGACAACGGAGACGACGAGGGCTGTGATTGGTCCTCAGGACAGGCCGAGATAACGCTGCTCTGAGCGTCCACAGAGGCAGAGCTGATCACCGCCGACAACGTTGCTGCCAAACTATAAATACGTCATATCTTAACACACACAGCACATGTTTAGACTCTAAATGGATCATTTCTCGCCTCAAATGATCTTAAAACTGCGTTCAGGGACAGAAAAATATTTATTTCAGGTGAGAAACGACCACTGTTTCAATGTTATTCAGCTGCAACAACAACAACAACAGTCTTTCTCTCTCGGACACCATTGCTCACTGTAGCCCCGGGGTGTCAAACGTACGGCCCGGGGGCCAGAACTGGCCCACCAGAGGGTCCAATCCGGCCCACAGGATGAATTTATTAAAATGACAATGTCAAATGGATCCAGTGTGATGTGCAAATGGTACATTTAGGCATAATATTGTTGAAATTGCACTTATATTTCTCCATAAATTTCAGGTTTTGTGAAAAGATACTTTTTTAATTCAGAGTTCTTGTTGTTCATAGATTATTATGCTATTAGTTTACTGCAACTTGTGCTGTATGTGGCCCCTGAAGAACAATGATTTTGACATGCCTGATGCAACAACCTTGCGTAGCGACCCCTACTGATCGGGTGGGGAATTGCAGCGCATATCAGGCACCACGACGGAGAACTATGAAGACTTGAGAGGTCTCCGTGGTTACGCAGTCGTAGACGTATAATGTGGCCTTTAGAGAAAGGTGAGGAGAACCCATGTGTGCTGTGGTTTAAGGTCTTGATGGTGAGTTTGTACCTGAGCGACAACGCCAAGATCTTGTCCACGTCGATCTGCCTCTTCAGCACTTCCGTCACCAGACCTTTCTCCGGTCCCTGTTTCACCTTCTCTCGTCCGATCAGGTAAACAGACTTTGGCGTCAGGATCAGGTCTCTCTTTATTCCCTTTATGGAGCAGGAAAACACTTTAGCTAATGTTCCTGCGAACACGTGAACACGTGAACACAGAGTGAACCTGGAGGAAAACCAACCTTGAAGCGTCGGTCGTATTTTGTGACTTTGTCGGCAAAGTCGATCTTCTCTCTCTTCCCCAGGAACTGACGCAGCTCAGGTCTGTCGTCCATGCCCAGGTAATCCCCCACAAAGTTCCTGTTCAGACTGTGTCGCCTCCTCTCTTTACGATTCAGCAGCAGATCAGACGCTGGACGAACACAGTGAGGGTTAGTGGGAGACGATGAGAAAGACTCTTAAAAAACAAAACGAGCTGACGAGTAAACCTTTAAAAACACTCACCTTCCTCTCTCATCTGGACGTACTTCTTGCGAGCCACATATTTCCTCCAGGCTTTCTGGATGGTCCGAGCGTAGCCGTCAAACTTTCTCTCCCTCGTTTCTTCCAACAGAAAAAGCTGTGAAGACAAAAGAAAAACAGACACTTCATCATCACACAAAGACGAACGCGGACTTCAGGACGTGAGTTCACTTCTACAGACAAGTTTAACAAGTGTTTTCTGCAGATAATTAGAAACTGTGACTCGACAATCAGATTTTAATCTAAATTACGATTTATATTGGTGTGTGTGAGAGTCAAAACTAGAGATTAAACTAGGTCAAAAACGAGGTCATAAACCAAAGTCTTAGAGACTGTGATGGAGGTTCCTGCAGATTTAAGACATGTTTTTCTATAATATTTATCACAAATGTCACTCTGTTTTTCTGTAAAATGAATAAAACAGTTTCCACTAAACTCGTTTGTTGGAGCTAACTATTTATTTATCGTTAATATTTAGTGCTGTTTACTTTAGTATTTTGTTTAGTGGGTCTTTAGTTTTGGTTATTTTTAATCAATTTATTTGATTTCATTATGATTAAATTTCTATTAGTATTCCAGTTGATTCTTTGTTTACTTTAGAAGTTTCTTGTTGATTGTTTGTGTTTCGTTTCATTCGGGCACGTTAGCGGCGCACCTGAAGTTAGCTAGGCTGTCGGCAAGGACCCAGCATGCACCTGGGCGGGAGAGGCACAGGAATGTTCTTTGTTCTTTTGTTTGCTCGTCTTCTTGGTGAAATAAATAAACCACGTTTTTGTTGAAACTGGACTTTTTTCAACAAAAACGCCACAACCCATGGTGCAACATTGGCCTTTAGATTTGTATAATTTCAAGTTTGATTTGAAACTATCATTTGTTTGACACGCGGTCACTACAACGTTAAAAACGTCCAGTTGTGACTTCCTCTGTCCCCTGGTACAAGGATCTGAATGTGAGTGAAAAGAGCTCTGTCATTTCCTGATGGACAGAAAACATGCAATCACACACTGTGTGTGTGTGTGTGTGTGTGTGTGTGTGTTCGTGTGTGTGTGTGTGTGTGTGTGTGTGTGTGTGTGTGTGTGTGTGTGTGTGTGTGTGTGTGTGTGTGTGTGTGTGTGTGTGTGTGTTCGTGTGTGTGTGTGTCCTCTGTGTCGTCTCAGACTAAACATCCTGCCCACGGCCTCAGCTCAGCTCAGCTCAGCTCAGCCTCAGACTGACGGCGTGGAACCACGAGAACCAGAAAACTGTGACTTTAAGAGTTCTGAGGAGAAACCAGGACTGAGTCACTACACTCTTAGAAATAAGGGTTCCAAAAGGGTTCTTCTACAAGGGCTGAGGTTCTACCTGGAACCGTTTGCTTCTGAAAAAACCTTTTCCCGAAGAAAGGGTTTTTCAAGGGTTCTTGGTAACACTAATGGTTCCAGTAAGAACCATTTTGATCCAGAGAACCTTTTAAATCCTCTTCGGCTTATCCTCATAGGAGAACCCCTTTTGGTTTCAGATAGATCCTTTTTTTATAAAGATTCCACTTGGAACCTTTATAACCAAGGTTACCAAGAACCTTTTTGGAGGATTCCCCCAAGAACCCTTTTAAAAGCCTTTAAGGGGTTTTAAAGGGTTCTCTGGATCAAAATGGTTCTTACTGGAACAATTAGTGTTACCAAGAACCCTTGAAAAACCCTTTTTCAGAAGCAAATGGTTCCAGGTAGAACCTCAGCCCTTGTAGAAGAACACTTTTTGGAACCCTAAAACCCCTAAAAAGGGTTCTCCTATGAGGACAAGCCAAATAACCTTATATGGTTCTACTTGGCACTTTTATTTCTAAGAGTGCATATAACTAAGGCTTCAGTGTTTTTCACCACACTCTTAGAAATAAAAGTGATAAGTTGAACCATATAAGGTTCTTCGGCTTGTCCTCATAGGAGAACCCTTTTTTAGCTCCAGGTAGAATCTTATTATAAAGGTTCCACCAAGAACCCTTTACCAAAGAAAGGGTTTTTCAGAAGCAAATGGTTCCAGGTAGAACCTCAGCCCTGGTAGAAGAACCCTTTTGGAACCCTTATTTCTAAGAGTGTAATGGTTTTAAAATAAAAGTTTATAGCCTTAATAAGTCTTTCGTATGTACTTGAGGGAGGGAATGAAAACAAAGTTCATCATCATCATCATCATCATCACACAGAGCGATGAGGCCAAACATGGAGTTTATTCTTCAGATGTGAAAGAGCAGAACTCATCCATCAGAACTCACACAGAGGAACTCTTCTTCTCCACAGAACTAATGAAGTGTCAGCGTCTTATCAGACACTGAGGTTTGTTTGGAGAACCATGACAGAACATGTCAGATCATGTCAGCTCATCTCTGCCCTCTGTGATATTTGCCTTTCATTAAAACACCTCAGTCTGTGGCTGCTGTGAATGAGTGAAGGCATTCAGCCTTCTACACACACACACACACACACACACATCTGTGTGCATGATGTGAGCAAATGTTAATAAGTGAAGGCACGAGCGTCACAAACGCCGCTTTCATAGACATCGTGAAAAAAGAAAACGGTGGAAAAAGACGAGCGTTCTCTTCTCTCTCTTTTACGATGTCACCTCCTCCACAAACATCAGGTTTTAACTCCAGAGCTAAATGTTGACGCCGTACAAAGGTTCAAGCTCCGCCCACAAACACAAGGATTCAAACATACGTTATAGTAGTTATCATCACGATAGTGTGTGTTCAAGTTTATTTCCCCCGCTGAGGTGGTTTTAATTGGTTATTTGATCATTTAAACACAGCCTGACCTCCTCAAGCTTTTATTTTGGTACATCCGGTTACAGGCGGTGTGCATTTGCATATTAGCTAAATATTTAGTTTCAAAGAAACATTTAGATTTAGATTTAGATTTAGATTTAGATTTGAATTTACATTTAGCATTTAGATGTAGGGTTAGGGTAAAGCGGTAGATAATGGATGGATGGATGTAACATTTAGATTTATATTTAACATTTATATTTAATATTTAACATTTAACATTTATATTTAATATTTAATATTTAATATTTAACATATATATTTAATATTTAACATTTATATTTGGATTTTTTATTTAGATTAAACATTGAAATGATATTCTCACAAGAGAAGTAAATATCACAAAATTCACAAATATTGCTGTAAATCTGGTCAAAACAAGTTTTTAATACATGTTTTTTGCTAAATGTGACATAAAAGTTGCCGTTTATTTTAGCATAAAAAGACGCGAACGACGTCATGTTTACGTGCCGCGACATCAGTTTACCAGTTAGCTCCATTAGCTGCATTAGCTCCTTTAGCGTTAGCCTACAGTGGAACTGGAGCGGTCTGTTTATTAAAGGAAAAGAGCAGCGCTAACAAATAACGTTAGCGTACCTGTGTGCTGCGTATGTGTGCCTCTGTTTTTAAAGGTTAGCGTTACTTTAGAGTCACGTAAACATGACGTCACGCGGGCCTTTTTCCGGTCAGTCGTCATGGAAACGCGCCGTGCGTTAACGTTGACGCCGTTAAACGCCGTTGACGCGTTAACGCTCGACAGCACTAGTATTTTTCCAGCTTCTACATCTGCGAACGTACCGATTCTGGAGCTTTGACGAAGATCTTGGTGCGACCGAGCTGGAACTGGTCCTGGTCCATGTTGACGGAGCGCAGCAGGTGAAGGACGCCTTGTTTCTCGTCTCCTCGCCACGTCGGCCACGACTCTTTAGTCAGGATGGCGTATCTGAGGAAACGGAGAGTTTATCTGATAATTATGACTCTTTGAGTCTTAACTGACGACATGAACACGTGTCAGGTGTTTTTTTTACCTGTTGAGGAACTTCTTGAAGATTCTGCGGTAGGCGTAACCAGCACGCCTCACCCTGATGTTCTCCTTCAGACCCAGATATTCAACCTGGTGTTTCACTCTAAAAGAACCAAAGTCAAGTTTAGACATTTAGAGAAAGTTTCTTCTTCTCTTCTGTTGATAAACGATCACAAATAACCAGTCGGCGTCAGATTTGAACCAAATAATAAAGTCAAACAGAACATGGAGCGTTTTCTCAGACTCTTGTTTTCTCACGTAATCTCTCATTTTAAAGGTTTTATTTAGTGTTTATCGATCGTTTCAGCTGAGGTTAGAGAAGTCAGCGCTGAACTTTGACGCTGATATTGTTCCATAACTTCCACTTCACTCCTCACAGGTCATTGTATGTAAAACAGCAGCATCAAAAACAAAGAGGACAAAGAGCTCAGACTTCCTGTGAAAACACTGGTTCCGCTGCTAATTAACGTGATTCTGTGGCAACAGGAAGTTTCACAGGCTCTGAAACAATGTTCACTTTATACTGAATCTGCAGCAAACTTCACTGAGAGTGAAGAAGAAGAAGAAGAAAGAGCGGGAAACTGAAACAAAAGGATAAAGATCCTGCTGTGTGTGTGTGTGTGTGTGTGTGACTACTTCTAAAAGACAAACAACAACAAACAAAAGACAAACTAGATCACAGCAACGACCCAGAGTTTAGTTTCTGTTCAAAATATTAGCGTTTATCGCTTATTTATAAATGACTGTCAGGTTTTTATGAAAAATAAAATTTTAAAAACATTATTTTCTTTTTTTTGTATATGTAAGTATAATATAAGTTAATATGATAACTATCTTTTCTTCTTCTTTTCATTCATTAAAGAACGTCTAACACGTGGGATCTGTTTAGACCTGAGAATAACATCTGTCCTCCAGACAGCACTGAGTCTGACTGTACAGATGTTAGTGTGTGTGTGCGCGTGTGTGTGCGTGCGTGTGTGTGTTTGTGTGTGTGCGAGAGAGAAAATCAACTCTATTTTAACATGAAATAAGATTTTAATCATTAAAAAATGTATATTGTGGTTACAGAGATGTGAATGTATTGGTGCCAATTAGTTTCAGACGCTCTTTAATGCGTCCACGTGTGTCCTTGTGTGTCCTCGTGTGTCCTCATGCGTCCACATGTATCCTCATGTGTCCTCAATCCACATCTGAGAGTGTTTTTATAATCAAATATGATGTATTTGTTCTGTTGATAAAGAAGAATCCTGACATGATTGGATCATGGCTCAGGAACCGATGTTAAACCCAGGTCTGAACTGGGTCTGGGTCTAGGACTGGGTCTGGGACTGGGACTAGGACTAGGATGTATGGAGGTTTGACATGAATGGTCTACATGTGAGAGGCTGAGGATGAAGGACAGAGTCTCAGTCACTCACCGACTCTCCTCCCAGTCTCTGGGCTTCTTGGTTTCATTGGGTTTGATGCAGCGGATGTAGTGAGGAGTGCATTTCATCAGAGTGCTCACCAAGTCGTTGGCTTGTTTCTGAGGAGAGGAAACGAAAGAAGACGTCAGCAACATGAAGAAGATGATGATGATGATGATGACGACGAACAATGCTGAGACTGAATTAATGAGCGTTTAACTGACATGAGAAGATGAAGCAAACGCACACATTTATGTCAACAGACTTTTCCACGGCAACACTGATAAGAAGACACACGCACACACGCACACACGCACACACACCTTTATTTTGCTGCCTGCAGTCGTAGGTCGACCTTTCTTCTCAGCGTTGAGGTTCTCAGGGAACAGAGCTCTGATGAAGGCTCTGTGTCAGGAAACAAAAAGAACACAACAACATGAAGTCTGGTATTGACAACAAAAAAAAACACACACAAAACTAAACTAAACCAAACTACGTCTCAGACCTGAAACAACAAATATGTGGAGTTACCACGACAACCAAAACAAAGGCAGTTAATAATTAAACAAACTGAAGGACGTTCGTCTGAGGTCACTGCTCTGGATTCCTGAAGCATGTGAGAAAATCTGAGAGAAGAACAACAACTCACACAAGCACGGATATATATATATATATATATATATATATATATATATATATATATATATATATATATATATATATATATATATATATATATATATAAATATATATATATATATATATATATATATATATGTATGTATGTATGTATGTATATGTACATGTACACGTGTACACTTATGTGGTGTGAAGTATTCATGCAAACACAAACCGCATAAATCAATTCTTTGTTCTATTAGATAATATTCTGGTAATATTAATGTAAAACTATTATCTTAGACAAACTGAAATTCATGCTCCTTTATTCTTTATTTTCATGGTAATATTTTTAATGCAGAGTCAGAACTTGATCTTTGGACCAGTTTCTGTATCATAATCTATAATTATGGTTAAAAAATGCTCTTATAGCTGTTTCTGTTGTGTCTGTAACTTTACTTTTACTTTGTTATTAATAAAAAAAAACCTGAATATTAAACTGATGAAATAAACAACATGATATGGAATATAAAATGTTCCACTTTCTGACTAAAATAATGAATGAATGATGAATGAATACAAGAGTTAAATAAACACATGAACACTCGTGTTGTTGTTGTTGTTATGGAAAAGCTTGAGTGACGATTTTACTGTGAAATAAAACAGTGATGATTTAATATTTATTTACAGACTCAGACAAGAAGCTGAGACATTTGAAATCTCTCTATGTTATATATATGATATAATTTAAAGTGTGATATGACGCGTTCACCTGCTGCTTCACAGTCTGACGTCACTGACGTTTAGTGCTTCATTTTTTCTGTTCTCAGTCCAGACCTCTGTGGTTTGATCTCACACTGATATTTGTTTGATTTCAGAGCCATGGACACAGAAGAAAGGACCAGTGTGTGTGTGTGTGTGTGTGTGTGTGTGTGTGTGTGTGCTGACACTGCTGCTCATTTCTTTCTTCTCTTTTCAGACTTCAAACCTGCTGCTGCTCTGAAGGAATGAGGCCTTTTCCTTCCTTCTCGTGCTTCCTTTATTTGTGACCGTGCCAAACTCTTTTATCTGTGTGTATATTTATATATACTGTATGTACACTAAGTTTTGGCTCACTTAAGTTAGAAATGTCATTATTTTTTATGCAAAAGCACTTTTATTTCAATGAATCTAACATTAAATGAATCATAAATACACTCTATACATTGTTAATGTGGTAAAAATGTCTGGTTTTTAATGTAATATGTACATAGGTGTATAGAGGCTCATTTCCAGTGTTCTGATGGTACATTGTGTTTACTAATGGAGTTAGAAGACTATTGTTTACTCACATTTCACTGCTCTGCATCAGCTCAATGAGGTCGGTAAAGAGAACGTCACGGTTCCTCTCACAGAAACCCTCTGCATCATAGGACACCTGAGGACAGAGGACACTGTTAAACCTGTGTGAAAACACTTCACATCATTCTCTCTGTGTGTTTAGATGTGTTGTCACTCGGAAACATTAATGCGCTGAACTCAGGAAGTGATTTGTTTAATGTTGAGACAGAGAGAGAGAGAGAGAGAGAGAGAGCGGCGACACGACGCTGATAAATGAAGGCGGCTGTCGACGAACTGTGAGAGTGAGACTGAAAACACAAAAGAAATACCAAAGAGAGGCAGAAGAATGACAACAACAACAACAATAATAATAATAATAATGATCTTGGAAGGGTCTAGTACAATTTGACGCGTTTTTCATCTTCCGAGGATAAATGGCCTCAGAATAATAAGCTCATTTATGAAACGTGCAAAAACGACAAGAAATACGCCAAATCCAAGATGGCGGACTACCTGTACCATTTGAGGTCATGGTGTCAAGAGGATTTTTTGTTCGTCTCGGTCTGGGCAATATACCCTTCGATTTTCAAGAACTTGGGCGCAACTAAACTTTTTCCAGCTCCATGGGGACCTGACCTGTGGGGGGCGCTACTGACCCATTTTGCGTTGGTTTGTCACCAAGTCCATTATCATATATAAGTTTTCGCCAGTTCTGATGTGCGTGCAAATTTTTCGTCCGTTTCCACGCACGTTTAGGGGGTCAAATACAAGTTCGAACACGGAAAATAATAATAATAAGAAGAAGAATCAGTAGAATTTCAATAGGTTCCACGTCACTTTTGTGTACGAGGTCAGAGTTTACACTCTCTTCTAAAAGCAGCCGTGTTTTAAAGGTGTAGAACTGTGTGTTGTGATATAAACAACACTGAGCTGATAAATGAAGGCAGCTGTCGACGAACTGTGAGAGTGAGACTGAAAACACTGAGTGATTTCTACTCATCAAATAAACCACTGCATCACATCTGTCAACAAAGACCAAAGAGAGGCAGAAGAACGACGTCAGCTTCAAAACGCATGGAAATAAAAACAGATATTTTGACCTAAATCACAGGTTTGGATTTTATGGGAAGAGAAAATGAAAAGTTTTTAAAGGTGTAGAAGTTTCTGTGTGACTGAGAGAGCAGGAATGTCCTGAGCTGGGTCACGGGAGTCTCTCCAGTCTTTCTGCTTACGCCTCATTAATCCTGCAGCGTGTGTGTGTGTGTGTGTGTGTGTGTGTGTGTGTGTGTGTGTGTGTGTGTGTGTGTGCGCACACATCTGCAGGCCGACAACCGGCGGGAACAACCTCGGGCCAGACCACCAAAACAAAGAGAGCCACTGAGGGAAAGGAGGCGGGTAAACGGACGTATGACGACGACGACGCTGTGAGACACATGTGCTCGGACAAACCACCATAAATGGTGAGGGGGGGTGCGAGAGGAGGAGAAAGAGCTGGAAAATGTAAAAAACACTCCCATGACGACACAAACTCCCGAATTAAAAGAAAAACCGGCCGCACAAGCGCCGTTTATGACGGTTCACAGACGAAAGGGCGCGACAGGAACGAGCTCCTGAAGCAGCACCAGAGAATAAATAACGACGCCTTAAAAAAAGATTCTATTTTCAGCTTCTTTAACAAGAACTCTGCACATTACGGCTGCTCCTGTTAACGCTCTGTTTATTCAAGCATCAGCAAATACAACAAATGTCTTCTTCTTCATATAAAACTTCATATAACGACAGAAAAGTGGCATTTAAGGACTTTTTACTCTCTATTCTCTGTAATTGTGTATTGTATGTTTTAGGGTAACATCTGTGGAGTGGATCCCTCACCTGTGATTCTCCCTAAGGTTTCCCTGTCATAAGGGTTTTTTCCCTGGTAGTTTTCCCTGACTCTGATCGAGGGTCTAAGGGTACAGGGTCTTAAGTCAAATTTAAGACTTTTTTAAGACCATAATGAACACAATTTAAGACCCATTTCACATCCATACTGGCAAAAAAGTACAAAACACATGAAGGAAAACTGGAGCCACAAATTGATGAACTATGCTAAAATGCTATGCCAAACTGTAACGCACAGCACGCTAGCTAGCGGTGCTGGATAAATTGTCCCCGGGCAGCAGCACAGGTGACCTACTTTAGTTCTGTGTTGTAGTTCTGTTATCGCATCCTCAAAAACAGAAACAATTCAAAGCGAGACTGAAGTTTATGTACGTTTTAAAGGCGCCATATGTAAGAATGTGGCCAAAAACGGTTACTACACTCAAATTCAAAATACTGTAATAATAATAGTAGTAATAATAATAGCAGCTGAGACTCTACTGACTGCAATGATTGGTAGACGGCGGTAGGTGGCGCCACATGACGCCAAAACATGATTTCAAAACATAAACATGATTTGCAGTCTGCAAAAAATATTTTTTTAATGCAAATATTTTGTCTGTGCTGTTGTTGTTGGTGAGTTCAGTTTGTTATATGAACATTATTCCTGAGTCTCTGTGACATATTAGGAGGATTTTATGATTTACTACATAATGCACCTTTAAATAAAAGTAACATTAATAGATTTTTAAGATTTTTAAGACCTCCTTGAAACATAAACATGTATTTACCTTCACATCTTTCTTAAAACTGCATTCAATCTGCATCAATCTTTCTCTTCCTGGACATTTTGGGATCATTGTGGATATCACTGCAAACTAGCGGCGGGATGCCGTCACTTCACGGGTAACACAATCGCCATGCATTGTGGGAAATGTAGTTTATAGTCAACGCATGCCTAAAAGCAGCATAGACCTCGCGGGCCACATATAATGACGTGGCGGGCCACATCTGGCCCCCGGGCCTTGAGTTTAACACATGGATGTTACCAACCCTGTGAAGCCCCGTGAGACAAACTGTGTTTTGATATAAAACTTTATATATATAACGTGTACTTATACGCAGAAGTGTACTGCAGCTGACCTTGCCAGCGTAGTGGTGGATGATGAAGCCCTGGTTCCAGCTGTTGAAGTGTTCATGAGTGTTGATCTGGACCCGGAGCTTCTGTAACATGGTCTGATCGGCTCCTTCTCCCACCGCGTGCATGGTCGCGCAGACGTCGTCCAGGACGCACATGACGCCCGGTGGATTCTGGGAGAACAGCAGGGAAACAACGAGAGGATCATTAGCAGTAAGGCTAACCTTTAAAAACAGAGGCACAAATACACAGTACACAGGTACACTGGTTATTTGTTAGCGCTGCTCTTTTCCTTTAATAAACAGACCGCTCCAGTTCCACTGTAGGCTAACGCTAACGGCGCTAAAAGGAGCTAATGCAGCTAACGGAGCTAACTGGTAAACGGTGTCTGGACTCCGGTGTTGCGGCACATAAACATGACGTCTATCGCGTCTTTTTCCGGTCAGTCGTCATGGAAACGTGTCGTGCAGTAACACGCGTTAACCTTTTGCACAACACTAGAAAATAAATCTTATAAAATCATCAGATATTAGAGTAAACGATGTTAATGTGCACGTCTGAGTTTAAATGCAGCCTGAATTATTTAACTGAAAATGCACGTTGTTCAGTGGTGTTTTTCAGAAGCAAAGAGAGTCGTATTCATAGTATTGTTGATATAAACACACGATAAATCATTATCTTTGATGGAGAATAAAACAGACTGTGTTCCTCACTGTGTTTGACTCCCTTGTGTCCAGAGTTAATCAGTGACTTTGTGTTTGCACAGTGGAAACAGTGAGAACACACACACACACACACACACACTCGTCTCTAAAGTGACTAAAGTGTCAGGCACTGATTCAGATCTGCTGCTCCTCTGTTTTAGAGCTCTATAATTAAATAATTGTCATGAAGAGACTCGTTCGACACACGCGAGGATATGGAGTTATAACTGATGTGAACAGAGCAGGAAAATAATGATGTCTGCTCATATCTCGGTTTATTTTCATTGATAATAAACACTGAGATTTAGGGTGAATTCCAATTCCTTCTTAATCCTCAATCTCAAAAATGTTCTCCCTCTAGTCCAAGTTCTGTCCTGATTCTCAGAAAAATTAAGTTGAGGCCAAGTTTAAGGGCTGTAACGCCCTCAATATTGAGATTTTCCGAGACCACCCTTGGGAGCAAGGGCTACCCAGAATGCATTGTGTGTTTTCACATAACAAAGATGGCGCCGAAAGCAGCGAAACGAGTGCGATACAAATGAAGCATTTTCTTTGTTAATAGAGATATAAAAATGATCTTAGTTTAGGCCCATATTATGGATTACTGACGTCATTGTTGAGTAACATTTATTTTTATTTGACCATCTTTTGTCAATAGTCGGCCGGTGTGGTTTACTTTTCAATAAGTCGTGGTGTGTGGTAACTGTCAGCTGAATATTTGTATGAGTATCATCTTATAACTAACTGACAACCTAATAACTTGACTGACAAACGGATCAGAATAAATAATCCTGACGTAAATGTGTTCTTCTTCTTCTTCTTTTTTGGAGTTGACAGACTGGACGCAGCTTTCTCAGTATTCTGCCCCCTACAGTCTGAAGACGTATCTGCATTTAAGGGGTGTCCCATTTCTAAGTGACAAAATAACCCTCAACACTTGGTTTTGAGGCCAGTTAAGATTAAGGGTCAAGATAGGAAATGGAATTGGCTCTAAAAATAACTTTACAAGACTATAAAACTTAGTTTATCAGTGACCCACTAAGGGAAGAAACATTTCATAAATCAAGTTTCCAAACAAACGTGTTGGGAAATCAGAGAATATATTTAGAATATTCTATTTCATTATCATAGAAACAGTAAATCTGAGGCTGTTTTTCTGGTTTTATTGTGCAGGTTTAGTCTATTTTAACTTACTTGTGTATTTGTTCTAATGCTTTATCCTTTTAACTGCGTCATTAACTCTATTATTCCTATTATTCACAAACAGTTGATTTACTTTGCTCTCGATGAGATCGCAGACGATCTTGTTGTTGAAGTACTCGATAGGACTCCACTTGATGCCCTCCTGTACATACTCCTCCTGTAACCAGAGAGAGTCCACAGTCACGCCATTAAAACATCTGATATTAACATGATTAATAATAATAATAATAATAAAGATAATAATAAAGAAGAAGAATAACGTGTGGAAACGTCACCTGCTCGGCCTTCAGCGTCAGCTCGATGAAAATCTGCTGCAGCTTCTCGTTCACAAAGTTGATGCAGAACTGTTCAAATCCATTTTTCTAAAGAACACGGAGAACACAGTCAATACACACACACACACACACACACACACACACACACACACACACACACACACACACACACACACACACACACACACACACACACACACACACACACACACACACACACACACACACACACACACACACACACACACACACACACACACACACACACACACACACACACACACACACACACACACACACACACACACACACACACACACACACACACACACACACACACACACACACACACTCTGATCTTCATCTCTCTGTATAATGATCAGTGGTCTCTAAAACACAGCCCAGCTTTTCTTACGCTGTGTAAACATGAACGTGATCGTGGAGCAGAAACAAGAAGCACATTCATCATGAGACTCAAAGCTCCAGACGAAGCACTGAAGGAGCTTCTACACGAGAAAGGTTCCTATTCTGAATGGAGTTCTATTCAAAGCAGAAACACCAAGTTTCACCACAGACGATTATTCTTCATCAACGACAGACATTCATTAAAAGTGAGTGGACGTTAACACCACAGTGGAAACATCACAGATTTAACTTCTGCTAATCCACAACATTAGGCATCTTCTTCTTCTGGAGACAGAAGTCCTTCCTCATCCAACATCGTCCTCTGTGAGCTACTATTAAACCTTGCTTTAAAACAAAACCTTTCATTCTCGACCTTCATCTCTAGAAAATATTCTCACAAACACAGACAAACAAATGTCTAGGAAACATAATCTCCTTACGTGGAGTTAACAATAAAACAAAAGCACATCTTATTTGAGACTAATGAGCTTAGCAGAGCTTGTTGAACGTCTGCCGTCTTCATCAGGAGATGGAACTTAATCCACACACTTAATTTGTCTCATCCTCATCCAAGTTAATTCATCTGATTTAATCTTTAAACATCACAGTGTACGAAACGGTTCAAAAACACTCACCTGGAAAATTTCAAATCCATAAATGTCCAACACGCCGATATTTAACTCCTGATGATCTTTGACCACGGCTTTGTTGATGGACTGAAGTCAGAGGATAAACAGAGGTTTGTTTAACGCTGCAGCTGCAGCAGATATATGTATTTAATGATTTATTTAATGTAAAGTAACTGTACCTCGACCAGGTAATCAAAGACGCGTGAATGCAGAGCTTTGGACAGAGCGTCGCGGGTGTAACAGGCCTGCTCTACGTTCAGAGTCACGTCGATGGACTCCAGAGCGTTTCCCCACTTACTGTCCATCTTTCTGCTCGTCAGCTTCTCCTTCAGGCGATTCTGATCGATCCCAAGAAGAAACGCAGGGAAGGCAAGAACTGTTGAGAGGGAGAGGAGGAGAGGAAAGAGGGAGAGAAAAGAGGGAGAGAAAAGAGGGTTAGAAATAAAGACAAGGCAAGGACGTTTCCCTCGAACAGCATTGCCGAGTGGTTTTCACCCGAGCAAATAAAGGGGCAGAATAACGCCAAAGCTGCATCCAGTCTGTCAACTCCAAAAAAGAAGAAGAACACATTCTAGACATTCGTCTACGTTGTCTTTTAATGTTCGTTTTATTCGATTAAACATGGACTTAAATGAAAACTGTGTCTGCTTCACACACAGTTGTGATGAGAGATGATTAAGTTTTCTCCTCTTTTATTTACAATCCTTGTGAAACAAAAGTGTCAAACGTTGCCTAAAAAGCGTTATGATCTGCTGCAGATGAACATGTTAGTTAAATATAAAAGTTGTGCTACATTGAGTTATGAGAACCAGAGCTGCGTGTTTGAAATAAAGCAGTTTAACTCATAATGTAAATGAATATGTAGGAACTTGTTGGTTTAACCTTTAAATCAGAGAACTATTGCAAATACAATGCTGAAATAAAGTGTTATCATCTGATGATAAGGTTCCAGTGACAATGAGAGGGAAACCACTGGAACGAAACATCCTTCAAAGTCAATTTGGCCCAGATGAGCTCAGATTACAGCTCAACGCAAAATGGAATAAAAGTATAATTGGCTCCAAGTCTCGCCGTTTAAATATATAAAAAAAGAGAAGTGTTGAGCACAAACCACAGATCATTTGCCCCAAACCTGGCGTTGATGTTGTCCCTGGAGAGTCCCTAACTCTGCCTTATTACACTGACTCACTTCCCCTAAGAGGAAATAGCTCTGAGGGCTGCACACTCACTGTGTCTGGGAATGCATCAGCAGCAGAAACAGCAGCAGCAGCAGCAGCAGCAGCAGCAGCAGCAGCAGCAGCAGCAGCAGCAGCAGCAGCAGCAGCAGCAGCAGCAGCAGCAGCAGTAACAGGGTGTGAGTGAGTGAACGTACGTCTGCTCAAACAGCAGGAAAAGTTATTCTTTGTGTGGAGCAGGAAACGTAAGGATTACATAGACTGGAGCAGAGTCTTTGTCACAGTGTGACCTTCAGGTGCTGCTGCTGCTGCTGCTGCTGCTGCTGCTGCTGCTGCTGCTGCAGGTCATTTGTTAGTCAAAGCTGCAGAGGTTTGTCGAGCACGAGGCTTCACTCAGTCACCAACGATCATCCTGTCACTCTCCTCTACTTCAGCTTATATTTAGGATTTATTTATTATAATAGGTAACAAAGACACCATGGTTTCATGCTGAATGAAGAGGACTCAGGTCTCTATACTGTGGTCAATGTAAAATAATGTAAAACAATCATTCAAAGCTACAAAATCCACTATATCAGCTATTAAAAAAGAAAGAAACCTAAATGAGGGTGCAATTATCAGCTCTGTTTTTAGGCTTCTATTAAGAATTGTAATAAATGCATCATTAGTCCTGACTTGAGGAGACTTCAGGCCTCGTTTGTAACTCGTATTTAAATGCTTTTAATGACTCTAACTTTCCAGCAGCAAACTAAAAACAGTGCAGGTTGGTTTGGTTGCTGTTTCCCATCACGGCTCAAACCTCATGCAGCAGAAAACAAGGCTGTATTGTAGTGAATGAATGAATGAATGAATGATTGAATGAATGAATGATGTCACTCACACTCTTCACTCTCCACCGCGGCGTAGTTTCCCGATTCCCTGAACGTGATATTTCCCAGGTGCAGAACCCCGGCGACGATCTGCAGCACCATGGCTCGGTCCTCGGCCGAGATGCCGATCACACCCATGGCATGCTGGGAAATCAGAGGCGAGCATCGTTAAACAAGGGCCACAGTGTTGCTCGACACACTCTTACTGTATCCTCTCTCATGGTTTGACCGGTAAATAAACACAAACAGAGACAGAGATGTGAGCGTTACCACGGTCTCCTGGAAGTCGCTCTTATCGTTGATGTCGTCCACTTTGTAAGAACCAGACTGATTGAGGTAAGTGTAATAATCCAGGCTTGTGATTCCAAGAGTGTTCTTCTGCTCTGTAGTGGCTCCTTCTATCAACTGCACAAACACCAACAATACACTTATGACACACGTGCTGCAAAGAAAAGAGTCAATCTGTACAGTTCTGTGTGATAATGGGTCAGGATTAGGATTATCATCTGTTGTCACCTGATAAAATATATGGAAACTCCGTTCCCCGGGATTCCTCATGACGACGCGTGATTTCTCCAGCAGGAAGTTGGAGATTTTGCCTCCGTCTGGTTCACCGCCGGAGCTGAACTGGATCTCAAAGTATTTCCCCTGATGGATCAAAGCACGGGTTTGTTCTTCAGTTCTGGACTGAGGCCGGATTAACGTTTAACGTCACCGCTGTAAGAGCTGGAATACTCACACCTGGGTGTTCTAGGGTCGCCAATAATGTGTGTGTGTGTTTGTGTAAAGTGTGTCTGAAAAGCCAAACACACCCTGACACAATTTACTGTGCTGTATGTAAACATTATTTATGTCTTAACTAAAGTGCATTAACAGTGTCTACAGCACTTTTTCTGTCTGATTGGACACAGATAAACTATCACCAACATTAGTCTGACATTATAGAATAACATTTTGGTTCCACCAAGCAAATAAAATATAAATTTAATCATTCAGAAATATTCTATTTTATTGTTTAAAAATACCCTAGCGCTGTCAAACGTTAATACGCCAACTCGCGTTTCCATGACGACTGACAGGAAAAAGACGTGCGTGACGTCATGTTTCCGTGACTCCCGATTGTTAAAATGAGTCTCTAAAGCTAACGCTAAACTGTAAAAACAGAGACACACATACGCAGTTACACAGGTACGCTAATGTTATTTGTTAGCGCTGCTCTTTTCCTTTAATAAACAGACCGCTCCAGTTCCACTGTAGGCTAACCCTAACGACGCTAAAAGGAGCTAATGCAGCTAACGGAGCTAACTGGTAAACTGGTGTCGCGGCACGTAAAAAAACATGACGTCACGCGTGTCTTTTTCCGGTCAGTCGTCATGGAAACGTGTCGTGCGTACCCTATTGCACAGCACTAACATACACTTGATCTGTGCAACTCTGATCAAGGGCGGGGCCTTAGGAAGCTGCCTGCTGATTGGTTACTGAGTTTTGGAGTGACAGCTCAATGAACCGGAAACAGTCACAGGATTGGAGTCGTCAGTCCCTCTGGATTTTATAATCGTCAGATTCTTAACGTTAGTCACGTCAAACCAGACGGACAGCGACTCCAAGCCTTAGACTAATCTAATTCCATATGATATAGAGTTTTACCTCTTTTAAACAACACATTTACCACCCAAATTTACATACAACAGCCATTTCAAACACATGAAGCTTAAACTGCACGGCTGCCATTTGTAAGTCTCTGTCACATGACCAATCTAGTGATTTTGAAGGATTTTTTTATGTCTTTACTGACTCTTTAATAAAAGGGAACCGTTATATTTAATGACGTATTTACTCTCCGTGACAAATCACTCTGTGATTCATACAAAAACAGTGAAAAGTAAAGTCTTACAAATCTGCTGGAGTTGTTGTTCCTCACTGTCTTGGCGTTTCCAAAGGCCTCGAGCAGAGGGTTGGACTGAAGGATGATGTCTTTGACGTGCTGCGACGACACGCACACACACACACAGTGAGACACACACACACACACGTGCAGACAGAAATGTGGAGGACATCATCATCATCATCATCATCATCATATCTGTGAACCATCTGCATGTCAGAAACACATGAGCTTCAAATCCAGACAAAACTCCCACTTCAATTTTTCTCTACAGAAGTAAATGGAAATGATTACACAGGAGTTTTTTATTATTATTATTTCTTGGAAACTTAGTCCTGTAAAAAAAAAAATCACATTTATATATATTTCTACATGTATTTACAGTGAGTTTACAGTTTTTCTAATGACACTAAAGCCCATAGATGACCTCTGATGTGACAGCGCTGAGTGGATTAAATATAAAATCCACACAGTGATCACAGCAAAGGCATTTCCTCATCAAACTTTAGATCTTTGTCTGTGGCTTAGGAAGTGGACATCTGCTGGTGTGTGTGTGTGTGGGGGGGGGGGGGGGGGGGCTGCCAGATGGCTGGGGGGGGGGGGTTAGGGTGAACGGGAGGCTGAGGATGACGGAGCAACAGGTTTAGAAATTATTTTACAAGAGATTAAAGTGAAAAAACTGTGATTTTTCTCATTGATTGAAAGCATTCAATTTAAACTTAAACTTAAACCTCAGAACATGGTGAAAGAATTTCTCTCTCTTTGTTGAACAGTTAAAGTATTAACCTTTTATAATTTACGAAATTGCATTAAACATTAAATCTATGCAACAAAAAAAGAAGAAGAAAAAGCAACATCAGTCCTTCTCACCTGAACTCTGGCTCCGCCTCCTGACACTCTGGAGATGTAGCCCATGATATATTTGGCCGCCACCGTCTTCCCTGCTCCGCTCTCACCACTGAAAAACAGAGAAACAGGTTAATCTGATCCTGATGATTCCACTTTTTGTGTCTCATACTGTAGTCAGCTCACTGTCAAAGTGCATCAGGGCAAATTTCCTGAATTTCAAAAATTCATTAAAATTATTCATTAAGAGCTTTCCAAATATTTTCAACGGATCCTTGTTCAGGGCGATGCCGACTATTATGATGGTAAATTTCAAGTCGTTCCGAGATACTTTTTGTTTTCGAGAAGAAAGTCATCCTGAGTGTTAAACACACACAAAATCAAACCCTAATCTCAGCTCAGTAATTCCATCAGAAATAAGGACTAAGGATTTCTTCTGCTTTGTCACATCAACAGATGTTTGTTTTTTCCCTCCTTGCCTCTCACTCTGCCAGGGTCAAACGTATTTGGACACATGTGGTTTGGCAGTGGACGACAGTGCAGTCTGTTATTCTTTCACGTTGGTAAAGCCTCGGCCTCTGTGAGAAACAGCTGCAGGCTGTTATAGACGCTGCCAGAGGAAGTCATGGGAGCCACTCCATTACACAGCAGCAACCCTCCCCCCCTTTATAACTCTTCATCACTGACCAGGTTTGACCACGCTGCAGAAAACTGGAGCAGCAAACATTATATTCTGAATGATCATGATAGTATTTAATCTGACACCGTCCTTTCTCTTCCTGAACGTTACATTTTTATAATCTTATTCTGAGCGATCAGCAGAGTAAACATCACCATGGGAAGACGTCGTAAACCTGTGCAGATATTTATTAACCAACCAAACAAGGAAGTGAGTTCAAAACAAGTGCAACACAAGGGTTTAAGCCCAGAACACTGTCGCTCAAATTCAAAACACCATCACTAACGCCGGGTGATTTTTACCCGAGATAATGAATACACCCAATGAAAAGAAGATGTCATCAAAATATATCAAAACATGACAAATTACAGTCGTGTTCTTTTATTTTAAACGGTGTCATGTCTAACAAAATGAAAGAAAAGCATCATGACGGGACAAATTACTGGAAAATAAGGAATTTGGGAAAAAAAATGGCAAAAAAAGAAAAGAAATTAAGTCACATAAATGTATTTTCTTGGATGAAAACCACCCGGGAATGGTGTTCTAGGGTTAAAGACAACACTGGAGTTTAAGTGCCTTTATACTCATATAAATAATCATATATATAAAATCATATTCACAGCATTTTCCCATAGAAGTTGCATGAGTGTTTTTCAGGATTTCTAAAGACAGCAGTGATAAAAACGTGTGTTTAAAGTATGTTTCACTCTCTCAGACGGCAGCGTGATGTCCTTAAATTTCAAATCAATGCACACAACTTGAAATGGAAACTCCATGTGATTAAAGACAATAAGCAGGATGAATGAAGCCGTCTAAAAGAATCTGAACCACTGATACCATGGTGAGTTTTAAGACAAAGGTTTGAAACAGAAGTGACGGCTGCAGTCCTGACAAAGTCAAAGTAACTCAGTCAATCGTCCGTTTACTGTCCTCGCGTCTTTGGAGCGAGAGACAAAAAAGCCAACGACGTGAAAACGTGAAACAGCTGCAGAGTGAAACACATCTGTGATCTGAAATGAACTGAGATCAAAGTCATCGACAGTTAAAGAAGAATCAAAACAACATTGGACTCTTAAGACTGTTCCATACCCAACATAGTCAGGGAGGATCCTCCTCTCTCCATATGTGACTCAGTGGTGACGAGCAGACGATAAGAGAAAGACAGAACTATACACTCACTGTCCTTTGTACTTTATCTATTTACCTTTGTCACTCAGTAAAGTTATTATTATCCGTCCATCTTCTTTATTGATCCAAAAACAAAACGTTTCATTGGATTAAGTTTCTGATCTAAACCACAATCATTTAATTCCTGCACAGACTTAGGAGAAGCTCCTGTGGAATTTTTCCAAATTCAAATCTAGACGCCATCGTCAGCAAATAGAAATTCAATATACACGTCCATAAATGTTTTAGCCCGAGTCTAAATCTGTACTTCTTTTTTTTTAAATTAAAAGAATCCTGGCACTTGTCCCTTTACGAGCACGTCTAATTTTAACAACGGACAGATTTTTTGACTCCTGTGAAGGAGAAAATCACAGCGACGTCTGGAAACGACACCAGGAAGAATTATTAAGAGAAACTAAGAGTCCTGGGATTAGTCCAGTCTGAACTGAATAAACCTGCCTTATTTCAACATATATATATATATATATATATATATATATATATATATATATATATATATATATATATATGTATGTATATGTATATATATATATATATATATATATATATATATATATATATATATATGTATATGTATATGTATATATATATATATATGTAGTATATATATATATATATATAGACAAGTAAATATTGTCATCTATTGTCTATTGTCAAAGGTTTTGATGCAATCTGTGAAAGATGTTTTGATCTAACCGTTCTAACCTGATTTCACCAACGATGTCAAATGTGAGGGATGTTTTCTGGGGAAATGAGTCACATGATGTGGTTAAAACACCGTGGTAAAGAGATTTATTTAAGGGATTTTGTCAAAAAGTGCTAAATCTCTTTCCTCTGGTCTGAATTCCCCCCCGACAGTAAATTCACACATTTTGTGAGTAAATGTGAAAAAGGCTGATGCAGAGTGACCACAGGGCCTGACCATCAGCAGCCTTTGTGTCTTTGTTTGATGAGACCTGCTTCATCAGAAAAACCACTTCCATGCTTTTGTTTGCTCATTTCTGTCGGTCACAGAATCCACCTCAGTGCTTTTCTGTTGAAACAACAGGACAAAGTGCTGAAGCAGGAGCTGCTTTGTCATGAGGTCAGTGCGACGGTCACCAGGTGACTGAAGCTGTGAGGACCACATCTTTGTACCAGGATGTTCTTTAAAGCCTCTGGAAACCAGAAAACAAAAGTCTTCTAACAATGTCATTTAGGGTCTTCAGTACATAATATTTAATGTAATGTAAAAATATTAGAAATCAGTTTTCAACCAAATTTCCTTAATTTAAAAAATTCATTAAAATTATTCCTTAAGAGATCTGCAAATATTTTCAACAGATCCTTGTTCAGGGCGATGCCGACTATTATGATGGTAAATTTCAAGTCATTCCGAGATACTTTTTGTTTTTTGAAGAAAGTCAGTTCACTGTCAAAGTGCATCAGGGCAAATGGATCATTTCATGAATTTCAAAAATTCATTAAAATTATTCCTTAAGAGGTTTGCACATATTTTCAACTGATCCTTGTTCAGGGCAATGCCGACTATTATGATAGTATTTAACATGTAAAAATATTAGAAATCAGGCGCTGTCAATCAGATCTGCCACCCCCACAATGTCCTGACCAGTGGTCTAAACCAGTCTAAACAGCAAAATGAGCTGTTACTAACCAGGTTTTTTAATGGTTATGAATAGTTATTTACACTCAGACTTTTGTGGACGCTTAATGAGTCAACTTGATATAATATAAGCATTTTTAATATGACAAGCCACGTTTCCAGAGGCTTTAAAACACTCTATGATATGAAATCTGTGCAGTGTTTTCAGGTATGAACATCAGGACACATCAGTCTTATGTAGTGATGGAAAAACACCAAACAAACAAACAAACAAACAGACCAGTCATGTGTAGAAAAGCATGCAGTAGAACCTGTTGTGTGTGATCTGCTGTTCCCCTCCCAAACATGATTATCACGCTCTCAGCTTCATTAGAACGAGTCACAGATCACAATCTCACGCTCTCCGACAACATTCTGAAGACGGCGATCACATTCAACGCAGACGCTGTCAAACTCATTTTCTCTGAGGGCCACATCAGCATAATGGTTGCCCTCAAAGGGCCAGATGCAACTTTCTGTGTTTATGACTTATTCAAGTTACAAATATGATGCATTATAGATGTAACCCAGTCCGCGATGGTGTTTCTTGACAAACAAACAGTTTTAAAAGTCTGTATCTGGTCGGTGAAGACCTGCTCACACACTTTCAGCATGCACTGCTTCGAAAATGCACTCTCAGAATAGCTTTAGCTTTTGTGAACGCATTCAGCTGCGATCACAGTCTAAATCTCAATTTCACTCGTCACACGATGCATAATGATACACTGCGACCTAGTGGCCGGACGCTGTCCCTTTGCGGGTAACGCAACCGCCATGCATTGTGGGAAATGTAGTTTAGGGTCAACGCACGCCTTAAAGCTGCATAGACCTACTTTAACACAGATTTTTAAGACCAATGAATCACTCGCGGGCCACACAAAATGAGGTGGCGGGCCACATCTGGCCCCTGGGCCTCGAGTTTGACACATTTGACTCACCTGATGATGACGCACTGGTTCTCGCGGTCGATCATCATGTTTCTGTACATGTTGTCAGCCAGAGCGTAAATGTGAGGAGGGTTCTCGTACTGAGCCTGTGACACGTGACAGGAAATCAACATCAGAATCATTCGTTTACAAAGAATCAAAGAGATGAAATTCTACTCACAGCTCCTTGATACATCTCGATTTCTTTTTCTCCAAAGTACGGCATCTGCTTGAAGGGATTGATCGAGATGAGCACGGGACCGATGTACGTCTGACGACTCAGATTAAGGATTATACAGAAGACAAAACTGAAGACAAACTGAAGACAAACTGAAGTCAAAACTGAAGACAAACTGAAGACAAACTGGAGACAAAACTGAAGACAAACTAAAGACAAACTGGAGACAAAACTGAAGACAAACTGAAGACAAAATTGAAGACAAAGTGAAGACAAACTGAAGTCAAAACTGAAGACAAACTGGAGACAAAACTGAAGACAAACTGAAGACAAACTGAAGACAAACTGGAGACAAAACTGAAGACAAACTAAAGACAAACTGAAGTCAAAACTGAAGACAAACTGAAGACAAAACTGAAGACAAACTGAAGACAAAACTGAAGATAAACAGAAGACAAACTGGAGACAAACTGGAGACAAAACTGAAGACAAACTGAAGACAAAACTGAAGACAAACTGAAGACAAACTGGAGACAAAACTGAAGACAAACTGATGACAAAACTAAAGACAAAACTGAAGACAAACTGGAGACAAACTGAAGACAAACTGAAGACAAACTGAAGACAAAATGATGACAAAACTAAAGACAAAACTGAAGACAAACTGGAGACAAACTGAAGACAAACTGGAGACAAACTGAAGACAAAACTGAAGACAAAACTGGTTTAAATAAACAGGAAGAGTTCAGGTTTAAATTGAAAACATCCGTTATATTTTCACATATGAACGTGTGGTGGACAGAAGTGACTTAATCTCAACACAGAATGCAGCAGTGGATGATTTGTGGATTAAGCCTGAGCCTAAAAAAAGTAACCAGAGCTTAGAAAATAACAGAGAAAACACTGACCACACAACAGTGTGAGGTTTATGGCCTCAAGCTGAAAATGACACTCAAGGCAAATTGTGGGTGGTCTACGACGACCTACAGAGACCTACAGAGACCTGCAAGGACCTACAAAGACTTACAGAGACCTACAGAGACCTACAAGGACCTACAGAGACCCACAGAGACCTACAAGGACCTACTGAGACCTACAAGGACCTACAGAGACCCACAGAGACCTACAAGGACCTACTGAGACCTACAGAGACCTACAAGGACCCACAGAGACCTACAAGGACCCACAGAGACTTACAAGGACCTACAGAGACCTACAGGGACCCACAGAGACCTACAAGAACACACAGAGACAACTTACAGAGAGTCTATGCATCATTTGTCAAAGGGGTTATTCATTCATTCATTCATTCATTCACCAACTCATTTTACACCATGAACAGTTCCTCTGTGTGTGTGCAATAACTTATAATTAGTATTTTTAAAGGAACAATAGAAAGTTATAAGTTACTGCACTTCTGAAGTAACTTACCCAACACTGGTGGTCGCAATTTAAGCTAAGCGAAAGTAAAATACTCCCTACATATTCCTAATAATATCATGTGACCCTGACGTGACCCTGACGTGACCCTGACGTGACCCTGACGTGACCCTGACGTGACCCTGCCACACAAACATATCACCATCAGATCATCAGCACCGAAATGATAAAAGATCACAATCTAGTGACACAGTAACTCAGCTTTGCTTAGTAAATATAACATGAAGTTTATTATAATTGTTAAAGTGTAACCCCTTACACTACTTGTTAGAGTGATAATATTACATTCATATATTAATGACGTAGTAAAAGGACCACAGATACACTGTTTTCTCTGCTCTTCTTCTTCTTCACACAGTTTTGAGTGAATGTTTCACCACAGTGAGACTGAACTGGAGTAAACGTGTCAGTGATGAGGTCACAGGAGTCAGAACACAGAGACTCTTTGACCTCTTACTTCACAGCGGCGTCTCAGGAAGAAGGCGTCGCCTCTCAACACTGACCTTTATCCATCAGCGCTGCTTAGTTATTCGTCATATTCGTCACATGTGTGTGTGTGTGTGTGTGAAACTGTGAGCGAGGACACAAAGGATACAAAGATGTAGTCGTCCATGTATCTCTTCTTCAGGTTGTCCACGATGGCGTCCTCGTTGATCTTGCTGAGCAGCACCATGTCGTCCACGCCGCTGTGTTTGACATTGTGGCTCTGCCAGTGGTACCGGTAATGGCCCCGGCTCCCCTGCAACAACACAATCACCATCGTTATCCACAGATAGACGGATAGAGAATGAAGGAGTGTGGATGAATAAGAGTCTCAGGGAGCTTTCACACCTACACCAAATGCTGTGGTTCGGTTTGTTTGCGTCGGTGTGAATGGCTTACAGAGTCTTACAAGGAATAACAGTGACCTACAGAGACCTACAGGGTCCTACAAGGACCTATAGAGACGACCTACAAAGACTTACAGAGACCTACAAGGACCTACAGAGACGACCTACAATAACCTACAGAGACCTACAAGAACCTACAGAGTCCTACAAGGAATTACAGTGACCTATAGAGACTTACAGAGACCTACAAGGACCTACAGAGACGACCTACAAGAACCTACAGAGTCCTACAAGGACCTATACAGTCGACCTACAGAGACCTACGAGGACCTACAGAGACCTACGAGGACCTACAAAGACTTACAGAGACCTACAAGGACCTACAGAGACGACTGACAGAAACCTACAAAGAATTAAAGAGACCTACAGAGACTTACAAGGACCTATAGAGATGACCTACAGAGACTTACAAGGACCTACAGAGACGATCTATAGAGACGACCGACAGAGACCTACAAGGACCTACAGAGACCTACAAGGACATACAGAGACGACCTACAGAGACTTACAGAGACCTACAAGGACGTACAGAGACTTACAGAGATGACCTACAGAGACGACCGACAGAGCCATCAGAGAACTACAAGGAATTACAGAGACCTACAAGGACCCACAGAGACGACTGACAGAGACCTACAAGGAATTACAGAGACCTACAGAGATGACCTACAAGGACCTACAGAGACGACCTATAGAGACTTACAGAGACCTACAAAGAATTACAGAGACCTTCAGAGAACTACAGACGACCTACAGAGACTTACAGAGACCTACAGAGACTTACAGAGACCTACAGATGACCTTCATTGACCTACAAGGGCCTATAAGGACCTACAGAGAACTACAGATACGACTTACAGATACCTACAAGGACCTACAAAGACCTACAGAGACCCATAGAGACCTACAAGGACCTACAGAGACCTACAGAGACCCACAAGGATCTACAAAGACCCACAGAGACCCACAAGGACTTACAAAGACCTACAAGGACCTACAGAGTGAATGAGAGTGTGGCTCTGACAGGCTGACGTAGCGTGGCTTTAACACTGCTGAGATAATCAGACAAAATGAAAGCCAAGGGGAAAACGTTTGACTTTATTTTCCCTCCTCAGCAGAACACGTAGCTGTGTTTACTTTGTAATAAGAGCGAGGTCAGGATTCCCAGAAGTGCTTTGTGTTATTTGTCCATGTGTTAAAGATGCTTTTTATCCAGCGTTTTCCCCTCACACTGACGAGTGTTTGGAGAGCTGATGGAGAGCTGAGGTCACTGTGAGTCACTGTTGTCTGGCTACTGTGGACAAATCACACCGAGCTGTGAGAGGACTGAGAGTCTTTCTCCTGGACATTAACTCAGTGAGGAAGTGTGGGCCGAGAAGCAGCTGAACAATAGTCTGGGATTCTTCTACTGTGCTGGAGTTTACAGATTATTATATATATATTTTTAAAACAACAAATAGTCTGGGGTCTGAAGATGGCCTCGCTGTAACAACTGAACACTTCTTTCCTATCAGCTTTAAGGGCTTGTGACATCATGAACAGTTTAATTTAATCCAATAATCCTAATTCAGTTCTGTTTGTGGTTGAATTAAAGCAGAAGATCTAAATAATTAAATCTCTCACATGGGTTTAAATGTTTCCACAGATAAAAGTGCAGTGAATATTAAAAAAGGGAACAAAACCACAAAATAAAGCCGTGGAAACACATTGTGCTTTCAGTAATTATCTTTAAACGACTAAATCAAGGAGAGCCAGTGAACTTTTAATATCCTCCTCCAGGGGGACTTTATTCTAAAACCACTTTATAGACTTCAGGAGAGGAACAGCAAATTATAGCTGTGTTAATTCTCCAGATCACACCTATTAACACGTTTTACTGCTTTCTAGGCGTGGCACAGTGAGACACAGCTGACTGCACTGTGTCCACTGACGTCTGTGATGTTTGTGATGTCTGTGACGTCTGTAAAGTCTGTGATGTCTGTGACGGTGTCAGGTGGACGAAGACAAAACCACTGTGTGAAATACAGGGGGGTCTGTCAGTCATAAAGTGTCTATGACCAGGCGATAACGTTTGTCAGCGCCAACACAGTCCTCTGTTAAGGACAGTCTTTACAGTGCCATCCCATAATATCCCACCATGTCCACAGACATAAAGAGATAACAGAGGCTATTTGTGTGTTTCGCATGTTGTAAATTTTTGCAGGTTGTGCAGCAGTGCAAGTAGTTTTTATTTGTTTTTATTGCTATCATTTTAATTTACTATAAAACATTTTTTTGTGTTTCTGGCTGTTCTTTTAAATTATATTTAAAGTTGAGTTTTGGTGGTTCAACAAATCCTCAAGTTTTGAAATCAATGAATATCGTGTCTATTAATCATGATTTCAATATCAGTCAAAAATAATTGTGATTAATATATTTGCCATAATCGTCCAGCCCTAGTTGAAACGTGTTACAGTGTAATAAAAAAACATGATTTCTTATAATTGTATTATTGTATTCTGTATTTTTAATGTTTTAATGAATTCCTTTTCCAAATGGAAAAGGCCACACAAGCCCACATCTGACAGGGAAAATAGCCAATACTGCAGCGTGGCACCTGGGCTGGTGAAACAGTATTGCGCCCCCCGATTATTAATGGGTATTTCGCACACTGGACAAAACACAGCTGTACACTAAACCTCAAGAAGAAGAAACACAGAGTAGTAATAGTTTTTCAAAGACAGAAAAATCGACACTGCGACACTGATGTGACAAAATAACGTGATATTAAGGAACTGAGAGACTTCAGCACATCTTTTAGAAATATTGTTCATATAAAGACACCATTACAGTCACATAAAGAAGACGTCTCCCTTCTGTCATCATCATCATCATCATCACCCTCCAACCCCCAAAAATCCCATGATGCATCATTGGAGACACAAGGCTCTAAAAACACTGAGAAAAACAAACTCTACAGAGAGAACAAATGTTCTGGGTTTTTTTTGTCTTCTTATTAAAAGAAGCAGTCGTACAAATGAAAACCTTTCTCTGTAAACTGCAGACATGAAGAAAACGCTATATTTAACTGCTCTCTGCTATGTCTGGAATGACTGTGTGCAGATTCATGAAGGAGGAGGAGGAGGAGGAGAGTTTAGAGGTAATGAAGGCGAGGAGGAGGAGGTGAACATCCAAACATCCAAACCTCCCGAGGACGGAGTCATCTGTTCCGACTTATTACAAGGCCTCGTTTAATCAAAGTGAGAGGAGTAAGAAAATATTCTTACATAAAGAAGAGCGGCGTGAGGGAGCAGCTCTGAAAACAACCACACACCAGAGCAAACCAGGACCTGAAGATCCACAAACTCACAGTTTAAAGGTCCAGTGAGACAGAATGAATCACATCTAATGCTGACACTACACTCCCTCTGTTAATCTGTTCATTTATGAATCAGGTTTATGTGAAAGAAGTCGTTCCTCATGGTAAACATCAGCCTAAAGACGACAGCCTCCGTCAGAACATAACATAATAAAAGAGTATTATATTCAATTTATGCCAACAAACTGGAATTAAATAAGGAAACAATTCAAGTGAAATCTCATCACTACATCATACTTTAATTGCATCTGTGCTGAGTAAGTAAACAAATGTGGAAAAGTGATGAAGACGTTGTTTCTTTAGTGTTCTACTAAACTCGGGGTTTTCTGGAGAAGTTGCTGACGAAGTAAACAAACAAACCTGTGTGTTATAAATCCTTACGTACAAGACTCTTTTTTGGCAACGCAAGCACAGATGAAGTCATATTGTGCTGAAGGTCAAGAGACCAGAAATAAATCTCTTCATTCCAGGAAGTCTGACGTACTGTAACACACACACACACAAACACACACGGTGCAAACACACACACACACGGTGCAAACACACAGGGGAAATCTGGCAGAGTTGGTGTCTGTGGTGATCATAACAACATCATCACCATGGAACTACAGACGTCCTCCTCCTGAGCCGAGCAGCAGCAGCAGCAGCACAGACACACAAGCTTCTGACATCACTGAAACATGTAAACATGTGTGACATCACACTGAAACATAATGATTCTAACATGTAAACATGTGTGACATCACTGAAACATGTAAACATGTGTGACATCACACTGAAATGATGATCAAACATGTAAACATGTGTGACATCACTGAAACATGATGATTCTAACATGTAAACGTGTGACATCACTGAAACATGATGATTCAAACATGTAAACATGTGTGACATCACACTGAAATGATGATTCTAACATGTAAACATGTGTGACATCACACTGAAACATGATGATTCTAACATGTAAACATGTGTGACATCACTGAAACATGATGATTCAAACATGTAAACATGTGTGACATCACTGAAACATGTAAACGTGTGACATCACACTGAAATGATGATTCAAACATGTAAACATGTGTGACATCACTGAAACATGTAAACGTGTGACATCACACTGAAATGATGATTCAAACATGTAAACATGTGTGACATCACACTGAAACATGATGATTCTAACATGTTAACATGTGTGACATCACTGAAACATGATGATTTAAACATGTAAACGTGTGACATCACACTGAAATGATGATTTAAACATGTAAACATGTGTGACATCACTGAAACATGATGATTCTAACATGTAAACATGTGTGACGTCACACTGACACATGATGATTCAAACATGTAAACATGTGTGACATCACTGAAACATGATGATTCTAACATGTAAACATGTGTGACATCACTGAAACATGATGATTCAAACATGTAAACATGTGTGACATCACTGAAACATGTAAACGTGTGACATCACACTGAAATGATGATTCAAACATGTAAACATGTGTGACATCACTGAAACATGTAAACGTGTGACATCACACTGAAATGATGATTCAAACATGTAAACATGTGTGACATCACACTGAAACATGATGATTCTAACATGTTAACATGTGTGACATCACTGAAACATGATGATTTAAACATGTAAACGTGTGACATCACACTGAAATGATGATTTAAACATGTAAACATGTGTGACATCACTGAAACATGATGATTCTAACATGTAAACATGTGTGACGTCACACTGACACATGATGATTCAAACATGTAAACATGTGTGACATCACTGAAACATGATGATTCTAACATGTAAACGTGTGACATCACTGAAACATGATGATTCAAACATGTAAACATGTATGATGTCACACAGACATCACTGAAACATGGAGATGAAAACACGTGAAAGCTAAATCAGAGTACATTCACGTTCGTCTCCCCTCATTTTTCAGCCCAAAATCAAACTACAGCACAGAGGAATTTCACCAGCAGTCGTGATCCATAAGCCCAAGCTTTGCCTTCATGCAAATACCATGACCATATATGGAGGGGAGCGCTGTGCAGCTCTGGCTCCAGGTCCAGGAAATGGCTGGGTTTGATTCAGAATCATAAGCCGACACTTTTCCCCTCGTTTCTGCCTTCTGTTTCTGTGTGTGTGTGTGTGTGTGTGTGTGTGTGAGGAGGAAAAGAAATAATAAGCAACTTTACTCATGAATCACTGTGTAGAGGAGGAGTGGGAAAATACAAGTGAGTGACTGAGTGAAAGAGTTTCTGTGCGTTTCAATGAAGTAAAGTTCAAACTTCTGGATGTGAGAGTCTCTGTGGTCGAATCCTCTGACGTCTTCAAATCTGTATAAATCACAGCTACAAGACAAACTAAAAGTAAAAGTAAAACCACAGCCTCAGCGAACACGTCAGCAGATATGACTCTGACTTTGACCTGAAGGCCGACGACACCAGAAATCCCAGCTATGATAAACTCTCATGTTCTGAATAAGCAGCGCTGTCATGTCTCACTTTACACACATCACACACACACACAGTGTTTTCATGGTTGTGTTGATTGTGAATTCATTAACCAAACCATTTCCCACTGCAGTATGTTCCTGTACGCAGAACGTTCCAGCAGATAAGGAGCGTGTTGCAGTCATCAAAGCTTTGTTGACCAAAGCACTTTTTTGTATACTCAACAAAAACATAAACGCACAAACTTGAAATGGTGAACAAAAATAGAACGTCACGACATTTGCTCAGATTCTTGATGATGCACTTGTTTATGGAATGATTTGCTTTATAATCTCAGATTGAGTATTTAAACTCTCCAGAGTCATGGAGCATGACAGAGTGGTGGTCAATATGTGTGACCGGTACACAGACACTCTTTATGGTCTGCTCAATAAAAGGGCACACCAAAATGTGGACAAAAGTTAACATTTATTCATTCAAAACAAATAAAAACTTACTTACTGTGCAAAAAAACAAACTTGTATAAATAAAAGCTTAGACTAGCTGCCTTTTTCTCCCAGAAGTTACAAAAATAAACTGTACAGAAATAACGCAAACTGGTGTTTTGTGTGGTTTTTCTAAACAGAAACTTGAAAAAAATCGATTTTTGAAGTTTATGAATCAATTCAGAATCGTGGATGATTAAATGTATCATCGCAATTCCTATCGCAATTCCTATGTGAATCAATTTTTCCCCAACCCCTATAAAGTTACTCTGTTTTGTCACATAAGTTTTTCTTTGTGTGTTTATATTTTTCTTGAGTGCACATAGCTAATCTTTATTTTCCTGTTTTTCGTCTGTAACTGATCATCAGAACACGTACGCTTCGTCGGTTTACAACCTATTAAGTTGTATATTAAGTTGTGTGTAGAATAAAACCTCTTAAAGACACTCGAGTTGTCCATCGTACTTGTTCTGTGGTGGTTATTGAGCTGTAGGAAGCAGCTGGTTAAAAACTGGACACTGAAGATCAGGTAAAGAGTGACTCAGAGTTATCTCTCACTGCTCTAAAGAAGCAACCGTGATTCACATGTGATTTCATTATCAACCAATGACTGAGATGAAGGCAACAACAACAGAAACACAGACTCACAGACCTATGAAATAACATATGTTTTGGTAAAATAAACTAAGACTTCATGAGTTAATGTACTGTGTGTATGTTTGGTCATTAATGTTTTAGTCTGTGGTTCAAATAAAGACAAAAGGTTTGGTTGTTTCTAACTTCAGGAGTTATTAACGCTCTGTGATTATTGTGTGGAGAAACACTGGACCTGTACTCTTTAAAAACACAGACATATTTATGTGTGCTCTTCTACTAAAACTATGTTATTTATAGTCTGAGATAAACCATTTTAATATGGTTTTGTTCTTGAGTTTTTACCTTCATGGCAGTAAATCACTATCACTAACCGTAGTTCAGTAGTGATAGATTCAGCAGAAGAAAAGTGCCTGTGATACAAACTCCACCACAGTAAACTCTGAGTCAGCTTTCTTTTGTTTGAATGTGGGCAGCAAACATTAGCCAAACAGATCCTCACAGACCGATGGGAAACTTCAGGATTACTTTTTAAACATGTGAATGTTTGACTGGAGCAGAAACTCCGAGGCTGAGAGTCGACCTTTGAACACTGAACGATAACAAAAGACACGAGGGAACGACTCAATCACAAACTCACTACTATAATATGAAGGCTGGAGAGTAAAGAAGCGTCAGGAGGTTCTGTATCACACACTAAATCTGTCTCTAAACAGCTTTATACTCTACTGTCTGTGTTTGAACCGAGTCCAGGACCAGGATCAGGATCAGGATCAGGATCAGGGACAGATACTGAAAAAAGTGCTGAATGAGACTGTTTTAGTCTTTAGAGGGGGAGGAAAAACTAAGATAAACAGAAACTAAGATTAAACACAAGCCGTGTGTGTGTGTGTGTGTGGTGTCAGAGGAGCAGTGCCCCATAAAGTGAGACAGTCTGAACTTATGAAGGATGGGATATTCATTAAGGTCACACACACACACACACACACACACACACACACACACACACACACACACACACACACACACACACACACACACACACACACACACACACACACACACACACACACACACACACACACACACACACACACACACACACACACACACACACACACACACACACACACACACACACACACACACACACACACACACACACACACACACACACACACACACACACACACACACGTACCAGAATTTCCACTTTATAAATCAACACAATTACAAATATCTACTTCATGAATGATATCTATAAAGAACTACTGGGTGTAGTACCATAAAATGTCTGCAGGTGGAACCGGGTTTTTGTACCAAATTGAGGAGCTCTGTTAAAAAATAGAGTATAGCATGTTTACAACCTAAGGAAGTTATTTCCATGAAAACAAAGTGAGGACCAGCCAAAATGTCCTCACTTTGTAAAAATGTCCTCACTTTGTTGGTTAAAAACGCTCACTGGACCTCAGTGTGTGTGGATACAGATGATTTTATAGTTTTGTTTACAAATGAACAGGTGAATCAGTGAATCGCTCTGAGGACTAACATTACAGAATAATAAAACATTGATATGTGTTGAGCCAGCATCTTAAACATGAATATTTCCCTCTGTAACTTTGGTCTAATGTTGGCACAACTTTATCGTCTTGTTTACAGATTCACAGCATGAAGACGTGGTTTAACATGGACGACACACTATATACAGTATATATTATATAGGACTTTTATTTCCACCTGCCTCTGTGGCGTCTGTGCTGCAAAAACAGCTATTTTCGATATGAATAAGCTTTATGTGACATTTCCTAACATAAATACACGATTAAGGCACTGAAATATTGATTTTAATGTCAGAGGGACGTTAAAACCTTCATAGAAAGTTTATAAAAGTGTGATTTTTGTGTGTCACTGGGTCATTTGCATGTAACCGACACTGCAGCGTTAATAATGCATCAGACAGAGCTTTTCCATGTGGAGACTCGTCACTGTGTCGAGGATCAGAAGAACTCCAGGTCACCGACAAAGAAAGGGAATGAAGAGTTATTGTTGTTGTTGTGTTCTGGGGTAACACGAGAAGTGACGTTCTAAAGCTGTGCCTGCAGGGCAGGGGGTGACCACCATCATCATCATCATCATCATCATCATCAGAGACTGGACGACACATGATCTAACTGTGGAAACTTGGGATGAGTTCACTTTAAACATGGCCGACTGAGTCACTCTGTTCATAAAGGCTGATATGACAGAGTGTGTGGTTTAAAGGCTGGATCTCAGCTCACAGACAGGAGTTTCCTTTTTAGAGCAGAAGCCTCAGTCGTGGTTTAAGAGTGGAAACTCACTCACTCACTCACTCACTCACAGCCACAAACAACAGCGTCAATGAACGAAACCCAAACCAGACACTGGATCCATGGAGATGACACTCTTTTAATCTGAGAGTGAAGAGGGAGGAGGCGTCGACTCCACACAGAGAATCATGTTCAACAACAAAAACACTGAGGACTTGTCTTTGTGTTTCCTCTCGTTCATCACAAATCATCTACAGGAACTTTCAAATGGGACTTTTGACAAAAACACTAGCGTTCAAGTTTGTGCTCACTTAGAAATTAATCATAAATACACTCTGTACATTGTTAAAGTGGTAAAAACGTCTGGTTTTTAATAGAATATGTACATAGGTGTATAAAGGCTCATTTCCAATGTTCTAATGGTACATTGTGTTTGCTAATGGCGTTAGAAGCTATTGGATGATTAGAAAACCCTTGAAAACCCTTGTGCAATGATGTTAGCACAGCTGAAAACAGCTTTATTTGGAATAAAAATCATTATTTCTAATCTCTTCAATGTCTTGACTATATTTTCTATTCATTTTGCAACTCTTTTGATGAATAAAAGTCTGACTTTTAAAGGAAAACACAAAAAGAATTGTATCGGTGAGGCCAAACTTTTGAACGATATTGTACACGTAAAGGAAATCCTCCAACTCTGATCATATTAGGTCACAATGGTTTAATGTAATAATAATAATAATGAGTCATATGAAGGAAATGCCTGAAGGATCAGCGCTAACATGAGTTCACTGCAGTCTTTAGTCATTGTTTCCAAAAAGATCTCCATGAGGAGCAGCTGCAGCAGCACTGAGATCATCAATTCATCAGATCATCATAGCATCAGATCATCAGTTCATCAGATCATCAGATTAACAATTCATTTGATCATCAAGATCATCAATTCATCAGCTCATCGGATCGTCAGTTCTTCAGCTCATCAATTAATCAGTCCAACAGATCATCACGATCATCACGATCATCAAGATCATCAATTCATCAGATCGTCAGTTCATCAAGATCGTCAGTTCATCAGATCATCAGCTCATCAATTAATTTGATCATCAAGATCATCAATTCATCAGCTCATCAAGACCGTCAGTTCTTCAGCTCATCAGATCATCAATTCATCAGCTTATCAATTAATCAGATCATCAGTTCATCATGATCATCACAATCATCATATCATCAATTCATCAGATCATCAATTCATCAGATCATCAATTCATCAGCTCATCAGTCCATCAGATCATCAGTTCATCACATTATCACGATCATCAATTCATCAGTTCATCAGATCATCAATTCATCAGTTCATCAGATCATCAATTCATCAGTTCATCAGATCATCAGTTCATCACATCATCCCTGATCATCCCTCACTAAAGTTCACTTACAAACTGTGAGTGAGTGAAAGGTCACTGAAGGTCAGACAAAGTGGATCCTCTGCCTTTGCCCATGAGCAACAGTCACTGTGTGGTTCCACTAAACACTGATTATAATTCTTCAGTCTGGTCATTAGCTGCATGAGGTCTAATAAAATGATCAAACAGAGCTGTGATAAAGCAGCAGGACAGTCATGTTGTTAATCTACTGCACTAAAGTCTTTTCTGCTGCAGGTCGACTGTAAACTTGTGTAACAGGACGATCAACAGCTGCTCAACACTATGCGTGTGTTTTAATAACCAACAGCAGCAGCTGAAGCCAACGCTCGTCATATCCAGTCAATATTATTGGCTAATATTTGCTTTGGCCCGGTTATATTATATATTATATTCATAAAAAGAGAACAAAACAGATTCCATGATAACATCAGAGTACAGAGAACGTCCACATGGAATTGAGTACATTTACTTCTCTATATTGACTGTATTTAGTGTTTGAATAAAACTTTACAAAGCGTCAGTTTAGATTTAAAGTGACTTGAGTCAGAGCAGAATTCCCCGTGTGTGACAAACACACACTGATTCAGTTCTGCCGTGGAACATGAGCCAGAAAACACTAACGGCTAATTTCAAAGCAGCTAATTTTGACTCGTTTCCAAGACATTCGTTCATGTGTTTTCATACAACAGCTGACGACTCTTTAAAAAGCTGTGACTCAGCTCTGGTTCCACATTTTTATTTTCCCTCTGCAGTCTGAGCCAAACTGAAGCTTCTTCTACAGTCATGTTTTCAGGAGATTAAATCAAATAAACGTCTGATTTAAATGATTTTAAACAACGACCCTCACACAGAGACAGCGTCTGTACGTGGAAGTAAACTCAAATCAACGTTCTGATGGCGTGAGAAGTTAAATGTACTCGGTGAAACTATTGGAGCAGATAAATAGAGGACAAACAGAGTCTCTTTGACCTCGTTCTCTTTTAACGACCAGGGAAGTCATACATGCAAATGTGTGGTTATTATGACAGGACAATGGTTTGGTTTATTATCTAAGAACAAGGAAAACTAACTCCACAGACATGAAAGCAACCGGTTAGCACAAATAAAAACATTACTTTAGCACTCGAGCTGAAATGTTTCATCGTAGGTAAATGTGAGCGTTTTACTCACCGTAAATAAAAGCAGTGATCTGATTAAAGACTGAGATAATTAGGTAATTTCTGTCTTTATTGATGATGTCGGGAAGCAGCGTGGGATCATGGGAACTCTTGTCTTTTTGTCACATTTGTGCTTTCAGCAGCAAATGTAAAGGGTTAGTGACAAATATTCATCATAAAATGAAAAAACAAAACTCAACACAATAACTAACTAGTGATAGTGAATGTTTTCTTCATCACTTCATCATATTATTTCTGAAGTTACAGCAGTGATGTAAACAGGAACATAATAACGTGACCGAAATGAATAAAAATACAGAGTTCTAGAGATTTGAAGAGAGTAAGAAACATTTTGGCTAATCCAAGTACA
>NC_139807.1:33338206-33490706 GCF_963457635.1 Microchirus variegatus | reverse complement strand
GTTCTGTAATGAAGAAGATGAAAATGACGACTCACTAATGTTTTTGTGGTCCTCTTCAGTCGTAAATAAAAAAAAACACGACATGTTGACTTCCGCGTTCATTGGGACTTCACAATGCGCTAGGCCAACGGTATCTGAAAACCGGAAGTCCGTGAAGTCCATTAAAAGTTCTATTGTTGTCCCCACAGAGCAGCACAGAGTCCTACACAAACTTCCAGCCTCAGATGATTTATCTGTCCAGTGAATACATGTTATATATGTCGGCTATATGTCTGCTAGAGCCTGCTAATGATCACTTTTCCACATGCTAACTGCTGTTAGCTCCCAGTAGCCTCTGCGGCTGATGTCATTTCCTGTCCCTTAGGTTTAAGGTGGACCTTTAAGGTGGCCCTAAAGAGATACTACTACACAGATCACATATATACTGAATAAAAGACATACAAATAAATAAATGTATTTATTTAAAATAAATAAAAAAATTATAAATAAAACAAATGAACCAAAAATAGTCATAATGTCTTAACTAGGGGCTACGGAGAATATTCATCAAAATATAGCAGTGTGTGTTTGACATATGTGTTAAAGTATCTGTGTATAATTTGAATTCAATGATGAAAGTGTTCATGTTAATTAAGAGAATTGTGCTTTATGAATGTTACATTACTCTAAATAAACATGTACACACCATGAATGTGAGTCTCAGTTATTACTACTAATATATATATATATATATATTAATTTTGATGTTTGGCCCATGTGATCACAAAATAATTAACTTCTTCCTGAAGTCAGTGACATGATAAGAAAACAATATGAGTTAACCAATTTGGTTGGTTAAGGGTCATTTGGTCACATGATCTCTGTCTTAATAGTTATTCATTTTCATCAGCGGTGACACTTTTGTTGAACTAGTTTCAACTCAAGTGTTTTATTAATATTGATGCCAAACTAAACTCCTAACATTCACCTATAGACTAACCAGTATGAGACTAACCAGTATAACCTTCAGTCTTACTAGTTAACCAGAGGGAGCTTTAAAAGCACAAGTTTACAAAGTGAGGG
This sequence comes from Microchirus variegatus, assembly GCF_963457635.1. Taxonomy (NCBI): domain Eukaryota; kingdom Metazoa; phylum Chordata; class Actinopteri; order Pleuronectiformes; family Soleidae; genus Microchirus; species Microchirus variegatus. The sequence goes on along the minus strand of NC_139807.1, from coordinate 33,489,644 downwards.
TAATAATACTTGAATTTAAATAATAAAGAAAAGAGGAACTCAATAGTTGGTTCCCAACAAATAAAAGCAAAAGAGGAATAAAAAAGAGTAGAAGATCGTCTTCTTCTTCTAAATAATAATAATTCATAAGAGAAGAAGGAAAAAGTATTTTATCTTCACATTGTTGTTGTTTTTTTCTCCAAAGCTTTATATAAATGTCTTTTGTGTGTCATTTGTAAACATCTTTATGTGTCATACCGTTGTATAACTATTATGATGAAAGAATAATAAACGGTAAATGAATCATTCAATTGTTGACTTTGTTATTATGCATTGTATTATATACTGTATGTCTGGTAAAGCTTATATTTTGTGTTATTTTATCTCATGAGGATGAGATTAAATTAGATTAGACGTCATTGACAAATTTAAGATACTTTTTTTTTTTTTATCGTTGAATAGGTTTTGTTGTTTCATTTCATTAAGTGTATGTTCTATTTTTCAAATAAAACATGCCAGGACTTCAGATGCATGTGACATAATAATAATAAGAAGACTCAGTGACTCAGTAATGTGGGTTTATCAACTTTATTTTTAAAGGGAGGTTCCAATATCCTGCAGAATCTCTCTGTTCTTTGAAGTGCATGGGTGGCACTGGCATTCACTGCTATTCACTGCTGTTCACTGCTATTCACTGCTATTCACTGCTCTGCATCCAGACTGAGGCTCGCCCTGAAATCATGAAATCATGACACCCAGTGAGGCAGTGAGGAGGAAGAGGAGGAGGAGGTCACTCTCTGGGTGTAACCTGTCTAACAGGCTGCCTCTGTATGCAGTGTGTGTGTGTGTGTGTGTGTGTGTATGCGTGTGTGTGTGTGTACGTGTGTGTGTGTGTATGTGTGTGTGTGAACTGCTCCAACACAGAGAGCTGTGTGAGTAAAAACACATACTGTAAATAACCTGTGGAGCTTTGGTGCAGTGCAGTGTTTTGTCGCCATCTAGTGGATGTCACCGGGTAGAGCAGGTTTTATGGAAGGGGTTGGGTTGATGATCACAGAGAGCGTCATATATAATGTACATATATACATATATATATGTATATATATAAGCAAAATATATAACAAAAAGTACAACTGTTCAGATTATTGCATCATGATATCACACGTATACTTAATTATACTATTTATGACTATGCAATATTAATGTCTTATATACATATAGTACATAATAAATATTATGTAATACATATAATTTAATGGTTAAATCTAGTTAAATAAAGGTATATATATATATATATATATATATATATATTTACTGTGTATAATGATTAGAGCCACGCCCCCGGGCTTGTGTTGAAGTCCTCGCAGTGTCTGATGGGAGTTGTAGTCCACGTGTGGTGTTTTGAATGAACGCTGACAATGAATAATCCTTGTTTTGCTCGTGCTCTCGTGTCTTTATTTGCCGCTGACTCTCACACATACTTTTAGACGTTACTTAACGTGATAAAATATAACCCGTGACTGTGTTTTCACTAAGTTTTTAATCAAACTTTTGAGTCTTTTTTCGTGTCTGTGTGCGAGCGGCGGAGCCCGGAAGTAGTGAGGGCGGGACCTGAGCTCTTTATAAACATGGCCGTCAAATGGCTCAGTGCTGCTCACTACTGCTGCTGCGTGGAGTGGAATTAGTCAGACTTTGAGGAAGTAACTGAGCTAAACTAACACGGCAGCGAGTGGAGAGAAAGTTATGTCTCACACCGGGGGACGGCCGCCTCGTTCGACATGTTTAATCTCCGTGTGAGCGCGACGTTCACAAACTTCATGTAGTACTTTATGCTAGCTAGCTAGCTAGCTAACGGAGCTAACGCCAACTTCTGTCAAGTTGTTGTTTTTCCGCCGCGAGCGTAATCCGATTAACTACAGCGACATGAAGGAGTGCCGTCGGTGGCTTCGTCGTTCTGGATGAATATTTTACACATCGGCGTGTCGGATTATCTCCTCTGAAGGCTGAAATCAAGTGTTTACCAGGAGTTTCTCGTTGGTTTGTGCCCCCTTTTTCTCTCCCACTGGCAGCAGCAGCAGCAGCAGCCGTTTGTGGATATAAACAATGTTCCCTGTCAAAGCCATGAAACCAACCTTCAGGTGTTATCTTCCTCCTGTGCAGGTATGTGTCCGCGTTAGTGCAAGTTGATATTTGCGAATTACTGGTGTGATTACATACGAAAACAAGTTTAATGCAGCCTTAATGTGGAGGATTAAAACCTGTGACAACATTTGATAAAGGACTGTAATTGATCTTAAGTTTGAGGTCTTATACTTAAACTTAACATGACTTCAGTGTTGGGGTTCACTTGCTGTGTAATTTGAAAGCATACACACGTTCAACTAGTAAATACAAAGGAGTTTTTGCAGAAAAAAACATGCAAACTACTTATTAAAGGTGCATTATGTAATAAATCTAAATCAACTGGCCATAAAATCCTCCTAATATGTCACAGAGACTGAGGAATAATGTTCATATAACAAACTGAACTCACTAACCACAACAGTACAGACAAAATATTTGCATTAAAAAAAATATTTTGCAGACTGCAAATCATGCAAATGTTTTGGCGTCATGTGGCGCCACCTACCGCCATATACCATTCATTGCAGTCAGTGGAGTCTCAGCTGCCGAGCAACCACGAGTTGCATTTTTGGCCACATTCATACATATGGTGCCTGATACCAGTAAAACTATTATAATTGTGGTCATTTTAATGGTATAATGTCATTTGTTCTTCTATTGTTTAAACGTAAATCACTTTGAAAGGTGCTCTACAAACATTTATAATAGAGCTGAATCGATGAATTGATTATTAATCGATTACTAAATGAATCACCAACTATTTTGATAATCGATTAATAATATTTTCTTGGTTTCTTTGCTCCACATAAACAAAGCAATCATTCAAACTGAATTATTTTGGTTTGTGAACAAAACAAAGACTTTAGAGAACATCGTAATTTCCAGCTTTGACAAACACTGATCATTTTCTGACATTTTATGGACCAAACGATTCATCGAATAATCGAGAAAATAATCAACAGATTAATCGATTATTTAATGTTTACGTCACGATTCTTATTTTCATTCGAAAAACATTTAAAATTATTTACTGTAAGAAACAAAGATGTCCCCTAAAATGATTTTTTGACACATTTTGGCGTTAAACAAAATTCATTTGTGTACTATACTTGTGTTAACAACCCCCCCCATTTAATAATGGGGGGGTTTATAATTTATAATTGTATATTGCCATTTTAATGTCATTTGTTCTTCTATTGTTTTAACATAAAGCACTTTGGAAGGTGCTCTACAAACATTTATAATAATAATAATAATTGTTGTTATGGTGCCCCTGCAGGTGTGTTGTCAGTATGCACTTGTCACTGTTTTGTCACAAACAAAACAAGTGTTAATCTGGGCACGGCACAGTCAACACGTCTGTCACAGGAAGGTGACAGTTGTGTTTTGCTCATATTTTCCCACTGACATTGAGAGTTGGGATTATGTATCCCATCATGGACATTGGCTTACATTCAAACACACACACTGCAGTTTTTCTACAATATACAGAAGAGATGTGTGTGTGAATATAAGAATGGAAGTGAGTGTATTTGTCCTGTGTATGTTTAACACAGAAGTACTGCAGTTTTCAGTTATTCATTCACCTTTACATCACTTTGCTCGTGTAGAGTAAACAAAGATAAGTACTGGAGTATTTGGACATAGTGTAGTAAAAGCAGCAGTAGACTACGGCGGCTCCTGCGGCTGCTGCTGCCATCTTTCACCACTTCTAGTTTTGTAAAGAGAAGTTGCATCAAGGTTATGGTCGCTGCATGCAACAACTCAAACAAATATAACATTAATTCACCAAAAACAATACTTATATTCAACATGTTTGTGTGATGCTTATTACTGAATCTCAGGCTGAAACGGTGGATATTTCATGCTTTTTGTTAACAAGTGGAAACGTTTCAGTGGGAGTTTTCCACTTTGTAATTGCACGATTGCGCCTCGCTGTAATTCATTAACAATTTCACGAGTTGGCGTTTAACTAACTCACACGTGGCTTTTGCTTTTCCTCCAGACTGATGTGATGAAAACTATTGACCCACCTATTAAAAAGTTGGAGCCCAAGTTACTCCCAGGTAAGTGTTTTAATGCATTTAAAAGATTAATTTAGTTTACACACTGAGTGTTATTATCACCACACTAGACTTTAGACATATTACCCTTACATGGTGTTAAATGGTCACGTAGAAGGAACGGCCTGTATCTTGTCCTGTATTATACAACAAAAGAACAATGTCTTCAGCTTGTTTACAGACCTTACTTTATCTGCTTTGGCTCAAAGCTCATTTTTAGAACTTGGATATTATGTCGTCCTATTTTATATTTTTTCTTCAAACAGTGTTTAATCAGACTGGTCCAACAGGTCTTTCAGCAAACATGTCAATCCCAAGAAAAAAAGGCAAATAGTCCCAAACCTTTATTCATATACAGAACTGTACAACAGCCTAGTAAAGTCAGTGTAACTGAGTGTTTTTGTGGCTAATTTGAGAGGAAGTAGTTTTGAGTACGTTTGTGCCCTCATTATTCTCAGTCTGACCCTTTTCTCTCTCTCTGTCGTCTGGATGAAGATCAGCAGATTTGTCTGTCAGCCTTTACACGTTTCTGTTTCTCACAGTAGGAAGTTCAGCCGTCAGACCGAGTGGTGCATCAATAGTCTTTTATTTAAATGATTTAACACGTTTGAAGTCTCATGGGAGTGGCTCCTCTCGCCCTTTACTTTGCGTCGTGTTGTGTGTTATTTGCAGAGACGGAAATTGTCTTTAAAAAGGCAAGAGGCACAAATTAGTTTTAGGTGACAATTTGGACACTTGTTGACCAACTTTACTTGTGTTTATTGAGGCCAAAGTTGAAGTTGGATATTGGACAGACACTCGCTCTACAGCGCCAATCAGCGCAAGCGTCGTCACCCGTCTCTTTCACTTGGAGCAGCGTGGTGTATTTTTAGTTGTAGTTTCTGTGAGTGGGTTAAAATGTTTATTTTTATTGGATAGCACTAAACTTTATTTATTTTTAATTTGTGTAGTTTGTGCTAGTCTGAGCAGGTTGATATTAAGATATCTAAACCGCACCGATACTGTGGCCCAAGAAACGCGATACATGGAACCGAAGTGTGGAGAAACTGTACCGTTGCGTCGCTACTGCTAACACGGTGTTGCTCTCTTCCGTTGCCGTCCTGGTTTTGGAGCCGGACAGACGAGGTCTTATGTAGCATGAAGTTCTCCCAGCTTCATTGTTGTTAACACACTTCTGCACAGTTGCTGCACACATGCAGAGCTGTGAAGTGATGGTGTGTAGGACTCAGATGTCGTCCTTTTAAAGGTTTTTTTATGACCACATTTTTGTCTATCCATTAGGTTTTGTCATCACGTAAAAGTTGAGGCTCGTGTTACTCATAAAGTATACGAGAAGCTGCCTTGACCTAAAGCTTTAAATAAAATCTATAACTGAAGGGAGTGACTGACCCGCTTGTCTCTGCAGATTTCACCATAGATACTGATGTTAAAGTAAAGTTTCAGAGGAAAATGATGTGATTGTTTTACAGGTTAAGTATGTGCATTTCTTTCCTGTTAGACACAGTAAATAATAAATAAACATATGTTAATTTAAAAAATCCTCATCATGTCAACTCTGTTTGACCAGTTCCGCTTGTTTCCTTTTTTCTTGCAGGTGCAATATAATTTAAAACGCGTGGTGGAGTTTCATTCTGGATTATTGTGATTACAATTATTGGCAATTTATTTTGTAGTCACAGTCCAGGAGCAATTGTTTGATCTATATTTTATGTATTTTTAAGGAGGAAAGAAGGACTGAGGCTGCTTATTCTGCCTTTTTTAATTATTATTTATTGTTGGACTTCCAGCTTTTCTCATGCATTTTTCTCATTTGCTTGACCTCAGGTGAGATCGTGGTGAACGAGGCAAACTTTGTGAGGAAATGCATCAGCAGTGAAAGCAGCCAGGACGACCTTTGGGGGAAGTTGATATGCACCAACTTTAAAGTGTCCTTCATCCTCCAGGACGCTCCATCTAAACAGGTATGTGTGCAGGTGTTTCAGAGAGGGTTTAACTTCTCTTGGCAGCAGTTTTTAGAAGTGTGTTAAATGCACTGTTTGGTAGCAGAAGTGTGAGTTTCTTCTCTGTTCTTATTGAAATGATTACCAGGCTGCAGATGAATGAGAACCAGAACAACCGCAGCTTTATCTTGGTCAAACCTGTTCATGCCACACGCACACACACAGCTCAACAGCTTGTGTTTCCACAGCCAATGATTGTGTATGTGTGCCCTCTGCGTCTGGCAGAGAGGAAGGAACACTTTAGTGCTTTCCTGCTCTTCATTGTGAGAGATCTCGCACAAGAAGTGAGAGAACGCACGTCATTTCCAGCTATGCGGCAGATTGTTGTCGTGATAACAAACCGCAACTCGATCACAGCTCGGGCCGAGGGAGTCCACTCTTGACTCTGTTTAGCGGCTATTGTTGAAGATTTGTTGTGTTCTTTTTTGTCACAGAAGCCTCCATTGTCCCACCTGCTGCTTGGAGAGCACGACATCCCTCTAACCTGTCTGGAACAAGTCGTAACAGGTAATTCAGGTTACAGCAAACATTAAAGGACATTTAAATGCTTCAGATTCATAATGTGATCACACACCTTTTAGGGTGAATGACGTGACGCATTTAAATTTGAAAATAAACTCACAAATTACTTGACTACATTCTCTTTTTGAAGACCCAGTCTAAATGGTCTGGATTTGATCATTTTTGAGAAAATATTCAGGGGATAAAGGTAAAAATATCAATGTGGTGTAACCATAAAAACTTTGTACCAAATAATTAAACTTGTTCAAAAAGGGTGACGATCTCAATAAAACACATCATCGACTAGTTTGATCTAATTAAGATTTCTCCTTTTGTATTCAGGGGAAATCCATCTTTCCTTTTGTAAAAAATGTTTTAAAGGCTATTTGAAATTACATGGAACCAACAGAAAATTCAAAATATAAATGTTTGCAAACCTGATGCAAGCTTTTAAAACTATTTATTAAAACATTTTTGAATTGCTCATAATGCAAACTCTTATTTGTCACTGACCTTTATCACATTTGATCAGTAACCACAATACTACTACTTCATTTTGATCATTTTAACTATACATTATATTCAATAAATAAATAAATAAAAAGAAGACAAAGGCAAGCTAATATTGGCTGATTTGAATGTGTAATATCAAATCCGAGTCCACAGAGATTGACACAGAGACAAACGTCATTTTACAGTCACCAGTGTTTTTCTCCTCATTAATCTCTGACAGCTTGACTGATCGCTCTCTCGTCTGCAGACTGAAGTGATGTCACAGATTAGTTTAGACGGCGCAGCCTCGGATTAGCCGTGTTTTTACATCTGATTACTGTCGTTTGCTGACGGGGCGAGGGCAGCTGCTCAGACCGAGGTTTGTTCACGCTGTTTTCTCAGCCTGTTTCTGACCTGTGGGAACTGGACTCGTATAGATTACGTTACCAACGTGGACTCGGAGGCGCGGCGTGGTTTTAGTGCTCAAACAAGAGTGAGAATCCTCGATGATGTCTGCACTTTATTTTGGAACATGTAAACCATAGGCAAATGATAAATATATAACCAGTCGGTCTACTTTGCAAAGCTCTAATTATATACCTGGAATTGAAACATGATCTGTAACACATGCTTACTGTACATTTAAACTAAGGTCAAGATCATGAGATAATGTTCTACATCTGTACTTCAACAACCTACGACCAGATTAATATCTGTCCTGTGACCTAAGTATTGATATGTAATCACGACGTTGTGTTTGTTCCTCTCAGTGAATGATACGAGGGGTAAGAAGAAAGTCTTGGGGTCGAACCAGAAGCTGAAGTTTAATCCCACCGAGCTCATCCTGTACTGCAAAGACCTGCGCATCATACGCTTCTGCTTTGATGAGGCCGGGCCTGAGAGTGCAAAAAAGGTTAGTCGCAAACACAAAACTACAAACTTTCTCTAAATGCGTCTACCCAATGTTAAAGGGATAGTTCGGAATTTTGGACATAAGACCTATTTTTCAACTCCGGTTGAAAAAAGCCGGTTCAAGAAATTTCATTCAGTTCTTCTAGTTGCCGAGTTCGCTGTTGCTATGGCTAGCGCAAGTCAATGGTACGTGCTAGCATGGCATTAAAAACACTCATACCGACTCCGTCTGAGTAGAAGTGACTGACTTCTCTAAAAGCATTTCTGTGTGTGTTCATTAATCACACAGTGGGTCGGTGACACTGAGAACAATACCATTCAAACAAAGGAAAGTGACACACAGTGATTGTGATGTTAGAAACAACAGTCAGTGTGACTCTGACTCATCTCCTGCTCACAGAGATCAGCACGGACAGATGTTTCATTCTTCACCAGAGTTCAATGAGTTCATTGTGATTAAACAAGTTTTATAGCCGCATTAATGTAGATGTAACAATGTATATGTATTTAAATAAGGTAGAAACATCATACACAGAAGAAGAAATGGAGGCCACGCCTCTTTTGGTTGGGCTGTTTAGGTGTTGAGGTTAAACCACCAGCCAAGATTTGAGGAAAAACGGTGAAATTTGCAGCACGAGCGTCTGCATCTGTGTCATCGTTTAGTGTCAAAGCGAAGTGAAGAAGCTGTTCACTGCACGTCCTCGTATCATCTGAGGGCAGTTTTTGTGTAAGGTTTGAGAGGAACATGAGGAAACATGTACTGTACTGGGTTAGAGTTAGGAAGTATGGAGTTCTATTTACAGTACTATCCAGAGCTGGACAGTAACGGAGTACATGTACTTCAATACTTGAGTACAATTTTACCCACCTTGCCAGACTATTTAAATTTCCTGAACAAGTTAATGATAGTGTTTGCTGTGTTTACCAAAACTATATTCCACATTTGTGTAAGCTGAGCATTAGTTTTGATGTTCTTCAGTATATGCTGTGTGTTTAACACAGTCACGTTCAAATGTGGATGCAGAAAATCCATGAGAAATGTTAAATAAAGCAAAATAAAAGGTAAAAAGATGAAAATTACTTGATTTTACTTTTACATTCTTCAAGGTTTTAACATGAACATTTGTCATAACTCCATGGAGGACGTTCCTATACGTAAATGTAAGCACTGTGGCAGTAGTAATGCAATACTTAGTAGTACTTAAGTAGACTTGACTGTAGTACTTTTACCTGTACTTGAGTCGCATTTAGCAAGGGGGTATCTGTACTTTTACTCAAGTAATGAAGCTGTGTATTATCGTATAAAAATCATCACTACTTTGTATTCTCGACTGCACACAATATAGAGCGTGAAAATAGAAATGTGTCTGTGAGTTTATTTATGTACACCATGTATGTAATTACAGTGTGAACCTAAAACAGGACTCAGGACTCCTTCTTTTTTTGTGACATGTGGAATTAAGCCAGTCTATAATAGTCTCTTTTGCCAAAGGAAATTACAGAGTTGGGCAGCCTTGTCCTCACACACACACACACACACACACACACACACACACACACACACACACACACACACACACACACACACACACACACACACACACACACACACACACACACACACACACACACACACACACACACACACACACACTCACTTTGTGTGCTCTCTCATGTTATTCACAGCTTTACTGCTGAATGGAACACTTTGTGTGGCTGTCGTGTCGATCCAGTCCTGAGCAGCAGGCTGTCAAACATTTACACGGCCAACATTTCACTTGTTTTGTGTTTGTATTATAAAGAACATTTCCTCACTGTTCATTTTAGCATCCAGGGTGAACCAGAGTCGGGGCGTTTGTCAGTGAACTGAAGTGTATATATCTTTATTATCATTTCTTATGCTTCTAGGTTTGCCTTGCAATCGCCCACTACTCCCATCCAGCTGATCTCCATCTTCTCTTTGGCTTTGAGTATCAAGGACGACGATACCACGAATCTAAAGGTTTGGAACACGCTATATTGTTCACTGTCTTAGAAAGATGTAACTCATGTAAGTCTACGTCCAAGAACAATGATCTTAAAAATGATAATGTTTCCAACTGAAGCCATGAAGGTCATCGTGGCATCCATCGCCTGCACAATTTTAGCCGGTAGAACTTTAAACTCCCTTCAAAGGTCCAGTATATGACATTTAAGATGGTTTATTGGCAGAAATTGAATATGCTACTACCCCAAAGAGTGCTTGTATATGTGTAGAAATGGTTTAAAAGGGAAAAAAATATTTGGTTTAAGGCAAAATCAAGGATTGTGCTTCAACAAAGTGGTTCTTTTTCGCAGCCTTAGAATAAAGAATCTCTACATCCAAATGTCTTATTATTACTATTAAGAAAATATTTCTTACATATTCTGTATTATGTGCCGTCTATATTCTATGTTTACGAGCAAAAGGAGGTGTTTTCATATAAAATGAAAAACTAGAAAAACTAATCCTGGCGTTTGCGTTTGTTTCCAGAGGACAGAGTCAACGGTTCGGCCTCTCGAGGAGGTTTTCAGACCCCAATTTTTGACCGTCCATCCGACTGGGATCGTGAGATCAAAAGGACGGGGGCGTCGGAGTGGAGGGTGTGCTCCATCAATGAGAACTACAGCATCTCGTCAAGGTGTTCCATCCACAATTCTTTGTTTCTGAGCCGTCTCTTAACCTCTTCTTCCCTGTCCCCTGTAAGTTTCACTGTAGATGTCACTGTGTCAGAGTAAATGTACATGGAACACAGCAGAAATTAAGATTTTTTTTTTCTCTCGCCTAAAAAAATATATTATTTTAAAGCAAATATCACCTTTAAAATATGCAGCAGGAGCTTAAAAACACATGGAGGTCATGTAACAACATGTGGACATGAGCTGTGCAAAGTCTGATGCTGCTGAAGTGAAGCAGAGTGAAATTACAGAGGTTTTAGTAAAGAGATGTCTAGGCGTTCTCTCTTTGGCACAGTTAGGCACCATCTGTGCCATTTTATGTGTGCCAAATAATTAAAACCCATTAAATTTGTCACTATTGGTCTAAAAAGAACTTGTTTTATGACGCTTTTGTACCGGGGGCAACCGTGAAGAAGAGGTTAAGTTCATCATAGCCTAAGCTCGTCTCTCTCCTGCACTTGGCCTCAAGCTTCCAGCCTCTGTCGGTACTTGGTACTTTTTGGCAAAACGCTGTATTTGCACTGTTCACCCTTTTGCTTATTTTTTAAGTGACTTGTCAAATGTCTCAGTGTAGCTCTGTGAGACAATAATGAGCTATTCATCTGACTTCAGTGGTGACGTCATCACGGTGTGTTTCAGAGTCAGGCCTCTACTGTATGTCACGTGTTACTGGGGGAAAAAACTAGTTCATGGCATCATAGTTTGCCACTGTACACCTTCAGATTCACTTCTCCCACACAAAAACAAACAAACTCAGACGCAGCAAAAGTAATCCAACGCAAACACAATGTTTTATGATGTCAGCATTAAGCAACACAGACCAGCTTATTCATGTGCTTACTGTACGGTGTCTGCAGCTGGAGTTTGTGGGAAACGTGAAAATGTTGAGTTTCTCTTTGGGACGAAGATGGATAAGAAGGAACAGCACGTTAGATGTTTTGGAGAGGTCAGAGAGGCCAGAATGAGATGGTTTGGTCACGTACAGAGGGGGGATAGTGAATATATTGGTAGAAGGATGCTGGGGTTAGCAGGAGGTCTAGAGGAAGAGCAAAGAGAAGATGTATGGATGTAGTGAAAGAGGACACGAAGTTAGCTGGTGAGAGAGAGGAGGATACAGAAGAAGAAGACTCATCTTCTCGTCGCTTCTATTGAATGAGTTTGTAACGCCAGTGTTTTTGTCAAACAGTCTTCCAGAGTTCATCGTGGTCCCAGTTTCTCTGGCTGATCAGGATCTGAAGCGGTACTCCGTATACTTCAGCGATAATCGCATCCCCGTGAGTGACCACGCTCTGATGTATATCCGTTAAATATGAGCTCTGTTTATCATCAGTGATAATCAGTGACTGATTCATGTCTTCTTCACAGCTGTGGTGCTGGAATCATCCCAATGGCAGCGCTCTGGTCCGCATGGCCACCATAAACGATCCGTTACAGCAGAGGAAGATCGAACAGAGGTCCAAGAGTGATTGATGTTCTTATTTGCGATTGTCCTAAATATGTATATGTATATACTGTTATTTATTAGTTAAACTTGCTGTTTTGTTGTAGGGTCTTTACTGCGATTACAAAAAGCCACCCACAGCGAAGCGAGGTCCTGAAGTTTGAGCTGGACAAGAGTCTCCCGAACATCCAGGACATCCAGAGTGCTTTTGTTAAAGTCAGACACATCAGTGTCATCGGTGAGAAGCACAGTGTTTGACAGGAAACACACACACACACGTTAAACTTCTGTGTGCACCGTCAAAGTAAAAGCACGTCTTTACACGATTGCTTCCATGTGCAGATCCTTTTGAGGAGTCTGAGGAGAGATGGTTTTCTTCCATTGAAAACTCACGATGGCTCGAGCACGTCAGGTAAATCACTAAATATTATATATTAGTGTTAACCCTTAAAGGTACTACTCAACCATTTGGTCTACCACACTTTAAGTCACTGTGTCTCATTGAAAACAAACACTAACACTTAATGTGGCTTGTTCTGAATGTTGTACTTGAATTATGAAAACAGGTTTATTATGAACAGACGTCAAAGAAATAATTGTTCCTTTGCTTTTTATCTTGGTGCGTACCTTAAAGGGTTTAAGTAGTTTGTGAAGACACAACATTAGGGGATTAAAGTGTCTGTGAAACTACGTTTTACTATATGTGCTTAATGATTCTGGATGTTTATGAGTAAATACACAAATGACTTGTTTAAGAGCCTTAAAATCTGCAGATTTGAGCTGAGCAGCAACTGATTTATTCAGTTCTCAATCCCTTTAATAAATCCCTAAAATAAAGACTGTCTATGATGTTGTTTTGACACGAGTTAACGCGTCTGTTGTGTCTGTGACTCCAGGGCTTTTTTGAAGCTGTCGGCGGAGATCGTTTACTGCCTGGATGGAAGGAATAGTTCAGTCATTCTCCAAGGTAAACAGAAGAAGTAATCCATACTTTGATTTACTTCTGATGAAGCCTCATTTAACCTGTTGCTGTGTTTCTCTGCACAGAGGAAGAAGACCGTGACCTGAACTGCGTTGTGTCCTCGCTGGTGCAGCTGATGCTGGACCCTCAGTACCGCAGCCTCACTGGCTTTCAGAGTCTGGTGCAGAAGGAGTGGGCGATGGCCGGCCATCGCTTCCTGGACCGATGCAACCACTTAAAGAGGAACGAGAAAGAAGAGGTATCTTACGACGAGAGCTGAAGTGAATCCAGTTGTAGACGAGCTGGCGTGAGGATTTCCTGAGACGCTGGTGCTCGTGGTCATGTTGTTTCTCTCTCTCTCTGTTCTTTTGTCTCTCCGTCAAGTCTCCGCTCTTCATCCTGTTCTTGGACTGCGTTTGGCAGATGATGAACCAGTATCCGTCAGCGTTTGAGTTCACAGAGGCGTATCTTACAGTCCTGAGCGACAGCATGTGGATTCCTCTCTTCAGTACTTTCCTCTTCAATTCTCCCAAACAACGCACTCAGCACTTAATGGTAAGAGCTCCATCCAATAACACCGGAAAACACCAAATGTATTGTTTCAGTTGTTTTAGCTGATTTAGGGTCATTTTGATGTGTTGAATCCAGAAATCACATTGGTTTTGCTCAATCAGGTCAACTTTCTGAACAAAGCTACAGATTTGTTTACATGTACGGGTAGTTTAACGTCATATGATGCAAAATTGTTTTTCTGACAGGACTTTGCCAAGAATAAAGCCATCCCTCCAGGAGAAGACCAGGTTGTGTACTTCCCTCCTGTTTGGGACTGGTCACAGCAGTTCTCCACCAAAGACCAGACCCTCTTCAACAACCCCATGTACGTCGGAAAAGGAGCTGCCTGCGTTCACAACGGGGAAGTGAAAACCTTCACACGCACAAAGGTGAGTGTTTTACCACCAGTACACAAGCAGTGAGTGAAGCACTTACTCGTTTGGAAAGTAGAAATGAAATAATAAATATAAAAACTTATATTTTAGTTTTTAGTTTTTAGTTTTTGTCACATTTTGAACGACATAGTAAAGTATGACGTTTTTGTCAAATTTTTTTTTATTTAAAATTTTCAAATTTTGAACACCATAGTATAGTATGACGTTGTTGTCAAATTTTGGAACAAAAAATGTTTTTCCAAAAAATTGTCAAATTTTGCACGACATGGTATAGTATGACGTTTTTGTCAAATTTTGGACCAATTTTTATTTTTTTATTTTTAATTGTCAAATTTTGAACGACATGGTATAGTATGACGTTTTTGTCAAATTTTGGACCAACATTTTTTTTTATTTTAAATTGTCAAATTTTGAACACCATAGTATAGTATGACGTTTTTGTCAAATTTTGGACCAAAAAATGTTTTTCCAAAAAATTGTCAAATTTTGCACGACAGAATAGTATGACTTTTTTGTCAAATTTTGGACCAAAATTTTTTTTTTTTTAATTTGTCCAATTTCGGACGACATACTATAGTATGTTTTTGTCAAATTTTGCACCAAACATTTTTTTTCAAAAAAATGTCAAATTTTGGATGACATAGTATAGTATGACTTGTTTGTTGAGTGTTTGAGATAAATCAAATATAGCTCTATGTAGGAATTCTTGACATCACCGTCACTGATATACTTTTTGCATGCGTGAGGAGGATGTGATACTTCCAGTTGAAAGATGAGTATGTGTAATGATGAGTGACCTTTGACCTCCTCCCTCCTCCAGCAGAAAAGCTACAGCTCCACCATGCGAGGACCAGGCACCTCCCTGCGTAACGGAGTGAAGGAGCGCGGCGAGGAGACGCTGGTGCGACGCAGCTCTCTGGTGTCGGAGCTGAAGCCCGATTTCTCTCCGGTGAAAGACGAGAGTCCGTCGGAGCGGTTCTTCAGGGACTGGTTCTCTCAGCCCGCGGACCAGCAGGGCCTCCTCCTGCCTCTGCTCATGCCCTCACACGTGGCTCTGTGGAAGCTCTTCTTCCTCCGCTGGGTTCCTGAAGCCTGCATTCCCAAAGGAGGCCCCATCACCGCCTATCACAAGGTTTCCCAGCTGGTGGATGAAATCGAGATCCTGCAGAGTCAGCTCAGGCAATATAACGGGCGGAGCCCGGGCAATAAGCCCCTCCCCAGACAGAGAGAACCCCTTCTAACCCAGAGGAGGATGTACTTCAAGGCCACTTCCTTGAACGAACCGCAGACGCCTGCAGACTGCCTTTCCTCGTCCTTTCCTTTCACCCCAGTGGGAAACCTGTGCCGCCGTAGCATCTTCGGGACGCCCATCAGCAAGTTTCTGAACGGGGCCAGGACCTGGCTTTCTACAGAGACGCTGGCTAATGACGCCGTCTGAGGACTTTTCTCAGCTAACAACTAACCGTCTGTTTTTCTTTTACTAGTGCTGTGCAATAACGCACGTTAACGCATGACGCGATTCCATGACGACTGACCGGAAAAAGACGTGCGTGATGTCATGTTTACGTGCCGCGACACCGGAGTCCAGGCACCGTTTACCAGTTAGCTCCTTTTAGCACCGATAGCGTTAGCGGTCTTTTTATTAAAGGAAAAGAGCGGCGTACCTGTGTACTGCGTACGTGTGCCTCTGTTTTTAAATTTTAGCGCTACTTTGGAGACTCGGGCTAGCTTTAAATGATCTGAACACAAACCGATAATGTGGCGTTGCGTTCCCGCTTTTTATTTCGCGTTTAGACGAGCGTCTTTGGGTGGAAATCTTCACGCACACGGTGACGCAAAAGCGTGTGAAATTTGATGTAGTATGCATGCCAGGTGGCTAGGTGGCACTGTGAAGCACTGCCATACAACAACAGCAGGAGCGTTGAAACTTACTTCTACTTCTCTCTCGTAGCAGCTAAAGGTGACTTGAATGTGCGACTGATGGATTCTAATCCACATGTTTGTTGTTGTTTGTCTGTACTGCACATGGATCTGACGTCAGCGTACAGGAGGATAGCCAGCGTGAGCGGGAACGCCACGGTGGAGCGTTTTTAAGATTTTCACTCTGGAGGGTGGCTTTGTTTTTTGTGCCATCGCCGTCTAAACGAAAGACAAATCTGATCAAATATTTTGTCGGTTTCACCCGGGAGCGTTGTTGTGTAAAGCCAGACTCATTTCAACGATCTGGCTTCACGTAAACACGACGTCACGCGCGTCTTTTTCGGTCAGTCGTCGTGCGTTAACGTTTGACAGCGCTATCTTTTACCTGTTTCGTAAATACCGAGAAATTTAAATTTAAGACTTCTGATTTGTTTGTTTGTTTTTACCTTTATTATTAAGCTAGAGTTGAGGAGCTCAGAGTCGCTGTTTTAGCCTGAGAGTTGTTATTGTGAGGCGTCCTCTGACCGTGAGAGATGCTGCTCTTAATCTACCCAGATTATTCATGATTCATCATGACCCACGCAAAAAGAGCTTTGTGAGATTTTTTACTTGAAGACGAGGCTAAGAATTAACTTTGCGACTTTTATCTGACTCGCTGCATGTGTGCAACATCCGTGCTAAAGTAGGCCCTTCGATAATCTGTCATTGGATATTTGAAATGATGCATTTCACCGAACACCTGAGGTTTGTGCCTTCCTAGAAACTGTTTGTGACAGAGATGTAAATTGTTAGTTGTCGGGTTTTTTTGTCAGAAAGAGGAAGAGAAAATAACACTTCTACTAAAAACTATACGGTAAAAACAAAGAGAACCAGGTCTGGTTGAATGTAACGGAGCTTTTCTTTTCTTGCACAGACTTAATGCTATTTGCTCCAAATGCCCATGTTTGAATGGTTTTATTGGGTTTTTTATTTGCTGTGTGTGAAGTCCGGGGTCAAACTTTGTAGATGTACTTTATTTTTCACGCAGAGATAAAGGCCTATATTTTAGTATGATACTGGGGGGGGTCAGTGGAGATGTGAGGACTTCAATCTGTGGTAGATGTGTTTCCTTTTCTCTTTTGAAGGGGATTTTTATGAAAACTTGTCTCGAGGCCTTCTGGTAAAGGCACTGAGGACAGAGAAGAGCTTTGACTCAAACCAGTGCCTCGTTTGGTATCGAGTGAATCCAACAAAACGGGACGTTATCTGACAGATTATATTTGGGAGGCGGCAGGAGCAAATTCTGTGGAGCCGAGTTCTTTGTCTGAAAGCATTAAATCATGTGGATACTTGGGTTCACGAAGCTGCTCCTGCTCTTATTGATGCATTTAGAGACATTATTAAAGTAAAAGCCTCCGCTCTTAAGTCTGACAAATGTCTCCCTGGACGTTAACTCGCTGCTTCACGAGTCACTGGTTTGAGACGCGTGTGGGTGAAAATGATCGTTCATCCTCGGGAACGCCTGTTGAATAACTGGTAAGAAACTAGCACTGTGTAATGTTTTTGATGTCTTAACAACTTTTAATGACGATGTTTGTATATAAAAGACCACTGGACAGTTTTAATATCTGTGCGTCCAGTGATGCTCTCATCATTCTTCTGCAATAACTATTTCAGGTTGGTTTTTTTTTTTTTTTTGCATAAAATGTGTGTAATGTGAGTGCAAACCTGTTCTCCTAAATGCTATTCATTGCACATTTTACTCAAAATATATATATATATATATATATGATAGTTTGATTTAAGGTGGTTTATGAATATAATTTTGGCAAATATTCTAAATATTGTATATGCTATATGAAATCTTCCAATTAATATTTTGTGATTAATGGTACTAAATAGCTTTTTATCCTTGATTTAGAGATATTTATATACTTACGTGTTTCCACTAATTCACTCACCGTGTTGCACTCTGCTGTAAACGCATGACAACCGTTGGTTTGACATTAATGAGCAGCAGATGTATTTATTATTATGCAAATATGCAAATGTTCTCCAAGAGCAAAGCGGTTGCTACTGTACACCCCCTGTGCCTTTTTTGGGAAGATTTACCATTTCTGCAATTATTATGCTAAACTAATATGCTTTTTTTTTTTCCAAAGCTGTTGATTTTTATCAATTGTAGTTAAATTCAGAGGTACTGCACTGAAGCTGTTTTTTTTTACCGAAAACAAGGCTCACATGTGTACCTCGAACCAATCAATACATTATTTTTCAAAGGTAATTGTGGTCTGTCTTTTATTTCATTGACGCGATAATGCACACATGCTATAGAAAATATTAGTCAAACTTAGTACTGATTGTTTGTTTGTTTAAAAAATAATTTTCTCTTAAAGATAATTGATAATTAATTGAAGCCCATTGATGTGTGGCTTATTTAGACAACAGAATTATTCCTGATTACGGAGCCCCGGACATGACATGGTCAAAAAATAATTAAATTGTGGGCACAAAATAGTAAATTGAGGCCATAAAATAGTAAATTATGAGCTGAGAAGTCATAATTGTGAGATAAAAAGTCATAATTGTGAGATAAAAAGTCAAAATTATGTCATAAAAAGTCAAAAATACTATACTATCTCATAATTTTTAACTTTTATCTCATAATAATGACTTTATATCTCACAATTATAACTTTTAATCTCATAATAATGACTTTATATCTCACAATTATGACTTTTTATCTCCTAATTTTGACTTTTTATCTCATTATTTCGACTTATCTCATAATTTTTACTTTTTATTTGATAATTTCTAGTTTTTATCTCATAATTATGACATTCTCTCTCATAATTATCTCATAATTTCGACTTTCTATCTCATAATTATGACTTTTTATCTCATAATTTCGACTTTCTATTTAATAATTATGACTTTTTATCTCATAATTTCTACTTTCTATCTCATAATTTCTACTTTCTATCTCATAATTATGACTTTTTTATCTCATAATTTCTCATTATAAATGAGAGTTTTACAGCAGTTGTCGGCTGCAGCATCACCTCCTCAGTACTCCTCAGGACTGCAGCTCCACCTACTGTGCATTCATGCAAACTTCACTTAGTGCTTTTGCCTTATTTTTGTTTTATTTTGTTTTATTTTTATTTTATTTATTTTATAGGTTATTGAGTTTTGTTCTAAACAATGCTCTACGTGTGCATCCTGTCAGTAAATAATAATGTGCTGAAGACAGGTTAATAAAGAAGCTAAAGAGTATTAAACATGTGGCTAAAATAAATGACTTAATAACGTAAATAAACTCGAGTTGACGTCGTTTACGTGTGAGGGGGAAAACACAAACAGGAAATTGAATAAACGCGGTGACGTCATCGGTGAGCGCCTCTGCTGGCCTTCGTAATGGACTCGACTGCTAAGCCTTGATTTCTTCAATTCCTTTCCGCCGCAACATTACACCAACTTTCCGTGTCACGTCCGTGGAGAGGAGCGTGTGTTCGCGATGACATGTGGAGGTACGTGGACGCACCCGGACACGAACACGGCCGGGCGGCTGCGTCATGTTCGCGGCGGGCAGATGTGACTACGACTCCGCGCATTAGCTCGGCTCGGTGCAGCTGTGTTAGCCGCGGTGCTAACGCAGCTAACGCGTTAGCCCGGAGCTGCTGCTGCTGCTGCTCAGAAGCGGACAAACGTGACGAATAAAGCCGCTCTGAAGACACCGGCGGCCGTGATAAGTCACCGTCCACTGGCTCGTGTTCACGCGTGGATTGTCACGCTGTCACTCGGCTGCGTTTACGGGGAAACGGTGACTTTAAGCGACTAGCTAACTTAAGCTAAGTCAGCCTGTAGCACACGGAACACCCAGTTAGTTTAGCTGCGTTTTAACTCATTAGCGACTTCGTTGACCTTTTTAATGAATGAACTGTGTAAAGCAGAGGTTTGTGGTTTATTCTGAGTGAAACCAGAAATCTAATAAACTTGTGAGCCATTAAAATACACAGTTGAGTATATAATCTGTGAGTTAATCTGTTTCTGATCAGACCACAATTACAGGAACATGTTTACTTAAATTAACTTTGTAGAGACCGGGTCAGATGTGTTGAGAGTCATAAAGATAAACAGCAGCTCAATTCTGTGTCATTCTGTTAGATCACTGATTATTGGACACTTCATTAAAGCGGACTTAGACCGGAAGTTCCAATTAAGGCTGTTTTTTCAGTGTGTGTCTGCGTCATTACCTTGTTTATGAAGCCCTGAAGGTTCTAAACAAACAGTTCAGCCACTGCTGAGAACGCTGTGTTTTATTGTAATCTCAGGCTCAGTGAGATCTCTGAAAAAACCCGGTCCGGTTACGTAAACAGCGGTTCTCCTGAACAGCAGATCGTCCTGCTCCGGGCACTAGTCCGGGCACATCCGGTTGCGTACATTGAACCGCAGAAGAAGAATAACGTCCGTTGTGGAGGTGTTTCACGAGCGTCAGTGTCTTCTGACTCTGGGTCTGACTCTGGGTCAAAGGGACTGCGGTGGGGAGTCGTGACCAAACTATTTTTAAACACTTTTAAAACAATGTTTTGATAATGAGTAGCAGTGCATCCACCGTTCCAGAGGGGGGAGCTGTGCTTCTGAGAGCGGGTGTTGTGCTGATTATGTCACTTCCGGTTATTGGCCAATCACAAGACTCTGTCTTCTGGGGGTTAGATTTATGTCTGAAATATCGCGGCTGAGGAACAGCGTCAGAAAAGAGGATTTCTATCGGCTCGTTTACAGCAACTAGGAGGTTTTTGAGCATAAAAACAAGTGAATGTATGTAAGTAGACCTCCATAACTAACATATATATGCAACAGGACCACTCTATGGGAGCTTTAAACTGCAGCAGGTCATCTTGGTCATGTCTACATGCTGACGTGATTTGAGTTTTGCTGTCATGTGAATGGTTAAAACGATATTTTCCATAACACGCAGTTGAGCAGGTGTGCCTAATAAAGTGGCCAGTGAGGGTATTTCGCTTGTTTCTTGAATCTACCTCTGCTTCTCGGCTGTGTCGACGTGCGCAGTGAACGTCCATCTTATCTTTTTATAAAATGGGGTTTGTGGAAAATTTCTTTTAATAAAAATTTCAGTGCAATTTTTCTTGCAGCTGCGTCGTGCAGAACTTGATCTTTTGGCTTTTAGTTTTAGTCTTATGCACAACACATGGAAGAAGATTGGCCAAGAAGATGAATTCCTAAAAACCACATGATGTTGATTTCAGATCCCAAAAGTTTCCTACGATATAATAACGGGCTGAAGCAGAACAGCACCGAAAAAAAAGGCATGTTCACTACATGGACACACATGCACTTAGAGAGTACGGACGGCCATTTCAAGATTAAATGAATAAATATTTGATGGGATTATTCATAGAATAAATCTAAAGTCCAGTACATGAGAGCCAGTGAAGATACTGCATGGTTTAGTGGAGCTTCAAGATGCATTCAAGGAACCTGTTAAATAGGTGTGGGGGAAAAAAACTGATTCACATAAGAATCGCGATTCTAATCATCCACAATTCTGAATCGATTCGAACAAAAAATCGAACAAAACAGCAGTTTGTGTTATTTGTGTACAGTTTATTTATGGGAGAAAAAGGCAGCTAGCCTAAGCTTTTATTTATGCAAGTTATTTTTTTGTACAGGAAGTAAGTTTTGATTTGTTTCGAATGAATAAAAATTAACTTTTGTCTTGGAGGAATACTTCACCGGTTTATATTTAGCTTTGTATTACTAGTATAGGGGTATTGTTTTTGCCCACACTTGGTCCTGTTAGCGTAACTGTTAGCAAAGATGGCTGACACTGTTTACGATCTGGGAACGAGGTCCCGTCCCCCTATGGGTGGGTCTAAAAGTGCAGAATTTGCATTGCGGTTTCAAGCCTCGTCAAGTGTCACTTAAAAAAATGTATTTTGTGTCCTCGATTAATCGAAGAATAATTGGTAGAATACTCGATTACAAAAATATTCAGTAGCTGCAGCCCTAATGCTAAGCTGAATGCAAATCGGTGAAGTTTGCCTTTGTGTGATCACATCATTGGAATCAGTTTATTCAAAAATCACATCATTTTACACAAACTGTATTGTTTTAATGCCATAATATGCCTTAACACGCTTTGCTTTGAATAGAGAATCAATTTTGAATCGAATCGTGACCCAAAGAATCAGAATTGAATCGTGAAGATTCACATCCCGACTGTTAAATGTAATCTCTTCTGCAAAAACACATGCAGTCCAATAACGGAATGCTCACAGCTGCCAACCTGTGATAATAGATGGACCATAAATGAATGATTGAAGAAGTGTCTGATAGTTCTTTGTTCTAAAGTATAATAATCATGTTGTCACTGTTTCTTTCTCTTGTTTTTGTTCCTAGGTGAATTGGCAGAGGAGGTCAGCCCGGTGATTTCAGGACTGGTTTGTGCGTGGGCCGATCGGCTCGCGGGCGTCACTTCCTGTGCAGGACAGTAAAGCCACTCGCTCGGTCACACAGATTGCAATGAAAGCGGCTCAGGAGCGCAACCAGGAGTGCCTGCCTCCCAAGAAGAGGGACCTCCCACACAGCAACAGCGGCGGAGCTGGAGGCACTGGAGGAGGCGGGGCTGCAGGTGGAAGCGGCGCCAGTGCAAGTGGAGCTGGAGGCGGAGGCGGTGGTGCTGGTGCTGGTGTTGGCGAAGATGAGGTGGTTTCCATCCAGAACTCTGCAGCCAACAGTGAAACTCAGGGAGGGAACCCCGCTGCAGAGTGGCTGCGAGCTCAGCAGGGGCTTCATTACGGAGTGGAGAACTCTGATGGTTTACCAGCAGCAGTGCCCGTCGACCAGTACAGTATGCTCTACAAAGTGGCTCTTCCGTCCGCCACCTACTCACCAACCAGTCTTCACCCGGTGCTGAGCCACATCTCTCCAGCCTACACAGTTCACTCTCCCCTCCTGCAGCATCCAGGCCTTTCCTATCCTTCTCTCGGTTATGCCCAGATCCCTCATTCCTCTCTTCAGTTTGTCAGTTCCCCTTATGCAGCCGTTCCGTATGCTCTCACGCCTGGTTTTGTCCCAGGATCATTGATCTCTCCTTCAGGCACCATCCCCCAGTCCCACTCTGTGTCCCATCTTGTTCCTTATCCATCGGTTATCCAGGAAGGCGTCGTTTCCCCACCTCCTCAGGCTCATACCTTTGCCAAAGTCGCAGCATCCGGCGGCGTGCCGATGATGCTGCCTCCGGAGCAAGCCGCCCCGCAGCACCTCGGCGCCGTCGGAGTCCTGCCTGCGGCCGAGCTCAGCTCGCGGGGGTTACCCATCTACTACCACCCTCAGGGCGCCAGGGCCGCCATCGCCGCTCAAGACCAACACAACACTCGGCAGGAGAACGAACCGGAGATGAACGGGAGGGATAAAGAGCAGGGAGCGAGGGAAGCCTTTCCTGACTCGGTCTACGCCGCCAGAAATGTCCGTCTACTGCAAGTAGTGCAGGAACACAACCAAGACCGAGGCCTGCAGAACCGGAGGCTGGAGGGGAGGAACTCGCCCGGTCAGCGCAGCACTCCAGACAGCGACCTGGAGGTAAGATCGTTCCGTGCATCTTTTACTGTTTATATGAGTGTTGCACGCTTTTAATAGAGTAGATAAAGAGTGACGTCTTCACGCAGGTTGCTTGTTTATTTATGTGAGGAAAAAGTCTTATTTACTTTATTCAAAAAGCAGATTTTCTTGTGCATCATAAAGCATTTGGATTAATCGGTCGATTATTTTCTCGATTAATCGATGTATCGTTTAGTTCATAAAATGTTCAAAAACGTTGATCACTGTTCGTCAAACCTGGAAATGAGGAGATGTTCTCGAACGTCTTTGTTTTTCCACAAACCAAAATGATTCAGTTTTAATGATTTCTTTGTTTATGTGGAGCAAAGAAACCAAGAAAATATTCACATTTAAGAAGCTAAAACAATCAGAAATCTGGTTTTAATCATGAAAAAAGCTTCAAACTGATTATCGATTATTATTATTATTATTATTATTATTATTATAAAATATTTGGCGATTAATTTAGTCATCGATTAATAATCGATTCATCGTTTCAGCTCTAAATGAAATACTAGCAAACAGTCATTGGAATACAAGGTCTTTTTAGAGTTTAACTCATTTTACATAAAATTACCATTAATAAGGTTCCACTCCAGGGTTAAGAGAGCCTCGGTCATGCTGTTGTCCAAGTGTAAAGATATGTGACACTTTAACCTGCAGAAGCTGTTTGATTATTATTATTATTGTTTGTTATTTTAAAACTGCATAAATGTTTCCTGTGTATTTTCTGCATGTGTTGCAGTAAAGTGATTGAGAAATAATTGTACACTATGATCAAATGTCTCACTGCTGTGTTTATGCAGAGAAAATGTCATTGTTAAATGTTTGTTGTGGATCTGCAGGTCATTGAGGAACCACTCGATTACTTGTGTTAAGTCAATTCTTTAAAGCTTATTTTATGATGGTGTTGATTCTCTTACAGTTGAAATCATTTGTGTTGACTGACATTATTTGCTGTGTCTTGTATTTACCATGTTTGAAATGTTCCGTAAGTAAAAGCGTTGACTTTAATCCTCGGATCACCTTCCAGGTGCAGCAGGTGGTTGGTCGCATGGCTTCCTCTGGCCACGGTGGTAGTGGAGTGAGGAAGGAGGTCTCCTTTGCGCCGCTGAACCTCTCTCAGGGCGCCCAGCGAGCCCGAGACGTGGACGCAGAGAGCGCAGCCATGAGTTGCGGCCGCGCTGCGTACGCCGTGCAGCCCGCGAGCTACGCTGACCCCAGAGTGAGCGCTCTGCAGCAGCAAACGGGACAACACGCGGTCGTGCTCGCCAACGGGCAACCGGTTCTTATTCCTCTGGAGTATCATGCGCCGCATCAGCCGCAGCAGCACTACGCGGAACTGGCAAATGACGCCTCAGCAGCCGGCCACGCCTCCACCGTCGTGGCCTCCGTCAACCCGAGCTTTAAACCCTCTGATTCCTCAGCCAGAGTGTGCCTCGCTGAGAGGGCGGAGCCTGCAGCGCATCAGCAGCTCGCCCAGCATCCTCCTGTCCAGCCCACAGCAGAGGTGACTCAGGCCTTAGCGTCGAGCCTTACACCTGCTCCAACCTCCTGCAGCTCCTCACACTTCATGAAGGGGGCCATTATTCAGCTGGCGACGGGGGAGCTGAAGCGCGTGGAGGACCTGCAGACTCAGGACTTTGTGCGCAGCGCGGAGATGAGCGGAGGGCTGAAGATCGACTCCAGCATGGTCGTGGACATCCGCGCCAGTCAGCAGAGACCGGGCCTCGTGTCGCTTCACTTCACCGTGGGCGAGCAGCAGAGCAAAGTGGCCATAGACGTTCCCCCCGAGCATCCTTTCTTTGTGTTCGGACAGGGCTGGTCGTCCTGCAGCCCCGAGCGCACGGCCCAGCTCTACGGTTTGTCCTGTCATCACCTGCAAGTGGGAGATGTGTGCGTGTCCATCACCCTGCAGCAGCAGCAGCAGCAGATTCAGCCTCAGCAGCAGAAACAGCCACAGCACAATCACTCACAACAACAACAGAATCTGTCGAGGACTTTGAGCAAAAGCAGCGCTCCATCAGGACCTGGTCCGCAGCTGATGGGACCTCCTGCGCCTCAGCAGTCACGGCCTCAGTCTCACTTCAGGATAGACCGCGTCCACAGAGAAAGACAGAGCGTCGGGGACAGAGACGCGGCCGATAAGGACGAAGCCGCACATTTGGGGGTAGTCGGCCACACTGAGTCGCCCGTCAGACCGAGTAGGACGACGACGGCGGCAGAGCATCCGCGCAGCCACAGCAGCTACCACCTACACACAGAGGGCTCCGTGTTCGCCGGGATGGGAGCCATGCACTCTGCTCTCGGTGCCTCTCAGAGGCGCTGGTCCTCACCGGGCCTCCAAAGATACAATATGAAGGGAGACGAAGGTCCGCGCCCTCACATAAGCACCTCCTCCTCCCACATAGGGCCCTCCTTCATCCCCCAGGAGGTCAAACTGTCCATCGAGGGGCGCTCTAACGCGGGGAAGTAGCATCGCGTTTGGGTAGCAGCCGTCGAAAGGGACTGCAATGAGCAAGAGTGAGTCTGACGAGGAGAAGCAAGAGTGTGAATGTAGCCTCAGAATGTTTGAGATTTTGCACACCTAAAACATACAAAAAAGATCGTTCTCAAACTGGTGAGAACGAGTTCTGCTTTTGGTTCTTTTTCTCTCGCAGCCAAAGGATTATTGGAGCCAGAGCTGAGGTCTGACGGCAGAGTCGACCACATGTAGCTGACGAAATGCTTACCGTAGTCCTCACTCACTGCATTTCTCTTCCTCGCGACCGAGCTCGGAGGTTACTGTCGCGGGATCCAAACGCTCTCGCTTCCTATTTGACCGAGAATAACGAAGGCAGCCGTCGTTGATCTGCGATCTCATTTCTTTGAAAAGCTTTTTCACCCAAAAAGAAGAAGAAGAGAGTTGAGATGAGATGAGATGAGATGTCGTTGTTTTTGTTTCTCCAGGAACGAGATTCTCTCTCAGGCCAAATGTGGCGTCGTCTCGCGCTCGTCTTACAATCAAAAATAGTGAGAAATCAATCAAGAATCGAGAGTTTTTCTTTCTCCACAGCAATCACTTTCCACTCCAAAAAAAGAAGTTTTCATGACATGTTGTGAGTTTGACATGCTATCGTGTGAGTGTGTGTGTGAGTGTGTGTTCATAAATGCCACAGATTGGAACTCTGAGGTTACACAAATATCAGCATTCCAGTCTCATCGTCGGTGAGAATCTCGTCATCCATCGTGCTTTGTGTTAGAGAATCATGTTTTCACTGTAGCTCAGTGTTCCCTGAGCGTTCCCTGAGTGTTCCCTGAGCGTTCCCTGAGTGTTCCCGGTGACGTTGAACGCTCCTCTGAACTCTTTCACCGGTGCAGGAAGCATCGACAGTCGCTCATCTGCGGCTGCTGGTCTTCACCAAAGCCTCTTACGGGGGAAAGAACCAGAAACACTGAATCCTGGCTGCAGCTCACTTTAGCCCAAACCCCTGGAAAAGTGAAGGGAATCGAGTTTAGTCTCAGTCTCACTTTGGTCTCTTTCGTTCTTCACGTTCTCCTGCTCGGTCACCAAATTTAAAGCAATAGTTCTTTTATCAGCTCGTGTGTGAGAGCAGACCCTCATGATCTCATGTTCATCGTTAGGATTGACACTTGTGTTTTTAATTCTTCATCTCTCTGCTGGCTTTTCTTTTTGCATGAATTGACTCGAGTTGCTTCGTCCTGTTTTGGTCGTAACACACGCGGTCCTTTAGCTTTTGTACGCGACGATTGCGTCCCGTTGCACATGTCGACGTCACACTGACCTTGTTCATAGGAATTGCAGTACATTAGGTGGTGTTGTGTGTTTTCGTTTAAATGAAGGGAATATGTTTGAAGTATTGTTTGCGTTGTGGTGACGAGAGAGAGAGAGAGAAAACTACTCTGTTTACAAAATGGCCGGAGGCGAATGCTGCACTTCTGTCTTACCCTCATCACTCGAGAAACCTTAACAGATCAAACCGAAGATAAGTGCAATTAGATCCACACATCCAATCATACAAAGGTTTAGAACCACACGGCGTTCCTGATCCCGACATTCCCATCACAAAGTCTCACGGCACAACCTCTCCCTGTCACCGCGACCTTTGACCCCTCCTTCACTGGTGCCGTTGTTACGAGCAGCTTTGAAACACACGGTCCACATTTTTCCAGCTGGGTTTTTTAAAAAGTGACTGTAAACATGAGAAGAGGAAGAAGAGTTAAATCACTCGCTGCACGGCTGGGAAATGCATTGATTTAATGAATTTGTTCCAATTCATGGTTTAGGGAGATTTACGGTGGCCCTGAGGTGCAAAACACAAATCAAAAACTCAAACACAAAAACATTAAAGGTGCATTATGTGATTAATCTAAAGCAACTGGCCGTAAAATCCTCCTAATATGTCACAGAGACTCAGGAATAAAACAACAGTACAGACAAAATATTTGCTTTTAAAAAAATATTTTGCAGACTGCAAATCATGTTTATGTTTTGAAATCATGTTTTGGCGTCATGTGGCGCCACCTACCGCCGTCTACCAATCATTGCAGTCAGTAGAGTCTCAGCTGCAGAGCAACCCCGGGTTGCCAGTTACGTCAGAAAACGAAACCTAAAAGACCTCGGTATTTTAAAATTTTTGCATGTCCACATTCTTACATATGGCACCTTTAATTCGAAACGTTAAATTACGTACGTAACATTACAGTACATACCTCTTCTGAGTTAATGTTTTCTGCTATTGTGTTTTTGTTGTTGTGTTTTCTGCTCCATGCGGGATTGGAACCCGCAGTGAGGACTGAAGCCTCAACACGGGACAGCAGCTTTGCGTTGCGTTGTGGTTTTGCACCTCAGGGCCACCGTAGGGATGAATTTTTAATTCTCTCTTTAGCGTCCACCACCACTGCTGCTCTTGAGCTTCTGTTGCTCTTTAACACAGTGATGAGTTTGTCACTAACATGGATCTTTAATAACGTTTGGTTGCACTTTAACCCCCGAAATTAAAGTTTTATAGTTTATGGTAAAAAGACACAAACCTCGTTGTGTTTTCGCTGGAATTCACAGACGAATTTGGATGAAATATTCAGGAACTGCACAGTGGATTTTGTAAGCACTGAGCTGCCTTGGCGGAGGGAGGTCTGCGCTCTCTGAGTGCTTTTCTTGTCCAGAATCATTATGAAGGAAAGGAAATGACGTAAAGTTTTAAAAATTGAGTAAAAATTTCTGTCGTCCTGTCGTACTTTAACGTGCGTTTGGATAAACGAACGTGGAAAAATGTGGACTTGTTCTTTTCAAAGCTGTTCAAAGTAGTAAATACAGCTGCAAACGTCTTAACTCGCCACGCTGTCGGCAATATACACAATATATACACAATATAACACAATATATACACAACACCTGATCACATTTCATCTGAGAAGTCTTGGCATTTTCTATGCAGTAAACTCAGGCCGACGCAGACGCAGGTTGTTCCCCTCGAACCGTCTGCTTTACAGGAGTTCAGCTTCATTCATGAGATTTCTTAGGAAAACAAGCCAGCACACGGTTTTGTCTCTTCCTCATTCGTCCACGCCCGTTGTTGTTGTTGTTGTTGTTGTTGTTGACCAATCAGTGAACGTCTGACGTAGATCTGCAACTAACGGTTATTTAATCGATGAATCGTTTGGTCCATAAAATGTTAAAAAACGTCGATCAGTTTTTGTCAAACCTGGAAATGACGATGTTCGCGAACGTCTTTGTTTCCACAAACCAAAAAGATTCAGTTTTAATGATTTCTTTGTTACACTCTTAGAAATAAAAGTGCTAAGTAGAACCATATAAGGTTCTTGGGCTTGTCCTCATAGGAGAACCCGTTTTGGAGGGTTCCACCAAGAACCAGAGGCGATTCTAGAGTCTTGTAGGGGCCCTAGGCAAAAAATATATTTGCATAAATTGCAGAACAATAACTTCACAGAGGTTAAAGTGAGGTGGGGCTCCTTTAGCGAGGTTCAGGGGGGCCCCCTATTGGCTCGGGGGCCCCAAGAAGTTGCCTGTTCACAAGCTGCGCCTCTGCCAAGAACCCTTTTATAAAAGCCTTTATTCAGGAAAGGGGTTTTAAAGGGTTCTCTGGATCGAAATGGTTCTTACTGGAACCATTAGTGTTACAAAGAACCCTTGAAAAACCCTTTCTTTGGAAAAAGGGTTTTTGAGAACCCTCATTTCTAAGAGTGTAAAGAAACGAAGAATATATTCACATTTAAGAAGCTAAAACAATCAGAAATCTTGTTTTAATCATGAAAAAGTCTTCAAACCGATTCATCGATGATCAAAATAGTTGACGATTTATTTAGAAATAAATTGATTTATTGTTTCAGCTCTGAAGACTCAAGTCAAGAGTCGTCTCAGATTTCCCTGCGTTTCCGTCACAGCGTTATTATTATTATTATTATTAATATTATTATTCATAGGTCAAGATGCATTTGAAGGGTGCAGCTGTGCCTCGTCGTCCTCCTTAAAACCATCCTGTGCAACCTTTTTAGCTCTGAGCTCCACTTCTTCTTCTTCTTCTTCTACCACGATGTTCACGTCTCTTATCGTCTGATGTCGCAGAGAAATAATTGCACTAAATCTCGCCTCCTTTACAGTGTTTTTACGAAAAGGAAAAAAAATAAAAAATTAAAACCGTTTGCAAAATTGAAGAGTTTCAAAAATGTAAAGCACACAAAAATCAAAACGCGGAATTTTTCACAGCTTTTGTGTTTGTGTAGATAGATTTGTGCGTGTGTTTTTTTTCGGATGACGCTTGTCAATAATGCCTTAAAAGTCTCTACAGTGGTTAACGGACGCGACGCTTCAGACAGGAAATCTACAACCTTTGCTTTTTCAACTTTAGATCGTTTTAACATTTAATTTACAGTTTTTTAAGTGCGTGAAAGTGAAGTAAACGGAAGCTCATTTTTTACAGGACGAGGCCAAAAGCATCACACACACACACACACACAGGTGTAGTTATTGTTTGAACTGTTGCACAGGCTCCTCCGACGTTTCTTTAACGGACGCCGTTTGTCGCCGCGTTAATCGGACGCGTTTTTGTGACGACGGGAGTCGCGTGATCCAGTATTGACGGTTTTTGGTGTCGGCGGCGTGGGATTTAAATCAGGAGAATCAAACGGTTAAAAAGTTTTAAAGTCTGTGTTTTCACATTTTGACATTGTACTCGTTTTAGCACAAGGCGACACTGCTTTTTATGTGACGTGTAACTATTGTAAAAAAAAAAAAAAACGACAACAAAAAACACACAAAAAGAAAAACGGTTTGTTTTTTTTTGGAAAAAAAATGCCTAAA
The DNA here is from genome assembly GCF_963457635.1 of Microchirus variegatus. Lineage (NCBI taxonomy): Eukaryota > Metazoa > Chordata > Actinopteri > Pleuronectiformes > Soleidae > Microchirus > Microchirus variegatus. The sequence continues at coordinate 33,458,684 of NC_139807.1, read as the reverse complement.
TCTGCAAAATATATGCAATGATGTTTATGTAACATTCAATCCTCAAGTATAATCCAGGTTGTATGAACTTTGTATAGTGAGTTTTAATATCGTATGGCAGTACCAATATGTATTGATCTTTATCAGAAGCCTTAGCGTTGTTGACCCAAAGTGCTCCCTTAGAAAACCCCACACCTACCTGACGTTAACGAAAGCATTAATATCTCTATTTTGTTGCATTTTTATTTGTACCCTTTTGAATAAAATAGATTTGTACTGTATATTTGTACCTCTCTGTGAACTACTTAGGGTGGTCTTTGTTTTTTGTTTTTGTTTGTTTTTGCTGTTTTAATTCTATGTAAGGACACAAAGATATTGTATTTTTATTGTTACAGCTAACTTGGAGACATTGCATTTATCATGTTTGTTAAGTAAACACAATATAATATATATATAAATATATATATATATATATATACATACAAATATAAATATGAACTATTACCCAACTGGTGTGCTGTGTTTCTTAAGCTGCATTCAAGACGTGCTTATTAAGATTTAAGCATTTCATTAAAAGAAGTATCTTTGTGTAAAAGTTTAAACTCAAACAATGGTTCTGTTCAGAGCTTTAAATGACAGCACGAGTGAAATTACCACAATAACCACACGGTGGCGTTGATGTGCAACTTCTCAGCTTTCACAATTTGTGTGATGCAAAGTACGCATGCGTAGTTGAAGGGTTAAATGTAAACAAATGTGACCGCTACGGGTAACCCAGCAACAAGTTGGCCAAGCACAACCCGAGTTAACATATTATATCTATTTTAAAAAAATATATAGATTTATTTTTTTTACACGTTAGCATTTAAGCTAGCAGACTTTATCAATAACCCGTTCGTAAGCTAGCGGACTTCATCGCTAATGTGTTAGCATTTAAGCTAGTGGACTTTATCACTAACAAGTTAGTAAGCTAGCAGACGTTATCACTAACACGTTAGCATTTAAGCTAGCGGACTATATCGCTTACATGTTAGCATTCAAGCTAGCGGACTTTATCACTAACGTGTTAGCATTTAAGCTAGCGGACTATATCCTAACGTGTTAGCATTTAAGATAGCGGACTATATCGCTGACACGTTAGCATTTAAGCTAGCGGACTATATCCTAACGTGTTAGCATTTAAGATAGCGGACTATATCGCTGACACGTTAGCATTTAAGCTAGCGGACTTTATCGCTAACACGTTAGCATTTAAGCTAGTGGACTATATCGCTAACACGTTAGCATTTAAGCTAGCGGACTTTATCGCTAACACGTTAGCATTCAAGCTAGCGGACATTATCGCTAACGTATTAGCATTTAAGCTAGCGGACTTTGTTGCTAACCCGTTAGTAAGCTAGCGGACTTCATCGCTAACGTGTTAGCATTTAAGCTAGCGGACTTGGCAAACTTTCTCCAGAGCTCATACACAACAGACGGATGGATGGATTATTACGCGGCCGAAGGAGAATAAGTGGACAAGTTGAGGTGAACAGACACAGAAGTTACATCTGAGATGACGACGTGACGCCAGCGATGAGAAGAAAACACCCAGAACCTCTTATTAACCTTCTATCTTCTTATGGGGTGAGTTTTCATTAACAATGTTAATTTAACATTGAAAGATAAAAAAAATGTTGTTTTTTTCATGCTAGTCACTGTCTTTTAATAATCCAATGTGTGTTTCAGAATGTGGCTACAGTGTTATTACCTTACTCAGTATTGTTGTTTTAAAAATGCAAATGATGAGCACATCTTAACTTGAGTTCGATCACATGATCGTATTATATTATTATTGTTATATTATTATTTGAGCATCTGTTATTAATATGAATAACAAAACAACCTAATGTGCTTGAATAATGTGTGAATGACACAGCTTTGTGTATGGAGTATTGACTGTGATGCTAATGATTTAGCAACTATGAGAGTTAGCACATCGTCATCACATGACCGGTTCCTTTCGGGCAAACTCTGTCCAAAAAATAAACGAGATTTTACGAGCAAGATGACACTTTACGAGAATTACGTCTCATTCGTGAAAACAAAAGCCACAGAAACGACACTGGAATCTTCTGTTATCATAAAGTCAATGTTTATTTCCACATTCATCACCAAGGTTTTATTGTGGTCTGTACAACTGAACCCTGCGATGACAGGGTGGCGCCCCCTGGAGGAGGGTCGTCCAGTCAGAACGCAACGATATCGCAGCGAGCATAAATGTCGTGGTTAGCAGTGCAGCTCATTCATTTGGCCTTGTTCAGAGGGATCTACTTTGTAAACATGGACATTAAGAGAGGAAATCCTGAAAGACTTATTTTCATAATAGAAAGGCCAACATTTTCAATGAACATTTTTTTCTTTTTCACGGTAAAAAAACAAACAAAAACAGGCAGGCATTAAGTAATAAGAGAACACGAGCTCATATAGAACCATTCTAGGACAAGTGCATTTTCACGACATGCAGTGCTTTATTTAACGTCATCCGTACTGAGGGGAAACTGCTCGTCAGGGTTTCTCGGGATTCTTCCTTTGCATCAAAACATCAGACACTGAACTTTTCAAAGAGATCACGGCAATTACAAAAAAAAAACAAGAGCAACATCCGAGGAAAGCCGGCGTTCAGTCTTAGAGAGGAGGAGCTAGGAAAGGAGGTGAGAGGAGGAGCGAGGAGACACCTGAAGTCATGGGTTTGATGGCAGTGAGACCCTGCTGCTGCTGCCGATGCTGCCGATGCTGCTGATGCTTTCACGCACTTTTAAGACTAAAGCCCAATTTATACTCCTGCGTAAAGTGCTCTACGTAGTTTACGGAGACCCCTCTACGTCGGTGGAGAGCCTCTACGTCGTCTCCACAAAATATTTTTTCAGTGTCCGCCACTCCGTCAAGGGACGACGACGGCAAGAGCTGCCAAACTATAAATACGTCATATCTTAATACCCACAGCACATGTTTAGACTCTAAACGACTAATTTCTCGCCTCAAATGATCTTAAAACTGGGTTCCGGGACAAAAAAATCTAGCAGACTTTATCGCTAACACGTTAGCATTTAAGCTAGCGGGCTTGATCGCTAACACGTTAGTAAGCTAGCTGACTTTATCGCTTACGTGAGCATTTAAGCTAGTGGACTTCATCGCTAACACGTTAGTAAGCTAGCAGACTTCATCGCTAACGTGTTAGCATTTAAGCAAGCGGACTTTATCGCTAACCTGTTAGTAAGCTAGCGGACTTCATCGCTAACATAGACCCCTCTACGTCGACGGAGAGCCTCTGCGTCGTCTTCGGCAGCAAGAGCTGCAAAACTATAAATACGTCATATCTTAACACACAAACCACATGTGTAGACTCTAAATGGCTAATTTCTCGCCTCAAATGATCTTAAAACTGCGTTCCGTCACACAGAAAAGTGAGAAACGGCCACTGTTTCAATCTTATTCAGCGGCAACAACAGTCTTTCTCTCGGACACCATTGCTCACTGTAGCCAAAAGCACAACAACCTTGCGTAGTGACCCCTACTGATCGGGCGAGAAATTGCAGTGCGTATCCGGCACCAACGAGGGAGAACTATGAAGGCTGGAGGGGTCTCCGTGGTTACGCAGTCGTAGAAGTATAACGTGGCCTTTAAAGTGTCTCTGCTGAAGTCACATGACTGCATCAGAACCGCCTCCATCACGTCACGTGATCACATCGTTCTTCGGGATCAGAGCGTCGTCTTTCGACCTCTCACCGAGTTCCGTTGCCTGAGAAGCTTCGAAGTCTGTTGAAATGAAAAGTTGCGTTCTGCATAGTTTCAGTGGGAACGTGAATCGTTTTCCCGTTGGAATAAATGGAATAAAAACCACATCTGTTGCATAGAGGTTTGATGCACTCCCAGAAATAATAATAAAATAAAAAAAATCAATACTGTTAATAATTTAATTGTGTGTAACAGACTCATCTAGGAGTGACTCAAACAGTCCCCATCTCAATATGTCACTGTCAATATTTACTGTATACGTTTGCATCTGGACCAGATAACGGCACTAAAACCATAAACTTTAAACATGGCCTCGTATTTAAAAAAAAAAAAAAACAATAACAATTTTATATCACCAACAGATACAATGTAACCCAGATATTTCCACAAAAAAAAATATTCACATCATATTGCATAAATATGTGCAGGAATGAGGTTAATGAATACAGATGAATAAAATCTCTCTCCCAGTATGGGCTGTAACCTTCATTAAATTAACCTCAGAAAACAACAACAGGGACACGAGTTAAAATCATTGTTCGATAAACGAGTTCCTGCCGACTGAAGAGAAATAGATCTATTTATAGAGATAAGAAGGTGAAGTGGTAAAGTCGTGCAGCCTTACAATGCTACACAATCTGTGTGTGTGTGTGTGTGTGTGAGCCTCAATAGAATCATAATAATGTTGTAAATAATGAAAGAAACACATCTGACTGGGCAGAATTCAAGTAATGGTGATTATTTCTGTGGTCGGTCACTGTTCCACAGCGACCGCTGAAGTGAACGTCATGAGCCCAAACTATATATGGAGTTATAAGAGGTAACTAATGTGTCGTACAGTACAAGAACAGCAGCCAACAACTGAGGTTCTACTGAGAGGCAGAGGAACCACAGCTCTGCAACAGCAAAACAGCAAAATCAACAAAAATCAAGAAATCACACTGGCAAAGTATTCAACATGTGTCTGTGAGACACTGTGGAAATAAAACAGAACAAGAGTCAAAGTGGCAAAGAGAACGTGGAGAGAACGAGGAGATAACATCAAGTGAATGTGAAGAGAACGTGGAGAGAACATCAAGAGAACATGGAGAGAAGATAAAGAGAACATGGAGAGAACATGAACAGAACGTGTAGAGAAGATAAAGAGAACGTGTAGAGAAGATAAAGAGAACGTGGAGAGAAGATAAAGAGAACGTGGAGAGAAGATGAAGAGAACGTGAAGGAGAGACAAATGCATGAAGACGACAAACAGGACAGTCACATGACGATCACATGATGATCACATGACGTTTCCATCAGCAGTGAACGTTTGTGTCTCATTAAAGGGACAGTTCAGCTTCTTTGAAGTGCAGGTGTTTTCAGGCCCTGAGTCAGTGAGTGACAGGAGAATTTAGTCATCGATTAATAATCAATTCATCGATTAATTGTTTCAGCTCTACTCGTTTCCCCTCCGGACATGGACGCGGATGCACACGTAGCGACAACACGGCTACGGCAAACCAGTGCGAGAATTGTGTTCGAAAGAAAGAACGAGTATCTTCAGTGATTTGGAACTGGTTTGGGTTTTTGCGGAACAAGTGACTGTACAGGGGCTGCACAGTTTGTTTAAAGCCCATTGCAATAAAAGGCAGTAGCACAAGTAGAGACAGCACCGCTGACTGCGGGCGGCGAGCTACCGCCGTACAGTGCCGAACTGTAGAATATTGTAAAATATTTAACAATCCCAAAAAACGTGGGTTAATCTCCGGCAATTACCAGGGAAATGTCTAAAATCTCAATATTTAACACAGTAGTCTGGTCACTGCATTTTAGTCCAGAGACTGTGACTAAGTCATGGAGGAAAATATTCAAATAAACTGACACCGAAACACTGTATGTGTGTGTAAAACATCATAGTAAATCATATGAATAATTATTTTGTCTTTAGTAAATTGGGGGAATTTTTTTTTAGGCCGTACGACTTCAAAAAGACCTGCACCGTCCCTTTAAAAGTGCCTGAGTGATAAATGCAAACACACAGTGTGGAAAACAGCCTGCGTCCTCTGGAGAAGCAGTGTACAGTAGACATAGAGCTTTGGAAGCTTGGGGTTTGAACGCAGTAAGCCACAGGACAGAGGGCGCCACCCACAGGACAGAGGGCGCCACTGCGGCGCCAGCTGAGGTAGAATTTTGACTGAATATGAACTTCGCAGACCCACGATGGCAGCTTGAAGACAGAGGTGTAGCTACCAGTAAACCCGGGTCACTGGGCTGGCAGAGTGGACCAGAGAGGAGGGCGGGGCCTGTGGCTACAGAGTCCCCGCCCCCTTTACTGAGGATCCATGTGCAAAAAGATTCAAAAAGATTTTTTTTTATCCTCAAAGGAAGTTTACAACTGCTCCTACGAGAATCAACGGTCCACTGGAAAAAGATAAAAAATCTCTTTACAGCATGCTTTTATGTCTTTATCCATACAATATGGAACATTCCTAACGACGTTCCCAAGGTTTTCCCGACACGCTAATAAATTATAAACGGTTTGTGTGAAGCTGTCGGACACAGACGTCCAGGTGCTGGAAGGAAAACCAGCCAGGAATGGTTTGCTGTGACTGTGGAGTGCAGAGGTTTAACGTTGCTGTTCAGACGCCCGTTTATCATCCCCCCCCCCCGGTCCCCAGAGTGGGCCGGTCCGGTCCAGTTAGGGCAGCTTCATGAACAGACCATTGTCAATGGAAGGGACGGGCATGGGACAGGGAAACTGAAAGAGACTCATGTCGGCTGTGAGCGCGGCCATGGCTGCAGGATCGTTCTCGATCTGTGTCCTCAGAGCTGGGTCGATCTTCTCCAGGCGCCGTTTGATCCTCTTGGCCTCCCTCTCGCGGATCAGCCTCGCCTGCCTCTTCTCGGGCGTCTCGTTGGCCCTCTTCGCCCTCATGGCCTCGCGGTCTCTCTGCAGCCGCCGCGCCCTCTGCTCGTCCGATTCCTGCATCCTCTGCATGCGTTTGGCCTCGCGGTCCCTCAGCCTCCTCGTTTCCCTCTCCTCGTCCGTCTCGCACGCCCTCTTGTTCTTCTTCGCAGTGCGCTCGCGCTCCAAACGATGCAGGCGAGCGTCCAGAGGTTCGTTCTTCCTGCGCAGAGCCCACTTCCTCAGCGGCGACTGAGCCTCCACTAACTGCTGGTAGGCCACGCAGCTGTTGCACACCAGCAACACGCCGGCAGGATACACCGGCATCGGGCTTAAGATGTCGGGGATGGGAGGAAGGCCTGAGGAAGAGGAGTTCAGAGCATCGGGGATGGATGCGAGCGACGGCCCTTCAGAGAGCAGACCGTCGGGTAGTGAGGGATAGGAGGGTCCTTGTTCAGAACCTGGTCCTGGACCGTGACACGACCTCCTGGGCCCTTGAGACTGGCTGGAGATGTGGCCGAGACCCTGGCAGGTGTGACTGGCCTGACACAAGTTGGTGCTGGGGTCCGGGGCTTGACATGGGTGAGGACCCTGACATGAACTGGGGCTGGGACCCGGACCTGGACCTGGACCATGGCAGGAGTGGCTGCCGGGGCCTGGGCTGTCCATGGGACTGCTGGAGAGGGACTGGGACAAGGAACATGGGTTCCGTCCGTCCGTGATGTCCATCCTGGACGTGTCAAGGACATCTTTCAGCTTCTCCCTGCAAAACGATAAAGCAAAATTCAGCTGATCTTTTTAAGCATACGATGGTTCTTTGTTTGCATCTTGGCCGTTGTTAGACAAGTGGACAAAGAAGGACTCTGTGAATTTGTCCACTCCATTTCCTCGTCTTTTCCCAGAGACACATTTCTTCTTGCTTTTCTAACTTAAAGCGATCTGCGTCAATGACCCGAGACGAGTGCTACAGAGAGCAGAGAGGCGGCCAAACCAAACCTGTTGAAGTTGTTGGTGTCGGTGAAGCGAGCTCCACAGACGGCGCAGTTGGAGAGGCGGTCCTCGGAATGGATGAGAAGATGGCGCCCGAGCGAGCCAGGCGAACTCAGCGCTCGCCCACACACTGGGCAGACGTAGCTCTTGGTGTTGCTCATCATACTTGTGTGCTGTTAAACAAAGAAGGAGGCGACACTGAAACCACACCGACAATATAATGTATAAGAGACGACAAACGTCTACTTTAAGAGAAAGGAATAAAACCACTGAGCAGAGCACACGCTGTAGATGTGACATAAGATTTAACTTCTGTCACATGTATTGAGCCTGAATAACAGGTGTTTATATGTTAATATGTGCACGACTGAGGACTAAGAACTGCTCACACTGTTATTAATTTACCACTGAGACAGTTTAGATGTTTCTGGTGTAATGACTCGACATCACAGCCACGGAACACACAGTTCTTCCTCTAGTACAAGGATAAAACTACTGTGTGACATTTACACGAGAAACTGTGCAGTGATGTGAGCAGGGCCGGCCCAAGCCTCCATGGGGCCCTAAGCAAAATGTGATTTTGGGGTCAATTGATCAATAATAATGATTATTGATCATTCACACACCTACTATACTAAATATGAATACACTTGTTAAACTAAATGTGAGAACTTTTTGTTTGACACCAGATTTGCAAATTTACAGAAAAATCTTTCAATTCATATTTGGCAAAATCAGCAACTCCCCCTACTGGTGACACAGAATCAATACATAAAACCAAACGGTTTATAAATAAAAAATATTTAGATATTAAGGTCTGAAAATCTAAAAATGTGCACAATGTAAAAAATACAGCATTAAATAAAATAAACAAATAAATATCAAACAAATACTTCAATAATAATGTAAGTCAACAGAGGCACCTGGAACAAGGTAATAAAAATGGTTTATAAATAAAATTAATAATAATAATAAAGTTAAATAAATAAATAAAAACTATGTAAAAACTGTGAAAAAGCTTTGGTAAAAATTGGGAGAAAAATTCTAAATAAACTACAGGCCCTCTAGTGGTCACGGGGCCCTAAGCAGGCCGGCCCTGGAGGTGAGTTCTGTAAATGCTCATAGAGACTTCACAAACACCGGTGAAAACACCAACTTTGTTCCAGACGTTTAAACACAATTGGAAAACAGTTTCAAACTCCACACTTTTTAAGACTCACGCAGCAGTAAACCCTTTAAGAATAGAACGCTGCTCTGACCTGGTAGACATGGGAGATGAGTTTCTCTGGGCTGCTGAAGTCCAGCGTGCACAGAGGACAAACAAAGGTGTGGAGGTGGTCTCCTCCGTCCTCGCTCTCCTGATGACAAACAAACAAACACCATTAAAGCGTGCTCAAAGGATCTCGACAGCATCACTTCCCCATCACAGCAGTGTGGCAGTAAATCATGTCCAGATTCACTGTTTACATCCTGTGACGCGAATGCTACTAAAACGAAGCAGACCTTCTGGGTGTCATGACTTCATGATGATGATGATGATGTGTTCAGCGCATGAATGTGCAGTTTCTCACTAAACCCCAGTGACTCACAAACAGTGACATGATGCAGCGCGGTGTCATCGATGTGACTCACGCACAAGCTGAAAGACCGAGGTTTTCCAGCAGAAGGTCTAAGCAGGAAACATATTCACTGCTGCCGGAGGAGGTGTTGAAGTCTTTCACAAGCCCAGTGAAGGGCGTGCAGTTCCTAATCTCTGCTGGTTCTGTATATTTAACTTTATCAAAGCTGTCACTACTCATAGATAACATCACTTTGGCCCTGTCCAAATACCTCCCCTAACCCTACATTTCCCCCTAACCCTACATTTTGCTTATAATCTTAATCTTATAATCAACCCTCAAAATGTAGTGAGCTCTGATGCGGGCTTAAAAAGAAGTGGAAGATGAATTTACCCATGATGCTTTGCGAATTCAGCGAGCCGGCTGATATTTCTCAACAAAGATGGCGGGCACATCTACCGAGGAACATTTTCGTTGTGATATATTTTCGCAAATAAGCACGTAACAATGTCGAATTGTGTTGGAATATGTTGGTTTGATACACATCTAAAAGACCGTTGAGCTTTGAACACTAATGTCAGAAAATAAGTGACCATTTATGAAAGCAGCTAGCTAACTAGCTAGCGAGCGGCTACCCGCCGAGCGCCAGAGAGAGCACGCCCGCCACGCAGAGCTGCATGACGGGCAAACGCTCTCGAAGCACCCGGCAAACAGCCGCTAGCTAGCTCTGCTACATGTGTGTAGTTTTGTCAGTGTCTGGATGTGTGTACCGGCGTTCACTTGAACAAGAATACCCTGGACTTGTTAGATTTCAATCACATTTGTGATTTAGCCTTTACGAGGACGGAGAAAAACAAACAGCTGATCCACCGGCATTTTTCCTGAATGAAAATAGTAGCATGATCCAGCGGTAGAATTGTCAACATGTGACGTAGGTTAGCACGTTCGTTACGTTCACTGCGCTAATTTGCACGTAGTGGTGTCCCAAAACCAAGGGGAAATTTTAAGGGGGAGGTATTGGGACGGAGCATTAATCTACAAGTTTTGGAGTAATTTACAGCAGATTTGTCAGACACCGCCCCCTGCTGTCTGGAGGGCAGTGATCATTAATCACATCATGGACTGGACACCACTGTGGATCAGGGAGGCCATCGAGATCGGAGAACCTTCACCCAGGATGAGGGATCTCACATCCTATCACTCGACAGGACGTCAGACAGCAGAGGACGACTGCATTAACAACAGGAAGCTAGATGTAACGTCACGTGACCCTTCTGAGGAAGACCACAGGAAGTGGTCGAAAACCTTGAGTGACGTTACCACCGCTCTCACCTCTTTGACTCCTGCTCCTTGAAGGCGACACTGCGTTCTCTTGGTGGTCATGTGGTCGTCAGCCGAGGTGTTGGAGGACAAGTCTTCGCCGTGGTGGTCGAGGTCACTATCGCTGTCTTCTATGGAGGCAAACACAGCCCTATCAATTATAGACAGACAACAGCAGGTCTTACTCTCACTAACAGATGTTCCCCACACAATCCGTCCACTTGGTCTCGTCCCTCCAGCCTGTACCTGAGACGCTGTCCTGCCCGTGGATTTCACGCGAGTTGTTGCTGCAGCATTCGCTGTCTTCGGTGAATTCGTCCCTGCCGTCCATGTTAATCGTGTGTTGAAGTCCTGTGATGCCCAAAGTGTGGAATGGCCCTGGAGAAGATGGAGAGAGACGGTGTCTAATGAAAGAGAACGGTGGACTGAGACACTTTGTTTCATACAAATACAACAAAAAGTCTCAAAAACAAAAAGTAAATGAATTTTTGAAATTCAGGAAATGATCCATTTGCCCTGATGCACTTTGACAGTGAGCTGACTTTCTTCTCGAAAACAAAAAGTATCTCGGAATGACTTGAAATTTAGCATCATAATAGTCGTCATCGCCCTGAACAAGGATCGTTGAAATTATTTGCAAACCTCTTAAGGAATAATTTTAATGAATTTTTGAAATTCAGGAAATTTGCCCTGATGCACTTTGACAGTGAGCTGACTTTAGTCTCAAAAACATTAGGCACATTTGCGTTGTCCCTAATGAGGTTGCACAGTGTTTGTATTATGTTATCCTTTACATTCCTTATCGTACATTACCATAACTGAAAAATCTTCTTCAGCTCCCTCTATAGAAATACACACTTCCTTCGGGCACTGCACTATTTTCATAAATAATGGGTTTTCATGATATTCACATGGAACTAATGACAGTTATCTAAACAGGAGCCACATTTTTATCTTCACTCTGTGCATCAGTGTTTTATCTCCATGGCAACAAACATACTGTAATAACATACCACAAGAAGAAGGGATGAATTTTTTAACACATTCACCTATAGCTGAGGGAGTTCTTGCTTTGTTTGTAGTAACGAGAACATGTTGGTCCGTCTCAACTCTGTTGAAACGTATTTCTACTTTAAAACAGGCTGTTTGTGTATAAACTGGCAGAGACGCAGCAGCGTAATGAACGCTGCAGCGTGGAGGCCAGCTCGCTGACATACTTGCACACACATTAACTTCATTTGCATCCCCACCCCCACACATATATATACACTCACAGATACATGCCAGTCTCATGGGGAAGCAGCCTGCACTATTTTCCTGCAGCTAACGTCCTAGCTGCTGCTCCTCAGTACGTCTCTCTCTCTCTCTCTCTTTCAGAACCACCCACACAATGAACAGCCTGGCTCGCCCTCTGTCCTCCCTGCTCATATGCAGCTCTGACTACTTCATATCTATAGCATCAGCTCTCAGGGGAGGACAAAGCCTCGCACCATAGCAGCCCATATGTGGCTCATTTTTAACTCTTTCTTACACAAGCCTCTGTGTTTACGGCAGAGGATAAAATGACTTCTCGCGTCTTATTCTTAGGTTTACACTTTGACCCTGAACACAAATATGGAACAGCAGACTTTCATTTGTGCGTTCACGTGCAGGAATGTCATGTTTTATATAAAATCCAATTTTCTTCCCGCGTGAATTACCTGTGTCTGACAGAAATAACTACAGAGTGCAAACATGTCTGAGTCTGCACGGTTTCTCCAGTGTCAGTAAACTCCCCTTTATCCAAAAGTTCAATTTATCAATTTCTTTATTCTGAATCAGAAAATCCATTGTTTACTAAACCAAAACAGCATGTAAATATTGTAAGACACTGCTAACATATAGCAGCAACATGCAGCAGCATATTAGCCGCCACCACAGTGAGAAGCAAAGTAACGTTACGCCACCTCGTGAGCTGCCAAACTATAAATACGTCATATCTTAACACACACAGCACATGTTTAGACTCTAAATGGCTTATTTCTCACCACAAATTATCTTAAAACTGCGTTCCGTGACACAGAAAAGTGAGAAACGGCCACTGTTTCAATGTGATACCGGTTCCACAGTCTTTCTCTCTCGGACGCCATCGCTCACTGTAGCCAGAAGCACAACAACCTTGCGTAGCGACCCCTACTGATCGGGAGGGAAATTGCAGTGCGTATCCGCCACCACGACGGAGAACTATGAAGGCTGGAGGGGTCTCCGTGGTTACGCAGTCGGATAACGTATTACGCAGTCGGCCTACACGAGCAGAGTTGGTCTGCGATGAAAACTATATCACTACAAGCTGCCTTCACAGCACATAGGCAAAGATTGATGTTTTGAGAGATACCCATCCCCCCCAGTGCTGAGGCTCTGTCTGTACATCTGTCTCACACTCACACACTCACACACACACACACACACCCTCCTCCCTCCTCTGTCAGTCTCTGCCACTGTGATGTTATCTCAGCGAGTGTCTGTGTGTCTGTAAGCAGGAGGTGACGCAGTGTCTGACTGAATCCAGACAAAGAGACAAACTCATCAGCCAACAGACATGGTGTGTGTGTGTGTGTGTGTGTGTGTGTGTGTGTGTGTGTGTGTGTGTGCGTGGGGGGGGTACACACAAAACAAAACAGACAAAAGATAGAATGCCAAAAACTCCACTCAAACACCAAGCGATGGGGGTCCTGATGAATTCAAAGACCCTTCCTTTTCCTTTTCATGAGCAGAGGGCCCCCCCCCCCTTTACAGAGCAGACCAAGGATGGAGGAACAGACCCAATATTACGTAAAGTAAGTTAGTTTCTCCTGACTTAAACTTAAACATCTGCAAGTTCAGACTGAACCATTTAAACACACAGCAATCAACTCTATTGTTATCTGAAAACCTATAAAACCTGCAACAGCTACGGTTTTTCTACCATAATAATCCAGAGGTGCATCATACCTCACTCAACTCCTCATTAACTTTTATGATAAAGCATTCAGAGCCACTGAGTTTCCCATAATACACACTCTTATCTCACAAGATTTCCACATCACTAACACGAAGCACATTGTTATTTCTTCTCAGAGCCAAAACCTACACGGACAGAACAGAACCTAATAAATAATGCTGCAGAACATCAGAGTCATGAAGGAAAACAAACACAAAGGCAGACGGGATTGTTGTATTATTGTCTGGAATTCCCTCTGTGTGTGTGTGTGTGTGTGTGTGTCAGACTGTCTGCTCTGTCAGTCTGACCCTGTCTGAGGGTGAGGGGGGGGGGGGGGGGGGGTCATACCTCACAAAAAGACAAGTGAGACAATCAAGGAAAGTCTCAGAGTCCAGACTGACAGCATGTCTGCACTAACATGTTATCTACACCATCACGAGTGTTCCCACTCAGGACTCTTCTTAAGCTGGCTTTACACGACAACGATCTGAAGAACACAAACCGCAAAAATGGTGTTGCGTTCCCACTTTTTTATTCCACGTTTAGGCGAGTGTCTTTGGGTAGAAATCTGCACACGGTGACGCTAAAGTGTGTGAAATTTGATGTAGTATGCATGTGAAGCACTGCCATACAACAACAGCAGGAGCGTTGAAACTTCCTTCTACTTCTCTCTCGTAGCACGAAGTAGCAGCTAAGGCGACTTAAACGTCTGACTGATGGATTTTAATCCCACATGTTTGTTGTTGTTTGTCTGTACTGTGTTTTCAACCCTTTAGACAAACTGCCACGGTGGAGCGTTTTTAACATTTACACTCTGGACTCAGGGTGGCTTAGTTTTTTTTGCCTTTTTAAGCCCCAAAAACGCAGTCACCGTCTAAACGAAAGACACATCTGATAAAATACGTTGTCGGTTTCACTTGGGAGCGTTGTTGTGTAAAAGCAGACTTATAGAATGTTACTGAACAGCAGTTTAGCTCATTAGCTCGCAGGGATTCACGCAGTCAGCAGATAGATAACTAGATAGATTTTGTAGCATTGGTGCTGGCGGCCCGTAGGATTTACGGCAAAGTCGTCATTGACATTTTGGACCGTCCTGACACGACTATTCTGACAATAAAGTCCAAATTCTGAGATTAAAGTCATAATTCTGAGTTTAAAGTCAGATTTCTGAGTTTTAAAGTCAGAATTCTGAGATTAAAGTCAGAAGACAATGCTGTGACATCAAAGCCACCAAAGCCACCTTGACACACACACGCGCACACGCACAGACACACGCACACACACACACTCAAACCTCCAGCCATCAATGACAGACCACCAGCTCACGACTGCTGAACATCACAAGTGTCAACGTGCACAAACACGTGTTTCTGTAGCAACAACAACTATTATCTGTCCATGTGAAGGGAAAATACGGCTCCAGCAACAAACGTTCATATTTAAAATATCTGTTCTGATTTCCTGTCATCATGTAAACTGTCAGATCTGCACAGTGATCTTGATTATCATCATGTGACTCTCAGTCAGAGGCTGATTCTTCAAAACCAAAGGAAAGCAGAGATTCTTACACCAGTAACACTATGAACTAATCTTCTCTGTTATCACTAATTCACACATATTCCTATGATTACAGGTGCAGTCCCTGTACCTGTCCCTGTAAACACCTGTACCTGTACCTGAGTAAGTCCCCTGACAGGTCTGAGATCCACTCAACACATGCACAAATAACATAAAAATGACATATTTTGCATTTCTTATCCAAACAAAGTCAAAATCATCATCATCATCATCAAACAACAATAGAGTGAGTATTTTACTACCATGGTTGCCGTGGTAACAGCCTCTGTCTCCTGTCATTTCTCCACCTGGGCAGAATCGCTCCGTTAACAATCTTCTATCTTCCATTTTTTTCTTTCTAGAAAGTCGGTGCACACTGATTAGTGATCGTGAACACACACACACACACAAACTCAGGCACGCACGCACGCACACACACACACAGTCTCTCTCACACACACACGCAAATACTCTCTCTGACACACAAGCACACACACACTCACACACACACACAAGGCACAGGAGCAGTGATGTCCAAACACCAGTGCATACACGCACACACACACGCACACTTTCTCTCACTCACACACACATACACACACACAAGGCGCAGGAGCAGTGATGTCCAAACACCAGCGCACGCACACACACACACACACGCACACACTCTCTTTCACACACACACACACACACACATACACACTCTCACACACACAAACTCTCTCTCACACACACACACACACACACACACACACACACACACACACACACACACACACACACACACACACACACACACACACACACACACACACACACACACACACACACACACACACACACACACACACAAGGCACAGGAGCAGTGATGTCCAAACACCAGCGCACGCACACACACGCACACACTCTCTCTCACACACACACACACACACACTCTCTCTCACACACACACTCTCTCACACACACACACTCTCTCTCTCTCACACACACACACACACACACACACAAGGCACAGGAGCAGTGATGTCCAAACACCAGTGCACGCTAGCACACACACACACACATGCACACACTCTCTCTCTCTCTCTCTCTCACACACACACACACACACAAGGCACAGGAGCAGTGATGTCCAAAACACCAGTGCATGCACACGCACGCACACGCACGTACGCACGCACACGCACGCACACTAAGTCACCTGCCCAGTTAGAAGCCTGTCACAGAGACAGACATTTCCTTAAATTAACAGACGGTTAGATTTTGACGCTCCTTTCATCATCTGTGATGTTTTTAAAAGAATCTTTAAACTACACTTAAATGTCCACAAAGACCTTTAAACTATTCTACTTTAGAACTAAAGGTCATTAGTTCACAAACACCTGCCTTTGAAAACTTTGATGCCTTTAATGAACGTTAGACAGAAATAGAAAACATGTTGTTTTCATGTTTGACAGCAGCTCGGTGAGACGACAGCACTGTTCCACACACACACACACACACACACACACACGAACGCTGCAGAGTTTGTCACCATGGTAACAGCTGCTCTTTAACCAAGTGTGTTTTTTCCTCCACCTAAGAGATTATTTTGGGCCCAAGTTTTAATCTGTTTGCTGAGGAGCAAAACTGAAATAAAGTGAAGACGCATTTGGACTGAAGTTTATGGCCCAAAGGAAACGCTGACTGGATTTGATCCAGATCCAGATCCAGATCCGGGATTTTAAAACTATTGTTGACTCTCTTTCAAGATCGGGGATTATATCAACACCGTGGAAGGAGTTTGTGAGAAAAACGAGAGCAAGTTCTCTACATGACCACTAGGGCTGAACAATTCATCGAAATTTTATTAAATCCTTAATTCTTCTTAAATATAATATTTCCAGCTTTGACAAACACTGAACATCGTTTCTGAACATTTTCTGACATTTTACGGACCAAACCATTAATCGATTAATCGAGAAAATAATCGACAGATTAATCGATTATGAAAATAAACATTAGTTGCAACAAAACAAACAAAACTCTTCAGTTTTCCAGTTATGTTGCTCACATTCATACAAACCAGGGCCGACCCAGGGTATAAGCAAACTAAGCCGCTGCTTAGGGCCCCGTGACCACTAGAGGGCCCCCAAGAGCAATTAACTCAAAAATAATAATAAAAGTTTGGATTGTTGTAGTTTATTTTGAATTTTTCTCCCCATTTTTATCAAAGCTTTTTCACAGTTTTTACATAGTTGTCAGATGTGATTATTTAACTTTATATTTTATTTATAAAGCATTTTTATGACATTGTTCCGGATGCCTCTGTTTAGTTACTTTATTATTGAAGTATTTGTTTATTTTATTTAATGCTGTGTTTTTTACATATAAAAGTCAAATCTTTGTATTACAGGAGTGTATTTTGAATCACCCCAAAATATTTATTTTCCATTTTTAGATTTCAGATATTAATATCTTAATATATTTTATTTATAAACGGTTAGGTTTTATGTATTGATTCTCTGTGTCACCAGTAGGGGGAGTTGCTGATTTTGCCAAATATTAATTGAAAGATTTTTCTGAGAGTTTGCAAATCTGGTGTCAAACAAAAAGTTCTCACATTTAGTTTTACAAGTGTATTTGTATTCGTAACAGAGTAGAATACCTTTAGTTAAGTATAGTATGTGTGTGAATGATCAATAATCATTATTATTGGCAGTAACAGAGGGCCCCAAAATCACATTTTGCTTAGGGCCCCATGGAGGCTTGGGCCGGCCCTGATACAGACACACTAACAACAAGACAACAAATACAATCCAAAGCATCAACATATGTCAGTAATTAACATAATAAATAAATAGATATAGTAAAATCAGCTCACTCCTGTCACACAAACACATAATAGACAGATAAATAAACGCCACTTACTGATGTGTCTGAAATACCTACAGTTAACTTTGAACGGGTTGGTCTGTTTCCGTCTGGACATATTATTATAATCCGCTCCTGCGTTAAAAACAAACGGCACAATCTCCTCCTGCGCCTTTTACGCAGAGCGCGCGCTCCAGGTGAATCCTCCGCTGATGGAGGAGTGAGAAAAAAAACCACACGGATTAAATAAAGCGTCCAAAGAAACACGGAGGGCACGTGAAGGCGTCACATTGTTGCAGCTGATTTAAAAAACATAATCCCGGCTACAGTCACTGCGATGTCCGGTCTCACACACACACACACACACACACACAGACCGAGCAGCACCGAGCAGCACCGAAGTGCTCCGAGCGCCGCTGACACCCGCGCGCACACTGCGGCGACGCACGAGCTCAGCTGATCTGTGACGCACAGCGTGAAAACTGACGCAGCCGCGCCGCACAGGATTGTGGGACACGCAGGGGGGGGAGAAGGGGTGCTGCGTTCACGTCGTGTCGGAGAAACGACGACGACGACGTGAACGTAATGTTTACGAACAAAGATTATGTTCAAAATGAAGCTGAATAAACTGAACAAAATCAAAAGGACTATCATCCACACCCTGAGGAGTAAGCAGTTATGTAGCAGGCAAGGCAGGCAACTGCTTGGGGGCCCCCGAAACCTCCCCAAAGGGGCCCCACCTCACTTAAACCTGTGTGAAGTTATTGTTCTGCAAGTTGGGAAATGAAGAGGATCATTTGCAGTGTAATGCATATCTTTTTTTACTCAGTTTATATGTTTTTTTCAGTTATTTACAGTATTTTATTGGTCTATATATTTATATTGTTTTATAATGTGTGACCATGCTGGTTATTGAGGTCTCTGCGGTGTATTTAATCCAATAAACAAAGCAAACAAATCCATTGTCTTCTGCTCTGGTTCAAAACAAACAAACATGATTATGTCCGTCAGCAGCCAGGTGCACTCAGTCTGCTCCTGTACCTGCGTCCTGTCTTTATAGTTATACGAGTGCCACAAACACTGCAATCAAGATAAACTAATACAAACTAAAGAGTTTAAGCAAAACAATAACTACAATGTAAAATAAGCTATAATAAACAAACTATTCTATTAACTACTGAAATGTCCACTTAGAACAAAAAGTAGTTTCAACAGTTTATATAGAGAACCACTTTTAAAAGACCACAATTCACAACTACCATAGCGTATATTATATATATTTCAATAGGTAAAACAACTATTTCGAGGAGATTAAAATGATAAGAAATAAATGAAGTTGTCAAACATTTTAAGTAAAAGGCTGCAAAAATTCGGCAACTGCATCCGTCGATCCACCATAAACTATCATTCAATTAAGAAAACACTTAAAACACATTAGAATGCAGGATCTTGTCATTATTTCAGAACACCGTGTGTACAAATAGTAGAGAAGAATGTATGAGAATGATGTATAGTATGACGTTTTTGTCAAATTTCAGACGACACAGTAAAGTATGACATTTTTGTCAAATTTAGGACCAAAATAATTTTTCTGAAAAATGTGTCAAATATTGGACAACAAAGTTTTGTATGACATTTTTGTCAATTTTTTTCCGGAAAGAATTCACATTTTGGACCAACATTTTTTTCAAATTTTGGACGACATAATATAGTATGACGTTTTTTGTCAAATTTCGGACCAAAATAATTTTTCTAAAAAACTAATGTTTTCACTACAGTTTTCACCCATTCACACAATTCAACATGGGCTTAAGTGCCTTGCTCAAGGACACATATCTGACATGTCTATATTATAGACAACCCACAACCTTACAGTTGAAGAACAACTCACCCGACCACTGAGCTACCATGGCTCAATCCTAATACTTTTACTTCTTAAACTTAAGTAGATTTTAGATCCGAACATGTCAATACTTTTACTGTAATATTATTTAAAAAAGTGACTTCAACTTCTATTAGTCATTTTCTGGTAACATACTTGTACTTTTACTCCAGTATTCATTTAGGTAATTTAAATAAGACTGGCTATTTCCATCAGAATAGAGTTTATATATATATATAGTATATATATATTATATTATATTATTTTATACAGTCAATGATTATTTTATTATGACACTGCACACCATCGACACTAGAGGGCGCTCTAAACCACTGGCCTGCCAATGTCATAACATTACATGCAGTCGTCATCACTGACTGCCACGAGTAAACGGACCGCAGCACCACATTGAGCAGGGGTAGAGGTGTGTTCCTCCGCGAGGTGAACACAGAACGTACCATTCCAACAGACAAACAATCACGGCGTGTCAACAAACGTGCGATGCTTTCGTGATATCTGACAGATAATAAACACGAGTTCGTACACGTAAAAACACCCTGTGCGCATTGATCATTATGATCGAGCAGCGAATGGGCATCAATAAGATTAGGTTAATGTTAGCAAAGCTGGCTAACGTTAACAAGCCTAACGTTGGCCCCTTGTTGTCAGGAGGAGAAGCTTAACAGCGAAACACAGCTACAGCTATGACCAGCACGAAGACATAATTCAGTCGTTACCCATGGTGTCCGCAGTCTACACTGGCATATCAGGCTGGAGACCCGGGCTGAGCGGCCGTGAGAGCGGGTTGGCGCCGGGGGAAGAGGCTGAGCTCCGTGACACAGGCGCTCCGCGGCGGCGGCGGCGGCGCTTCTTTCGCGAACCTCTGGGACGATGTCAGAGTGTAACCCTCCGCCTGCGGTAGATGTGCTGAGGCTCGAGTAGCCACCATTTTGCATGCTTAGTGTGTTCCTCCCTCCATTGCTAATAGAGACGGATCCAGTCATTTTCTGGCATCACCGCGGCGAGTAAGTATGTTCCCGGGGATTATGTGTCGACAGAAACGCGCGGCTCTTGTCTTAACATGCGAGCGGTGGCGTGGTCGTTCGGTTCGTTTCGCCGTTGACAAGTGAGTGTAGCGCTGCATAGGAAGTCGCAGCCCTCAGTGCACCGGGGTTGTGCCTGTCAGCGGCTAACTAGCCCGGCTAACTACCTGCTGTGCTAGGGATATGTGAAGCTCCACAGCCGCTGATGTTGTCACTGTCATCGTGGCAACGTGTTTGGTATAAGTCATGCTCCACGTCTTTGTAGAAACACCACACATGTGTCGATGTTGTCGTTTGTTCTGGTGGAATTGTTGAATGGAAAAAAAGTCCAGAAACAAACGGAGTGGTCAGGTAGCTAGCTTACGCCAGATGGGACTCGCTAGCTTGGCAATTGGAAATGTTTGAAGAAGGCCTTAAAACTGCAGCATGTCCTCATCAATCTGCGGCCACAGTCGGTCTCTGACGGCCCCCGACAACATTAAGACAGGACTGTGGTGCAGGGAAATGCTGTTGATATCAGCGTTGAGTTTAGGAAATGTCAGCCAAGGTGAAGCTAGTGCTGTGGTGACAGCGCTTTCTCTGCGAGTACGAGTGTTAGCTCGCTGTTAGCTGACGTGCAAGGTGCACTGTGAGTTCGTCAAGTGTCATCAAGCGTTTAATTTAAGGCTCTCGTCATGAAATTAGACTTTACGAACATCTGATAATGAGTATTAATGAGTTCGTAGTTGGACAAAGTTGTCTTATAGATGTCTTCGTATCCACGTCGTTTATTTGTGTCTTCAGGAAGTTGACTAATATTGTCTGAGTTTGCCTTTTAATATGTGGCTTGGTGATAATATAGTGTTTTATTAATGAGTTTATTTCATAGAGGGATTTTTTTTCAGTTTCATGGAACAAGTTATTCAGGTGACGCTAAGGAAGTCGGCTGTAAGTAGGAAGTGAGCAAATGCCTGTGACGTGAGGTGTTCTGGACACCTGTATTATGAGTTTTCCTTTTACTGCTAAATACAAATAACCACCTTCAGTCTCACAATGACTCACACATGTGATATTTCCCCTCAGGTTAGCAGATAGTTAGCATTCAACAGAAGCCCAAAAATGTCCTTCCATGTGCAGAAATCGACGGCCATAATGTGAAGACTTAATGGCTTAAACAAAGCAACTGTGACCTTAATTAAAGGCACTTAACCTTTATATCTGCTGGCATTAATATTGCGATAAACTGACATCATGCTTTTTTAAGACGGTGGATCAAGTAGAACTTAAACATTGAGTGTTGCCACTTAAAGGTGCATTATGTAATACATTTAAAGCAACTGGCCATAAAATCCTCCTAATATGTCACAGAGACTCAGGAATAATGTTCATATAACAAACTGAACTCACCAACAACAACGATACAGACAAAACATGCGTTAAAAAAATATTTTGCAGACTGCAAATCATGTTTATGTTTTGAAATCATGTTTTGGCATCATGTGGCGCCACCTTCCGCCGTCTACCAGTCATTGCACTCAGTAGAGTCTCAGCTGCCGAGCAACCACGGGTTGAACCAGTTACGTGAGAAAAGGAAACCTAAAAGACCTCGGTATTTTGAATTTGAACGTCGTAACCGTTTTTGACCACATTCTTACATATGGTGCCTTTTAATGCATTTTTGTTTACTTCAATATTCTCACCTTTTTTTTTTTTTAGCAGCAGTAAGCAGTAATAAATCATGAGCACAGCTTCTAACACATTTGACGTGCGTCATTCATCACAGTAAGAAGAGCCCCCACACTGTTAGTGGTGAAAATACGTTCTTTTGGAGTTAGCGGTCGGTAACAAGAGTTGCTGTTTTTTATTAGCATTGCCTGTTGGCTATTTAACAACCAACAAACTCAAATAAATAATTATTTGTATTGGTTAACTGAAGCAACAATGTGGCCTAGGCCTAGGATATAATCTCTTGTTTGCACACAGCTATAACATTATTAGACCTCCATGATGCTGCAATACGTTTTCCAATGGACTCTGGTTTAGCTATTTGTTCAAGTAACTGACAAATAGTTAAACTTTAGTTCAGTACAAGAACTTATCTGCCACTGCTGACCAACAGGCTACGAATAGAAGTCAATTAATGTGTTGAACATTTATGTAATTGTGCACCATGGTAGGAAGAGAACTTTGGCTAATAGTTTGGCTAAAATAGTGTTGCATTTATGAGATATGTATAATGACTCTTTGAAGTGGGACCCTCTATTTGTATTGGACACTATGAAAAATGTACAAATGTGAGTTAATGTCAACAATCTTCACCATCAAATACATGTAACATCCTCTGTGCAGAGGATATTTGAGCAGGATCCACTTCTCATCACAATTGGTAGAGGAATCTGTTCTGTGACGTTTGGTCTAGATTATGTGTTGAGGTGAGGAAGGTGATCATGTTGCCCAAGCGCTGGTGTACGTTCTAATCCTTACTATAGCTCCCTGGTCCTTTAGTTAACTCTCAAAGCACAAGATTATTATTTAATGGTTCATGAACTTACAACAGGAATGACTGGCACGCCTGTCGAAGCCTGGGCAGTTCTGCATCGCTTGCATCTACACTGCGTAACGTCTGGTTTCGGGTCAGTGCCACAAAAAGAACTAGAACATTGTTCTTTAAGGCGTACACAGTACACCGGTCTGCTTCAGAGTTCACCAGCATCACCAGTAAATGCATGTTACCGCAATACAGTTAACAAACGGTACCATTTACCAACTGTGGGGGGGACTCTAGAGCATTTTGTTATTTTACGGTAGCATAGTAATGGTAATGAGCATTAAAACTGATAGACACCTTGTGCTGACTGTGTCTACAGACTCCTTTTATCCTCGTGCTTTTGTTTTTTTCTCAGCTTTACTTACATTACAGGAAGTTGTTTAAAGACGGTGTTGTTTGCCTCTACTTTCCCATGAGGTCCAGTCTTTTGAGATTACTTCAGGTTGTGTGCATTTCTCCCTGAATGCTCACTCACACCTCAATTATCTTAATCATTTCCTGTAGTTAAGGCCACATTATACTTCTCCGACTGCGTAATGCGTTATCCGACTACATAACCGCAGAGACCTCTCGAGCCTTCATAGTTCATAGTTCAACAACAGTTCTGCGCAACTGTTGTTGTTGTTGTTGCAGTGGAATAATATTGAAACAGTGGCTGTTTCTCACTTTTCTGTGTCCTGGAACGCAGTTTAAGTCTAAACATGTGCTGAGTGTATTAAGATATGACGTATTTATAGTTTAGCTGCTACGTTGTCGGCGGTGATCAGCTCCGCCTCTGTGGAGTGCACAGAGCAACGTTATCTCGGCCTGTCCTGAGGACCAATCGCAGCTCTTGCCGTCTCCGTTGTCCCTTGACGGACACTTAAAAAATATTTTGTGCAGCCGGAGACGACGCAGAGGCTCTCTGACAGGCTCTCAGGCAACGTAGAGGGGTCTGTGTAACCTAGCACTTTACACAGGAGTATAAATTGGGCTTTAGTTGGTGCGTCACCTTTTTTCCCCCCAAGTTTTGTAGTGTCTTTAGGGTCAAGAACTTCAACCTTCTTGTGTGTGTTAAAATTTAAATATATATGGTCTTAACTTGGCTCAAGGTGCAGAAGACAATATTTAAATATGGATGAAGGAAGCACATGTAAAAGCTGACGATACATTTTTTATATATATATTTGTTGATATTGCATGCTTGCTCTTTAGTGTTATGTGTTTTAAGTGGTATCAATTATTTTTGCTGCGTGGAGTTTTCTGACTCGGTGAAATAAGATGTATTCTTTGTTGGTACTTGCTGGTATTTGTACATGTATATACTGTAGAAGTCGGACAAATTAAGAGACGCAGTGCAGGCTACAACAGCCTGTCAAAGTGAGCATGGAAAATGCTTCTCCCCAGTGTTGACTGCATATTTTTCATCTTGTAGTCGTATATTATATACGGCTTATAATATTTGTGCTCCGATCTCCTCCTTATACAGTCCTTGTGGCATTCAATAATCTAATGTAAAACAATTTTGACTATGTTCAGTCTCTTGAATCTCAACAGGTTGAATAGTCCCTGTAGTCAAAGGGAGGAGCAGCATGCCTTTTGCTTGTTGCTGGTTGCCAGGCTTTGAGAGCGTATCTACACTGGTGCCCCAAATCTCCCGAGAGGAAACGCTTGCTTTGAACCACTCAGAATACAAGCACACCTACAAAGTCACTCTAAATATTTACGCTTAATTGCATATTTCTTCAAAAAGCGTCCGACATACCTCCTTGCAATGTGTCATAGTTTCTGTAGAGCAGCTAAAATGCAGAATTTGACTGTGACTGATGCATTTACTGACTTGTTTTTGTTCGTCAACCTTTCGGCTTTGGGCAGGAACCTGCATAGTTTTGTCATGGTTCAGATATTCTCAGGGAAATGGAACTGTTTTGTTTGACACAGTCTGCAAATACTGTAGTTAATCATCTATGTGGTCACCACCCTCAGCTGTAATAAGTGTGTTTTGCATGCCTTTTTAGATACAGGTGTTAAATGGATGCCAGTGCGTGAACAGTGCTTTTTCTAACATATATGTCAACAATATTTAAGAAAAGTGCTTTCATTTTTAGGCCAAATGTGAACATAATAGTGGGAAAAGGCCCTAAATCTATAACTACAAATGTTTATACTGTCCAAATGTCTTAGTAGGAATAACATATCAGGTAGTATTTGAAAAAGAGACAGCCCTGGTCTGGTCCCTCATCTGTTCAGATGATTCATCCTGGGACAGGTCCTGTCAGAATGTGATCACAGTTAATGCAGTAATGGAGGGAAAAGCACCTACGAAGCATTTTTGCAGTTGACCAAGGTGACATAACTGTATTCATGGCATTTTGTTGTTGTTGTTGTTGTTGTTGTTGACATCACGCATTTTGCTGCTCTAACAGATTGTAGACCCGTCCCCTATGATCTGCAAACTCATTCTATAAACTGAAACCGAGCCAAACGGATCTTGGTGAAATATGAACGAGTGATTATCCTGCAGCTGAAAGAATGAGGAACTTTAGTTTAATAAGCTCACAGCAGAGGCTG
Organism: Microchirus variegatus; assembly: GCF_963457635.1. Classification (NCBI taxonomy): domain Eukaryota; kingdom Metazoa; phylum Chordata; class Actinopteri; order Pleuronectiformes; family Soleidae; genus Microchirus; species Microchirus variegatus. Next base: position 33,432,804 of record NC_139807.1, on the reverse strand, counting down.
GATTGACTTTTCTTTAATGTATACACATTTGATTAGAGGCTCAGCAGGAGACGGCGTGCCATGATTCATGGAGCCCAACACTGGGGCCATTCAGCTCAGGTCATTTAAACGGTGTTACCACAGACAGTAGATCTCTGGCTTTATTAAATTTTGGCCTTGGCTGAGCACCCGGGCCGTGCTGAGCGACTGTTCCTTTGTGAATTACAGGGACTTCTTTGATTCTTTAGAAACCACTACTTCATTCAATGAAGGATGTCCTCATTCTTTTTATATCTGTATCATTTTCCTCCCTGGACTGGCATACTTTCAAGTCATTTAATTTAATCTTGTTATGGATAGTTAATGATAATGCGGTAGGCAGCTTTTTCCCTGGGCGATTCAGATATAAATACTGCAACCTACACAGTGTACAGGTTTAATACATGCAATTAGGCAATGCAGCTTTGTGTAATGTCATTTTCTGATTTAATAACAATCAAATCTGTTGATCTTTTGTGCCAGTGTGGACGCTGATGTGGCCCATTCATTCAAGGCCAAATGGTTTTGAACTCAATGGCCTCATAATCACCTTAGATTAGATTTTGTGTCTTTAATCTGTAGCTTTTGTTGCACATTGATATCAATGATGTAGTGAACTCTAGCTGTTTTTTATTAACATTGCCTGTTGGAGTAATATTGACATGACCATTCCTTTACTGACCCTCTTTCCACCTGGTATTAGAATGTTTTCTGTGATCAGACAGTGACCGGATATTGCTTCAACACATGCATTTACCACACGCATCTCCAGTGGTTACATCAAGATCCGATTGCTATCTGATCACAGTCGTGCCGATAATAAAGGCAGCCTACAGACGTACTAGTAACAAGAAATGACAATGATGCAGATAGAATAAGGAATGCTGTTATGCATCTGACAATAAGGTGAACATGGGGCTGAAAGTCAGTTTTATCAGAGCTTTTTGTTCACAGTTGATTCTCAGTTTGTGGTGAAGTATGCAGCATATATTCAAACATCTCAATGTTCCAGACTCTCAAACGCTGGGCTCGTGTGGACGGTGTGTGTGTATTCAGAGCAGAACTGATGATGTGTGTGAAAGTTTTATAGGTCATGTCTAGTGAGAACGTGAGCAGCAAAACTGCTTTATAAGAAAAATACTAGTTACGGTTGAACCGAGCCAAACAACGCTGTTTTTTTGTGTGTTAAACTTCTTTTAACATCCCGTGTTATTACCATTATTGAAAATCACAGGGTAAATATCAGCATGCTAATGGAACACGTATTGCTCTGATGCTGAGCATGGCAGCAATCCAGTAAGAGATAAATGCTAACCTCGCTAACAGGTGCTGTGATTGTCATAGAGGAAAAAGGAATCCTTTATCTTACTTTGATGATAAAACGCTGCACTGACTAACTTCTGACTGTTTGAGGCTCGGCCGTTTTATCAGACACTAATGAGCGCCGTCTCACATTAAACACAATTACATCATCAATGAAAACAGTTCTTCACTTCAGGGTTAGACACTGAGATGGAGAAATTGCCTAACGTTTCAGTTGCTGGAGCAGCTTCATTATGTTGACAGATAAAAGTTAGGTAAGAGACAAATGTCCTCAGCCTCTCTCGTTAAAGTCTCATTCTTAAACGAGGTGAATCAAACTTGGAATATAATTTCTCAAAGCTCCTGGTAACCATGTAAACTGATGTGTAAAGATGTCGATACTCAGTGGAATTACTTCTTAATCCAAAGACCCGTTAAATGCACCATCTCTTGGATGAAAGAGAAATCTAATTTCATAATTGAAGCTGGATGCTGCAGCATGAGTTTTCCTTATTAAAGGTTTAACTCTTGTCCTTGTGTGATCTCATCCCTGTGTCTTTTCTTGTTGTTCTTCAGAGAATGCCAGCTCCGATCAGACTTCGGGAGCTGATCCGGACTATCCGGACAGCACGGACCCAGGCAGAGGAGCGCGAGATGATCCAGAAAGAGTGCGCTGCCATCCGCTCGTCCTTCAGAGAGGAAGACAATACGTACCGATGCAGAAATGTGGCAAAGCTGCTATACATGCACATGCTGGGCTACCCAGCACACTTTGGCCAGGTCTGTTTGTTGTGGCTTGGATTTCCGGAGACATTATTGTCAGAATGCTCTGGACAGTGTTGATGATGATGATGTGACTCTTGTTTTCCAGCTGGAGTGCCTGAAGCTGATTGCATCGCAGAAGTTCACTGACAAACGGATAGGTTATTTGGGAGCGATGCTGCTGTTGGATGAGAGGCAGGATGTCCATCTACTCATGACAAATTGCATTAAGAAGTAAGTTTCGGCGAATGTTCTAGGTTCATCATAATTATTATTATTTTTTTTTTATTGTCTGTTGTGACTTATTCGACTGTCTTTTCCCCACACCAGTGACTTAAATCACAGCACACAATATGTACAAGGCCTGGCCCTGTGCACTTTGGGCTGTATGGGTTCTTCAGAAATGTGTCGTGACCTGGCAGGAGAAGTGGAGAAGCTCCTGAAAACATCTAACTCCTACTTAAGGAAAAAAGTAAGACTGACTTTTGTCTTCTTGTTTATATCTGATGGATTAAGGGCCAATTCCAATTCCTATTCCTTATTTTGTCACTTGAAATGGGACACCCCTTAAATGCAGATACGTCTCCAGACTGTAGGGGGCAGAATAACGCGAAAGCTGCGTCATGTCTGTCAACTCCAAAGAAGAAGAAGAAGAACACATTAACGTCAGGATTATTTATTCTGATCCGTTTGTCAGTCAAGTTATTAGGTTGTCAGTTAGTTATAAGATGATACTCATACAAATATTCAGCTGACAGTTACCACACACCACGACTTATTGAAAAGTAAACCACACCGGCCGACTATTGACAAAAGATGGTAAAATAAAAATAAATGTTACGCAACAATGACGTCAGTAATCCATAATATGGGCCTAAACTAAGATCATTTTTATATTAACAAAGAAAATACTTCATTTGTAGCGTACTCGTTTTGCTGCTTTCGGCGCCATCTTTGTTATGTCAAAACATGCAATGCATTCTGGGTAGCCCTTGCTCCCAAGGGTGGTCTCGGAAAATCTCAATATTGAGGGCGATACAGCGATTAAACTTGGCCTCAACTTAATTTTTCTGAGAATCGGGACAGCACTAGCAGGAGCGGGGATTTTTTGAGATTGAGGGTTAAGCAAGGAATTGGAATTCACCCCTAAATCTAGGTGTTGTACTGTAATTTAAACATGATGCAGTTTCTCTTCACACTGAGATAAAATCCTGTTCTGTGGTCTGAGCTCATTTCTATTGCTTTTTCCTGTGTGTAAATATTTGACAGGCAGCATTGTGTGCTGTTCACGTCATCAGGAAGGTTCCAGAACTCATGGAAATGTTCCTTCCAGCTACAAAAAACCTGCTGAGTGAGAAGAATCATGGTGAGTTTTCAAAGTTTGTTCGGATACCGTTGCTGGCTCCGAGGAAATGTTTGTTCTCCGCTCTTCAGTCTTTGTCTGCTGGTTTCCTGCTGCTCGCAGGGTTTTGCTCAGAACAGCTGGACAGCTGTGTCCTTTGCAGAGGACGGCAAAATTAATGAGTCTGTCATAAAGTATGGGCTCATTTGCTCCTAACAGAGGGAGGGAGCTATGCTACGAGACAAGTGATTGTTTTTAAAATAGCACCACTGGAATAATGAGTAGCACTATTTATTGATATGTCAACATTGAGCGTCCTGTAGTGGATGAAGATAAATGACCAACTTACTCTGTGAGATACAAATAAACTACACTCTTTCTTATTATTACTTGTAAATGTTGGGCCACAAAGTCATCAGTTTTTTGTGGCGTTAGAATTCCCTTTCATTTTCCCTCCTGTCCCACAGCTGCGTTTTCTACAAGGCCCCGTTAAGTTCAGGTCACGAGGAGACGACGAGTCTGTGTAGATTTATGGTGCCGTCACCTCAGGTCCTCTGTGGTTAATCATACATGGATGCATTTTTTGTAGTGCTGTGCAGTATGTTAACGCACGTTAACGCACGACACGTTTCCATGGCGACCGACCGGAAAAAAGATGCGCATGACGTCATGTTTACGTGCCGCGACACCGGAATCCAGGCACTGTTTACCAGTTAGCTCCGTTAGCTCCTTTAGCTGCGTTAGCTCCTTTTAGCGCCTACAGTGGAACTGGAGCGGTCTGTTTATTAAAGGAAAAAAATAACCAGCGTTCCTGTGTACTGTGTATGTGTGCCTGTTTTTAAAGTTTAGCGTTACTTTTAGGGGTGGGGGGAAAATTGATTGATTGAGCAATTCTAATCATTCACGATTCTGAATCGATTCATAAACTTCAAACTTTTACTATTTTTAAAAACCACAAAACACCAGTTTGTGTTATTTGTGTACAGTTTATTTTGTAACTTCTGGGAGAAAAAGGCAGCTCGTCTAAGCTTTTATTTATGCAAGTTATTTTTTGAACAGTAAGTAGGTTTTTATTTGTTTTGAATGAATAAATGTTAACTTTTGTCTTAAGTTTGCCTTTGTGTGATCACATTATCACATTATCTAATACAAACTGGATTGTTTTGATGCCATCATTTGCCTTAACACACTATGCATTGTATCAAATTTTGAATCGATAATCAATTTTGAATCGAGAATCGTGACCCTAAGAATCGGAATCGAATCGTGAGCTACCCAAAGATTCACATCCCTACCAGGCACCGTTTACCAGTTAGCTCCGTGAGCTGCATTAGCTCCTTTTAGCGCAGTTAGCGCGCCTACAGTGGAACTGGAGTGGTCTGTTTATTAAAGGAAAAGAGCATCGCTGACAAATAACCAGTGTACCTGTGTACTGCGTATGTGTGCCTCTGTTTTTAATGGTTTGTGTAAACTTTAGACTCATTTTGTCAGAAGTCACGTGAACATGACGTCATCTTTTTCCAGTCAGTCGTCATGGAAACGGGTCACGCTCGAGTTCATTCCTGCTTTCCTTAATAATCTGATCAAACTTGTACCATTGAGATGTTGAAACGAATATTACCGTGATAATTTTTTGTACAAACACGATGATCCTCCAAACTCGAGTATCTCATTTTCAGATTGTACTTTTTTATTTTTGCGTCATTTACAAAAACCAACTAGAACACATTCCCGTATTAATCCGTCTTTAATCTTTAATCCTGTCAGGTGTTCTCCACACATCAGTCGTCCTCCTCACTGAAATGTGTGAAAGAAGTCCCGACATGCTGGCTCACTTCAGAAAGGTACAGATGGATGAATCTTTTTGTCCAGACGGCGATGCAAAGCATTTGTCTTAATCTCACGTCACATTTCATTCTCCCTTTGCACATTTCTTTTTGCTGTAACTGAGCGACTTGAACATGTTTGGATTGCGCTGCAGGTTTCCTCTACTCTCAAAGTATGTCTCGATCATTTTTCTCCTACCTCTGTGTTTTTTCTCTTGTATTTCACCTGCTGCTGTACTGCTCTACTCCTGCAGGTGTCAGACGCACCGCTCCTCATGATCACGATCTGAATATATTATTATTTTGAGCTCTCTGAAAGTCAATGATTTCCAGTTTCCCCTCCCTAACATCTACCTCATATTTTTTCTGTCATTTGTCTTTGTTACAATTCCTGCATTGTGTTAGAATGAGAAGGTAAGAGTACATTCTGATAACTCATAGCTGGTGCATGCTGTAAATAGTAATCACTCCTCACAGTCACCTCAGACGTCACCAAACTCGTGTTGAGTAATGTCATCTTGTGTTTAATTTCTCATTTTTGATTCCTTTAACTTGCACAGTGATCATTAATTTGTCAGTGTTTTTGAAAAAGTAGAAATGATTGGTTTTTTTTGGCCCATTTGTCAGATACATTTTCACTATTGTTTTCATTTGCCTAAAATACACTTAATTTGGTCACTGTGTTTAAAAGCAGTTGGGTGGGTTTGTCATCACAGGTGTTTTAACCAAGAGCAGATGTGTTTTTCTTTACTTTGCCTGTGTCTTTGTTAGGGATTAACTTGTCACCTGTTTAGCTCGGGTGTAATTGTGCAGAGGTCCACGAGGTGTGTAGTTGTTGTCAAAAGGGAAATAAAATGGCTGTGTTGCCTTTTAAGACACAGGGATTAGTTTAGAACTGTAGTAGTAGAGGATTAGTAAGATTTATATTTGTTTAATCTTTGCATGTTCTATAAAGGAACCTGCTGTGGATTATTCAGTGTGCTGTAGTTTGGTAATAATCAACATTACCGATGAGGAAAAACTATAGAACTTATTGGGTTCGGTCTTGTGCTTTAATGCTGGATAAGACTGTGTCATTCACTTAAGTTTATGAAGTATTAGCATGATGTTGTTCATACCAAATTAAATTCTAGGCTCAAATGCAAATGGGTCTATTTAACTCTTTATAACAGAAATGTATGTGTATAATTTCCGATTTCTCGAAGCCAAATAGGTTCTAACCTAATATTTTTATGCAATCAAATGTTTAATTTTACTGCATCGAAAATTGATTATTAACCATATTGCTCTAATTCTCACTAAGCAAGAATTTCAAACCCATACGCTCACACGAGTCAAAAATAAGAAATGATTAGATTTAAACGTTCTTGAATTGCGTTTATGTTGGTAAAAGTACACACTTAGTGACGCCTCTTCTGTTTTCTGTCGTTGATCTTTTCGTAGCTGGTTCCACAGTTGGTGAGAATCCTGAAGAACCTCATCATGTCTGGATACTCTCCTGAGCATGATGTGTCGGGCATCAGCGACCCTTTCCTGCAGGTAACTGTCGTCTCTACTTCGGTCTAGATCAGGGCTCTGCAACCTGTGGCTCTTCAGCCACTCTGCAGTGGCTCCTTGTATCTTTAGAGAACAAGGCGACAAATAAAAGTGTTTTAATATGTTGTTCATCACATCCAACGTCGACGTAAAATGCAATATTAAGTAGACATTTGGATGTCTTGTCCATCTTTGGATCCACATGCCTTTTTCTCAAGTATGAACGACACACAATCCAAATGTTTGCTTAATTTATTTCAAAGTGGGTTCATTTTAATTTCAATAATTTGTCACAAACAATGAAACAATGGAAGAACTAGTTCTACATCAATATGCATTTTATTTTTGCTCTGCTTTATAAGAGGTGGGGTATAAACAGAACATTTTGTAGTTCTTAAAGTTCATAAATGAAACGGACTATTACTTTTTTATGTATTATATCTGCATTAAAACCTTTATTGGGTTGTTTTGCGGCTCCAAATGGATTTTATTTGGGTGGAGAGGCGACAAAAATGGCTCTTTGCATCTTAAAGGTTGCAGAGCCCTGGTCTAGATGTTTCTGTGTAATGTTCTTATGCCACATCACACCACAGGTGTTGACTAACCTCTGATGATCCAATGACATTCTTGGTTAATTTGAGGTGTAAATAAGAAATGTTAGTGGCAGCAAAGGAGCTAAAGAAACCAGAATGATTCTGTGGAGTTATAGTTAATTCAAATAACAGGACGTGACGTGACTGTCTCCTTGTTTGCACAGGTGCGGATATTGAGACTACTGAGAATTTTAGGCAGGAGCGACGACGACTCCAGTGAAGCAATGAATGACATTCTTGCCCAGGTTGGACATTTATCCGTTATCTTTGTGAAGTGAATGAAATGATGAAGCGGTTTTTCTCCTGACACGTGAACTGTGTGCACACCCGCAGGTGGCAACAAACACAGAGACGAGTAAAAATGTAGGCAACGCAATCCTGTACGAGACCGTGCTGACGATAATGGACATCAAGTCAGAAAGTGGACTGAGGGTGAGTTGATTTACGTGAAGAAATAAACGAATGTGACGACGTCTGATCTGAACATTTTAAAGAAGAAATCGACGTCTTTCCTCTCTTAGGTCTTGGCCATCAACATACTCGGACGCTTCCTTCTTAATAATGACAAAAATATTAGGTGATTATTTCACCCACAGAGTTCACAACCATCACGATGTTGCTCTGAATTTCTGTTGATTTATTTAAAACGATCTTTCTTCTGCAGATACGTGGCTTTGACTTCTCTACTAAAGACGGTACAAACGGACCACAATGCAGTGCAGAGGCATCGAAGCACCATCGTGGATTGTTTGAAGGACCTGGACGTATCCATCAAACGGTGACTCGCCGTACTTTCATTTATTTCACACGTTTTCTTTGTGTTTTTCCCTTTTCTTTTCTGACCTTTTGTCTATCTTTGGTTTTCTCGTGCAGACGTGCGATGGAACTGAGCTTTGCTCTGGTGAACGGCAACAATGTTCGAGGCATGATGAAAGAGCTGCTCTACTTCCTGGACTCCTGTGACCCGGAATTCAAAGCCGACTGTGCATCGGGAGTCTTTCTAGCTGCAGAGAAGTATGGCTCTGACTTCACAACACCTTATTATAGTCGTCAAATGGCTTTGTAGTAAACTGATAACACGTTCTCTGTGACCTTGATGTTTGAAAAGACATTAAATCATCAGTACACCCAGCACAGTCACTACTGAATCTGCATTCATCAAAAACATGCAGGTTTAATCGGTCGGTTGTTTGCAAAGAGGGAAAAACGTTCAGCACTAAAGCATTGAAATGCTGTATGATGATAAAACGAGTGATCCATCGTCTGACAGACCATGTTGATACCAATTGTTTTCTGACTGCATTTCTCTCCGTCGTGTATTACATCCCGATGATTTGTCTTCAGTCTTTTCATGAACGCGTTCTTCACGTTCCAGGTATGCACCTTCGAAACGATGGCACATAGACACCGTGATGAGAGTCCTGACGACGGTACGTACGCCTTCAGTGTCTGATGAGTCGCTGTGAAGTTGTAAATAAGTGTGTCTCCTTTGTCGCAGGCGGGGAGCTACGTACGAGACGATTCTGTTCCTAATCTCATCCAGCTCATCACCAACAGCGTGGAGATGCACGCCTACACGGTGCAGAGACTCTACAAAGCTCTGCTGGACGACATCTCACAGGTCAGCTGTTCAGATCAGGGACGTCTCGAGTGACGGAGCGTAAAACCACACATTTGATTCAGTCAGTTTTTAATAAGTTTGTATGATGTTTGAATGGTTTTTCTCTGTGTTCTGTAGCAACCTCTAGTGCAGGTAGCATCGTGGTGTATAGGAGAGTACGGGGACCTGCTGCTGTCTGGACAGTGTGAGGAGGAGGAGCCAATCCAGGTAAACCTGGACCAATCACAAACACTCAGATTTTAAACAAACCTCGGTTTTAAAAAGAAACACCAGGAAATTAATGTTTTTTCTTTTGTCCTCTTAAATCAAGGTGACTGAAGATGAAGTCCTGGACGTGTTGGAAGGACTCCTGGCGTCTAACATGTCCGCACCTGTGACCCGGGGTTATTCTCTGACTGCCATCATGAAGTTGTCCACTCGCTTTAGCAGTGTAAAGTAAGTCATGGTCAAAAAGAAACGCTTTGTTTTGAAGCGTTTAGTTTTGTATTAATAGAATAGGGGTAGTATTTTTGTAGAATTGTGCTTCCCAACCTCAGTTTCACCTGAGTCGAGTTGTTTCCCTGAGTTGTCACATGTCCACCTCTGACACTTGGTCCAAGTGGACGGCGGTTTTGGAGCTTAAAAACGCAAAAAAAATGAAGCCACCCTCCAGAGTGGAAATCTTAAAAATGCTCCACCGTGGCGTTCTCGTCTAAAGGGTTGAAAAGTGAGCTCTGAGCTGCTCACGCTGGCTATCCTCCTGTACGCTGACGTCAGATCCATGTGCAGTACAGACAAACGACAACATGTGGGATTATAATCCATCAGTCGGACATTCACGTCGCCTTAGCTGCTACTTCACGCTACAAGAGAGAAGTAGAAGGAAGTTTCAACGCTCCTGCTGTTGTTGTATGTAAGTGCTTCACAGCGCCACCTAGCCACCTAGCATGCATACTACATCAAATTTCACACACTTTAGCGTCACCGTGTGCGTGCAGATATCCACCCAAAGACGCTCGTCTAAACGCGAAATAAAAAGTGGGAACACAACGCCACTTTTGAGGTTTGTGTTGAGATCGTTGTCGTGTAAAGCTAGGCTAATTCTGCACGTTTTAGACCCACCCGTTACATTCCCAGAATGTAAAAAGTGTCCGCCATCTTTGCTAACAGTTACGCTAACAGGACCAAGTGTCACTGGTGAGCACGTAACAAAGAAAAGAATGAAGATGTTTCTCAAGTCAGTGGAAACTGAGGTTGGGAAGCACAATTTTACAAAAATTCTACCCCTAATCTACTAATACAATGCTAAATGCAAATCGGTGAAGTATTCCTTTAACAATAACTAATAACTCCTTCTCATCTGTTATGTGTGTGTTTGTAATATTCAGCCGAATCAAGAAGGTGGTGTCCGTGTACGGCAGTAGCATCGACGTGGAGCTCCAGCAGAGAGCGGTGGAGTACAACGCTCTTTTCAAGAAATACGACCACATGAGGTGAAACTCTTGAAGAACATTCACACATTTAATTTGCTCCCGTGTTTTTTGGCGTGCTCCTCATACCTGACCTGTTTATTGAACGCAGGCCAGCTCTCCTTGAACGAATGCCCATCATGGAGAAAACGGCCACTAATGGCCCCACAGAGATCGTGCAGACGAACGGGGAGGCGGAGCCCTCTGCTCTGGAAGCAAAACATCCACCGCCTGTCACCCAGCCGGCCAATCAGGTTAGGACAGGATTCAGGTGGCGTCTGAAATGTTTTAATCACAGCAAATGATTCAGCTTTTTAAAAACGTGCCATTGTTGTGAGTTATGACTGCGGTGCAGGTGCTTTATCGTGATTATGTGTTGTCCTCGTCTTCCAGGCTAATGATTTGTTAGACTTGCTGGGTGGTAATGATGTGGTGCCCGTGATTCAGACCACCATGCCCACCAAACCCGCCTCAGCTGGAGGAGAGCTGCTCGATCTGCTGGGCGACCTTTCGCTAACTGGTATGGTCCGAGTCTTTTTACGTAACCACACACGGTGAGGACGTGAACTTCTATTTGTGTCATCTCAAACCCTGGTGTGTTGCTCTCCCTCCCCCCCCACCTTAGGAGGTCCAGCCCCTGCTCCCTCTGTGCCCTCCTCCCAACCTCCTTTCCTCTTGGACGGCCTCTCCTCACAGCCCCTGTTTAATGACGTTGCCCCTGCAGGTGAGAGTCCGCTGAACATCCTCCTCCCCAGAGTCGTGTAAAGAATTGTTTTAGAACGATGCGTCTTTCCCTCTCTGCATTCAAAGGTATCCCTCCGATGATAGCGTACAACAAGAACGGTCTAAAAATAGACTTCACGTTCGAGCGAGCGAACCCCAATCCCAACGTCGCAGTCATCACCATCCATGCTACCAACTCCACAGAGTCGGAGATGACGGAGTTTGTTTTTCAGGCTGCAGTACCAAAGGTAAGCGCACACGAGTTCACTGATTCCCAAGGTGATTGTCGTGGCCTCCTGGTGGGCTATTAAGGTACTGCAGGTAGGCATTGAGAGGTCATAAAGTAAACACAGAAAGATTCTCATGGAAACCCAGCTATTGGTTTATTAGTTGTCTTATTAATAGTGCTGGGCACGTTAACGGCGTCAACGTTAATGCAGGTGATGTCATGTTCACGTGCCGTGGCACCAGAGTCCATGCACTGTTTACCAGTTAGCTGCGTAAGCTCATTTGGCGCCGTTAGCGTTAGCCTACAGTGGAACTGGAGCGGTCTGTTTATTAAAGGAAAAGAGCAGCGCTACAAATAACCAGCGTACCTGTGTATGTGTGCCTCTGTTTTTAAAGGTTAGTGTTAACTTTAGAGACTCATTTTATCAGAAGTCACGTGAACATGACATCTTTTTTCCGGTCAGTCGTCATGGAAATGGGTCATGCGTCAAAGGTGCATTATGTAATAAATGATAAAATCCTCCTAATATGTCACAGAGACTCAGGAATAATGTTCATATAACAAACTGAACTCACCAACAACAACAGTACAGACAAAATATTTGCATTAAAAAAAATATTTTGCAGACTGCAAATCATGTTTGGCATGTGGCGCCACCTACCGCCGTCTACCAATCATTGCAGTCAGTAGAGTCTCAGCTGCCGAGCAACCACGGGTTGCCAGTGACTTCAGAAAACGAAACCTAAAAAAACTAGATGTTTTGAATTTGAATGTAGTAACTGTTTATTGGCCACTTTCTTACATATGGTGCCTTTAATGTCGATGCCGTTAACTCGCCCAGCACTACTTTTTGAAACATTTGAAAGCAAAATTGAGTCACTTGAACACACCGAGTGTGTGTGTGTGTGTGTGTGTGTGTGTGTGTATTTAAATTGTCCACCATTGCCTGCTTTCCTCAGACATTCCAGCTGCAGCTCCTCTCACCGAGCAGTAATGTTGTCCCAGCACTGAACCAGGGATCTGTCACACAGGTCATCAGAGTCCTCAACCCACAGAAGGTCAGTTTGTCCACATGTGTTTAACCGTACGTGATCATATCCTCTGTATATATAATAAACAGCATCATCCTCACACGTTTACAGCAACAGTTACGGATGAGGGTCAAGCTGACGTACACCCACAAAGGCTCGCCCGTGCAGGACCTGTCTGAGGTGAATAACTTCCCCCCTCAGTCGTGGCAGTGATGATCGGCTGCGTCTGCTGCTCTTTAAAAAAAAAAAAACCCACCACCACCACCAAGGGAACTATGAAAACGATTTCCTTTCACTTCCCTCCTCTCTTCCAATGGATCCCCCTGTGACATCCGTGCACGCTGCTGCCCTCGAGTTGCATGGGAAGCAGCAGAGCGTCCGACGAACGCGGGAGAAAAAAACGCAGATGTTACGGAGAAAAAAAAAAAAAACCCCGTCGACGATCGGCGTCGCAGAGAAAAATTTGGGGAAAACATATCAATCGGCAAACTTTATAAACTTTTCTTTCCTAATTAGGTTTTCATGATCTCTTTGCCTCCAAGTACTGTTTTGTCCACTAACACCTTCACCACACACACACACACACACACATCACTGTAGAGTCATCATGGTTCTCGTTTTAATTTAGAATCCAAACTCTCGGCTTGACTTTTTCTACAAATCTCTGAAAGGTCGATCATCGAGTGCATCGTCGTCTCCTCTCTGACCCTCCACACCACCAGTGATACGACTTTGTCTGAGTTGTATACGTCTTTGAATTACATTAATTTGCTTCACGCGTACGTCGAGCATCGTTAGGATCACGATCGCACACCGACTGAAGCTCACGGGGGGATTTTCCACGACTTTGTGCTTTAAAAAGAGCGTCGAACGGATCAGCGTTAGCGGACAGACGAAGAGGAAACGCTCAGACCTGCTCTCACGCGCCGCTCTCATCTGATCTGTAGCTTTAGTTTTTAGAGTTGGTGAATATGAAAGTCAACGGTTCATTTGCTTTACATCACGATCAGTTCGTTCATTCATTCACTGAGACGTTTAAACTGGTCTGTCCTCACAGTGTAGATACGTTTCAGATGAATCGAAGTCACCACGCACATACATGAAGATGATGAAGCTCGTTATGAATGTAGTTACATGCACTGAATGCCCCCCCCCCCTCTCTCTCAGTCTTGTTTTTATGGCAGTCTTCTCTGACGGAGACGCTCGTCGTCTTTATCAGCACTGTTTTTGTGACACTGTTTGATTTCTGCAGTAATCTGACTTTAACTATTTATGCCTGATATCAAAGTGATGTGCCTTTTCTGACTAAAGCCCCTGAACTCTGGAGTTGTGTATGAGCTTTGTGAGTTTGCTCGTGTGCTGATTGTGTTTTTGTTGTTTTGTTTTTGTTTTGTTTTGGTCCTGAACGATCTGAATTGGCGTCGCGTCATTACGTCGAGTTCTGTGACGAGTCTCCACGTCTTAATGAGCGAATAATAATAGACGGCCACAGAAATGTGACGATTGATGATTGAATTCCAATTATACGTCCGTGATTTTAATAATTCCCCCCTCTGTCGGTTAAAAACACTGATTGGATGTAATTAATCAATGAGATCTTAAAGACTATGGCAGCTAACAGATGTAAAGTGACACTGAGAACTGGGTCAGGTGGTTTCTGTGACTAATACAACACTGTGTTCTCTGTTAACGTTCAGTCCATCCACAGCTTCGCGTCTGCATGATGTTCATTAACTAACGAGCTGAACTTTCTATCTTAATCCTCGGATCTTCACTTCAATCAGGCTCTTTATTCTTCTTTATTCTTCTTCTTTTTTCCTCCGTGCTTCACTTTCTTCTAACTTCTGTGACCAAATCAGAGAGACTCTTAGCTTTGGAGATATTTTTCAGCTATGATGTGTATATTATGGTGAAAACAATTTCCCTCCTAATTTTTCCTCTTGTTTTTGTTTTCCTGTACATATTGAGGGCTTTTACACTTTGTCCGTGTCTCTTGTTTCTATCTTTCATCCTTTTTTTAGACGCCATTTTCTAAAAAAGAAAACCCAAACAAACGTTCACCGTGTATATTGTCTAAATAGATCCGCTCATCGTTTAAATCGTCCAATCGGACGACTTCCCCGTTACCATCGTCATCATCATTGTCGTCAGTAACTCACTGTAAAAGATATATGATCTGCTGCCTGTACATTGTATATAGTTGTAAAACAAACAAAAAGCTGATCGGATTAAATAAAGAAAGAAAGAAAGAAAAACCCACATGAAGAATTAGCTAGAAAGTATAATTATATGCATATATTTACAAAACAGAATCTTAAAAAGGACGGATGCTGCGTTTTATGATTTAATTATTTAGCAAAGACGTGAAAGTGAAGGGTTTAAATCCGTCTCCACAGACGCCGTGTGAACGATGCACTGTACTACTGAGAAACCTGACCTTTGACCTTTGACCTTTGACCTTTGACCTGTGTGTCCACGCCGACCTCTTCATCTTGTGCTCGATCGTCTTGCTGATGTTTTCCATCCCGAGCGAGCGCTCTCTTACTGTCTCACGTCTTCACCTGAACGATAGGGAGTCGTTTTATCTCGTCTGGAGCTGATAGTTTTGGCCGTTCCTCTTGGATCAGTGCAGCGTCTTCTTTTTTGTCTCCATCCCATCATCACCGACGTTATAATAGCTTCTTTAAAAAGGCGATTGTGAGGATATTGGAGCGAGATGAAGGCAATAGATCCGTGTTTTCTGTTTTCATTTCTCTTTTTTTGAGGCGTTGCTTCCTCCCCAGAGCAAACCTCACAGGCCAAACCTGTGCTATGAGATAACGACCACAAGGGGGAGCTGAGCAAAACGACCACAGGAAAAGGAAAGATTCACACCTTTACATCACGTCCAGTTCATTCTGTGTCCTTGTTGTTGTTGTTATTAATGACATCTGGGTTCTTTCAGCGATAAATGTACAAATGAGCCCGACACAAGTGCTTTGGAAGGTTTTAATTTAAAAAAAGAAAGAAATGGATCCGCGTACATATACGAGTGAGAGTGTGTGTGGCGTCTTTTATCGAAACGGGACATTTTTTTGGCTGCAATTTCAACTTCCAGCTTGTGAGCTGCATGTGGAAAACCAGTGTAAATAATGTCATTTCTTCTTTTTCTTTTTTTTTCTTTGAAATGCAAAGACGTTCAAAAGTCTAAAAACGGTTCACACCACTTTCACGTTCACGGGGTCGGGACGAACGCCGTGTTTTCAGAGCCAGCTCAAAGTGCACATCCTTCGTTTGGATTATTCCAATAACTGATGATTTTTGTTGTGTTTCTTTTGTTTTTCTTTGTTGGGTTTGAGTTGCGTGTGCAAAGGGCTTGGAAGAGCATTTAAATTATGACCATGTTCAGTTTCCCTGTTAAATCCAGCAATGCACCCATTGTGACCCCCCCCCCCCCCCAGGCCTGTCCTGACTGTAAAACAGTGTCCTTTCTGATTTGTTTTAAACGTAAGGTTCACTTTGGTCCAGTCAGGTTTGACATGTTGAACTGAACCCTCGTTCAGCCGCGTGGCTTCAAGGTGAGTGTGAATGTCAGACTGAAAGTATGAAAAGATGATTAAAGATGAAGTTGTAAACTATTAAATGGGATATTTTCAATTTATGCTGTGTATTCTTGTCTTTGGGTTGGAGAAATGATCAAGCGAATAAAACATCAAATAAAACATCTATTATGGATTATTGTTTGGTTTTTGTTGTTTTGGGTTTGGAGTTTATATATAGATCTATACATATAGATATAGATATATATCAAAATGTTCTCAGCTTTTATGTGGATGCTGTTTCGAATGAAGTCATGTATTCCACCAGCTATAAGATAAGTAGTTTTTATACCAGGTATCTGAGAAAGTACTGAGCTCTCACAGTGACACCATAATCACCAAAGATGAGGTAAGATTTATTTTTTTCATTTTCTATCCACTCTGATCACATACTCTGGTATAAAACAGTAGAAAAGTGTGTTTTATTTTCTTCGAGCACCACCAGAGGACGCTCACGTACCACTGATGGTACACGTGCCACAGTTTGAGCACCAAGGGTTTAGATCGATGGAGCAAAATGTTACCAAGACGGTGAACGACAAGGACACGTGAACGACGAGGACACAGGTGAACGACGAGGACACAGGTGAACGACGAGGACTCAGGTGAACGAAGAGGACACAAGTGAACGACGAGGACACAGGTGAATGACGAGGACAAGTGAACGACGAGGACAAGTGAACGACGAGGACACAGGTGAACGACGAGGACAAGTGAAGGACGAGGACTCAGGTGAACAATGAAGACATATACTTATACATACATATACATACACATATACATATACATACACATACATATACATATACATACACATACATATATATACATATACATATATATATATATATACATATACATATATATACATACATACACAAATACATATATATACATACATACACATATACATATAAATACACATACATAGATATACATATTCATACACATACATATATATATACATGTACATATATATTCATATTCATACACATATACACACAAATATACATAAATACATATAAATACACATATACATATATACACATACAAATATATATAATGTAGACACAAAGACACACACCCTTCAGTGAAGTGTTGTGATTTCTCCTCATTGAGCTCTTCCTCCTCCTCTTCCTCCTCTTCCTCCTCTTCCTCCTCAGCTGATCGACACTTACAGTCTGATCACATCGATCGATCGGTATCGATCAGTGTGATCGGCTCCTCCTCTCAGCGGCTGGCGCCGTGGCCCCGCCCCCGTCATGTTTATTGATGAGCTCGCGGACAGTCGCGGGCCTATGATGTGACAGCGCACACACACACACACACACACACAGTGTGTGATGGCGTCTCTGCTCCGTCACGGCAGGAATGTTCTCTTCTCTGTGGAGATGCTGCAGTCACGTACCCGCCGTTCACAGACATGAGACATGGCGATGGAGGACGAGGATCGAGCCGCTGTGGTCACGACTAACACCGCGGCTCATGGAGGAGGAGGAGGCGGCGGCGCTTGTATCGACAGGCAGCCGGACACCGTGGTCCAGCCCGCGGGTCCGGGCAGCCGCGTTCGTCCCGGAGCTCCTGCTGCGGCCGGGATCCGGGTGTTAAAGGCAAGTGTGACCGAGGAGGCTTTGTGTTGTTGTTGTTGTTGTTGTTCTTGTTCTTGTTCTTGTTGTTGTGTAGAAACATGACAAAGTGACACACACACACATGACAGGTTTGTCACAGATTACAGGCAGAAAGAAGAAGAAGCAGCAGATTACGTAAGAGCAGAGATATCAGGTGGTTGATGATTAATCTGAGCACAGGAGATGATGATGATGATGATGACGGCCATTCAGAGGGCCAATTAACACACACACACACACACACACACACACACACACATACACATACACACATTCTTGTACTTGCTGCATACTTGAGACCAGGTAAAGGTCCTCACTGGCAAAGTGAGGACCAGCATTTACACTTTATAAATCAACACAATATCTATCTATCTATCTATCTATCTATCTATCTATCTATCTATCTATCTATCTATCTATCTATCTATCTATCTATCTATCTATCTATCTACGTTTCTATCTATCTATCTATCTATCTATCTATCTATCTATCTATCTATCTATCTATCTATCTATCTATCTATCTATCTATCTATCTATCTGTGTATCTATCTATCTGTCTTTCTACGTTTCTATCTATCTATCTATCTATCTATCTATCTATCTATCTATCTATCTATCTATCTATCTATCTGTCTTTCTACGTTTCTATCTATCTATCTATCTATCTATCTATCTATCTATCTATCTATCTATCTATCTATCTATCTATCTATCTATCTACATAACTACGTATCTATCTATCTTTCTACGTTTCTATCTATCTACTTATCTACATATCTACGTATCTATCTATCTATCTATTTATCTATCTATCTATCTATCTATCTATCTATCTATCTATCTATCTATCTATCTATCTATCTATCTATCTATCTATCTATCTACATAACTACGTATTTATCTATCTTTCTACGTTTCTATCTATCTATCTATCTATCTATCTATCTATCTATCTATCTATCTATCTACTTATCTATCTATCTATCTATCTATCTATCTATCTATCTATCTATCTATCTATCTATCTATCTATCTATCTATCTATCTATCTATCTATCTATCTATCTATCTACATATCTATCTAAAGTCTCTCTGTGTCTCATCAGCGGAACATGAAGAGGAACGGGAGTCGTGGTTGCGTCACGAGGAAAACCCGGTTCGGATCACGGGAGCGTGACTGGTTGAAGGGCGACCTGAGGCGTGGCTGTCTGTCGGTGTACGGAGGCGGAGCCTCAGTGGAGCCTCAGCCTCAGAGTGACCTGCAGCTGGTCCTCTGCTCCACCAGCACCACTGTAGAGCAGCTGTGTCCTCAGAGGGACGGACGGGGACTCTACGTCCAGCTGCACGGAGACCTGCTCAGGTAAACCAGGGCTTTGACCTCTGAAGAAGTTAGTGTGAAACTGTAGCTCAGAGACTGAACCTTTGCAGAAGACCAACCCTGACGCTGCCTCAGTCCACACACTGTAAAATAGAAAAAGTTGAGAAAACTCAAAATTTAAAGGCAACTTAACTGCAATAAATATTTGAGTTTACAGCCCAACGAAAGATCTGCAGTTTTTAAAAAAAGTTCCATCAACTAATAACATTTTGTTAGAAAAGTTAGAGTTGAGCTAACTCAAAATTCTCTTTTCAAACTAACTAGTTAAGATGATTTATTAATAATATCAATCCTCTCATATACACACACACACACTGCATCTGTTGAGGAGACTGAGGTCTTCTGGATGATCCTGAAGATGATCCTGAAGTCGATCTTGAAGATGATCCTGAAGATGATCCTGAAGTCGATCTTGAAGATGATCCTGAAGATGATCTTGAAGATGATCCTGAAGACGATCCTGAAGACAATCCTGAAGTAGGTCTTGAAGACGATCCTGAAGTCGGTCCTTAAGACGATCCTGAAGTTGGTCTTGAAGACGATCCTAAAGATGATCCTGAAGACGATCCTGAAGACGATTTATAAAGATGATCCTGAAGACGATCCTGAAGACGATCTATTAAGACGATCCTGAAGACAATCTATAAAGATGATCCTTAAGGCGATCCTGAAGATGATCTTGAAGACGATCTTGAAGTCGGTCCTGAAGACAATCCTGAAGTAGGTCTTAAAGATGATTGTGAAGACGATCTATAAAGATGATCCTGAAGACGAACCTTAGGACGATCTTGAAGACGATCCTGAAGTAGGTCTTGAAGGTGATCCTGAAGATGATCCTGAAGACGATCTTGAAGTCGATCCTGAAGGCGACCCTGAAGTCGACCCTGAAGTCGATCCTGAAGACAATCCTGAAGATGATCCTGAGGTCGATCCTGAAGTCGATCCTGAAGTCGGTCCTTAATACGATCCTGAAGATGATCCTGAAGTCGATCCTGAAGTCGGTCTTGAAGACGATCTTGAAGTTGGTCTTGAAGACGATCTTGAAGACGATCCTGAGGTCGATCCTGAAGACAATTCTGAAGACAATCTTGAAGGCGATCCTAAAGTCGGTCCTGAAAAGGTTCCACCTGGAACCCTTTTGGAGGGTTCCACTAAGAACCCTTTTAAAAGCCTTTATTCAGGAAAGGGGTTTTAAAGGGTTCTCTGGACCAAAATGGTTCTTACTGGAACCATTTTGGTCCAGAGAACCCTTGAAAAACCCTTTCTTCAAGGAAAGGTTTTTTCAGAAGCAAATGGTTCCAAGTAGAACCTCAGCCCTTGTAGAAGAACCCTTTTGGAACTCTTATTTGTAAGAGTGTAACGCAGTAAATGTCCTCACTGTGGGTCTAATAATATCTTAAAATACACAGCAAATATAAATACAAACAAACTAATCATAGCATTCATGTGAAAGTCTACTTATATCAAACAGAGTTGACTGTAATAATAATCTGTAGGAAACAGATTATCTTTCCACATTAACATTTTTCTTCTTCTCATCTCTGTTTTAACCTCCTCGGTGATGGGTTCAAGTCGTCTGAGTGGGTTTTACTTCACTCTTTGTGTTAAAGTTCTCTCTCTTTGTCTTCACCGTCAGGAGGTTGGATTCCTCTGAGCGTCCTCTGCAGATCCTCTACAATTACCTGGCGTCCATGGGTTACGCTGACGCTGGGCGAGTTCAGCAAGAAGCAGCAAACTCTGACCTGAGCTGTTTGATCCGCTTCTACAGTGGTGAGTACTGATGCACGCGGGGGGTCAAAGGTCATCGCTGCTGCTCTGTGGGATCTGGTGTCTGACGCTGATATTAGACCCAAAGGCAATGGCAGCTTTGTCTCATCCTGTATGGGGAATGGCTTATACAGTATATATATATATATATATATATATATATGAATCATAATGAATACACAAGTTCAACACAAGTTTGTATTCATTACAGGTTTGAGTTTGTTATTAAAGGATTTTCTTTTATTATCTTGGAATAAAAGTGGTCAAAGTTAAGACTTTGACTTGTCATGTGACTGTGGTTAATCCAGGTTTGTGTTGCAACAGGTCAAAAGTTCCACAGTAGTTTTTATTATCACATTCTCTTTGAGCTTAAGTGTGTGTGTGTGTGTGTGTGTGTGTGCGTGTGTGTGCTTTCACTTTCCTCACAGTAAACTGCAGTGCAGCAGTTGTTATTTGAGCCTCAGTGAGAGAGCGATGCCTCTCTTTCTTAAGCTGTCTCTAATGTCCTGTTTAGCCTCAAACACACTCCCATTGTGGCCGTGAACAGTGAATGAGTGAAGGCGCCGTTGTCTCCTGTGGAGTTTCTCTGTCCCTGTGTGGGTCTGCCCTTCACTCACCACTGTCAACATCCTCCCATGGTGGTGACCCTGGACCTGCAATGATTAAATGTCCTGGTGCAGGTGTGATATATATATACAAACACAGGAGGAGCAGCAGAACAGACAAACTGACTGTGTAACATAAGAAATGCACGTGTGTCTTTGTACACCTGACGTACACACACACACACACACACACACACATTGATTCTCACACACTAGCAGCAATTAAGAAATGTGCCATTGAAAGTAAAAGGATGTTCACCAACATGTTTTCATTTCATTAACTGAGTGATGCTGACTCAGCGAAACACACAGAAAATCAGTTCACTGTCAAAGTGCATCAGGGCAAATGGATAATTTCCTGAATTTCAAAAATTCATTAAAATTATTCCTTAAGAAGTTTGCAAAAAATTTCAACAGATCCTTGTTCAGGGCGATGCCGAATAATATGATGGTAAATTTCAAGTCATTCAGAGATACTTTTTGTTTTTGAGAAGAAAGTCACTGTCATCAGGGCAAATGGATCATTTCCTGAATTTCAAAAATTCATTAAAATTATTCCTTAAAGGTGAAGTCAGTAGTTTATAGTGCCATCTAGAGGAGAGGCTGAAATTTACAACAAAGAACTGCTCCTCTGCTCACCCCCTCCCTTCCCTGAGCGCTACGGTGTCCTCAGAGGGTCAAATGTCGTCCTCGTCGTCTTTCTCCGTGTCAGCAGATGAGGTTCGTGAGGCGAGGGAGAGGGCGGAGCTACCATGGGAGAGAGTGGAGGCGGGACTTTAGCTACAAGTAAAGAGACGCTTGATTTGTTCTCTCGCGTTTGTCCTTACAGGCTCTGGTAGAAACATGGCGTCTCTCTGCTAACAGTGGCTATGCAACCACGGTCCGCGACCATGTTATTTTACATGACTTTTTGAAACACTACGAAAATGAAACAAAAACTATTATACAGAGACTAGACAATGCAGGAGCACATACTATGTATAAAAAAGTGGATTTTGGGTTATATAAACCCATAAATACTACATATTGTCCCTTTAAGAGATTTCCAAATATTTTCAACGGATCCTTGTTCAGGACGATGCCGACTATTATGATGGTAAATTTCAAGTCATTCCGAGATACTTTTTGTTTTTGAGAAGAAAGTCAGCTCACTGTCAAAGTGCATCAGGGCAAATGGATCATTTCCTGAATTTCAAAAATTCATTAAAATTATTCCTTAAGAAATTTGCAAATATTTTCAACGGATCCTTGTTCAGGATGATGTCGACTATTATGATGGTAAATTTCGAGTCATTCCGAGATAATTTTTGTTTTTTTGAAGAAAGTCAGTTCACTGTCAAAGTGCATCAGGGCAAGTGTTGATGAGCCACTTCCTTTGCTCTCATTCTTATTCCTCGTCTCTATGTGAGCAGATGATCTGTTGTTCTTCTTCTGCCAATATCAGGAAGTGCTTGGAGTTTTTGGCTTTAGTCAGATGTCAGAGTCACTGTGACCAAGAGCCTCAGCTCTGTGGAGATAGTTTTGTCAACTCCTGGACAAAAGAGGAGGAGGAAGCCGCCGTGATGTTACTGTTAATATCTTACTGTGACTGAGTGAACTGGTGTCGATCACAGGTGGACGTGGTTGTTCTGAACGATCCATGTCTGTATTTAATAAGCTCAAAGGTATCAACGGTGTGCAGATAGTGAGGGTTTGGCACAAGGTTGTAACCGTGACATCTGTTCATTATAAAAAGTCCGTGACCTTCGTGCAGCAAAGAGAGAACATGCTTTTATTTGATATACTTAAATGTTCATATGAAGCTTTTTATTCCCGTGTGAGTGTAAACTCCACTGTTTTCTCTCGGTGCAGTGAAGCAGGTCATTCATTCATCTCCACCATCTTCTTATTTGTTCAGGAAATTCATCTTGAATTCCCTCCTCCGTCCTCGTGCTGTGAAGAACAGATGAGATGAAAATAAACACGGACGAGCCAGTAAACATTTTCTAAACGCTGAGTCGCTGAAAGAAAAAAGACAAAAGACAAAAAAAAGTCTGTGGTGAAAACAACTGCAGTGTTTGTTTGTTAGTGTGGAGCTCAGAGTGTTGAAGCTCTGGCTTCAGTCCACCGGGCTGTGATCCACCGTGGCTTCTGTGATGAATCATGTTAATGAAGCATTTTGCAACGTTCATAGTTCTCTAAAGGTTTTAACGTCAGAAAACACTCAGTCTATAGTTATTTTAGGAGATTCTTGTGTCTGAAGTTCAGAAATCCTCACCACGGACGTGTCCAGGTCTCATCTTCACCAGATTTCTTCATCCCCGGGACGGATGTGGTCGTTTAGCAGCTCAAGGTTTCTGGTGACATTATGGAAGTCGACTAATCCACACTGGACTTTGATTTAGTGTGTCACCTGTTTCCCTGGCAACAAACTACCCCACAGACCTTGAGGGGATATGTGTTTGTTTTGGAAGTTGTTTTTATGGCTGGGAACTAAAGAGGCTGATGGTTTTCAGACGTGTGCTTGTGTTGAAGTGGACGAGCAAAAGCAGGATGTTGTGTTTTTAAGGCTTTTGAAGTTAAATTGAGGCTTTTTCTCTGTCTTTGTCGCACTCAGCGCTCTTGCACCTGCACAGTTGCTGCATATGCGTGTGTGTGTGTGTGTGTGTGTGTGTGTGTGTGTGTGTGTGTACACACGTCTGTAGTCGGCTGAGTCAGCATTTCAACTGATCCGCACAACTTTAAAGGGCTGTGAAGTTAAGACTTGGGTGAGGACGAGACCTTTTCAGACATTAACACTGACCTAACACTGACCTATAACTGACCTAACCTTGACCTTACTTTGACCTAACCTTGACCTTACCTTGCACACAACCCGAGTGGTTTCCTGCACTCTGTTTTTGAGCTCCAACCTGGTACGACAGAGTATTTGAGTGGTTCAGATGTCGTATCTCTCTAATTACGCACGGTAAACATTGAAACCATGCATATCTTGTGCTCAGGTACAGTAGACAAACTGGTTACAGTACATATGTGAGTCTAAGCCTCTCCAGGAGTTTACCTCTGTAATAATAATCATGTGTTTGTGAGCGAGGAGACTCCTAAGGATCAGCCTCTGCTATCGATCGACCACTTTGTTACGAGAAGCACTTTGGCTTCTTGTTCTTTGTCAGTTTCTGTGGAGGTTTTTCTTTTCATGTGGACGTCCTTGTGAAGTGAGAGAAGAGAGGAGGAGAGAAGAAGAGGAGGAAGAGAGGAGGATGAAGGAGTGAAACACAGAGAGAGGCAGCATATGTTGGTTTGAGGACATCTGGACAGCAGAGGCAGTGACTCCTCTGTGCTTACTTGACCTGACATTAGTGTCCTTCAGCACAGACACAGCTGAGGCTGGTCCTGATACTTGGACCAGGTGAGGACCAGATTAGGACCAGGTTAAAACAAAGGTGAGGACCAGGTTAGAACCAAGTTAGGACCAGGTCAGGGCCAGGTTAGGACCAGGTTAGGACCAGATGAGGACCAGGTTAGGACCAGATGAGGAACAGATGAGGACCAGGTTAGGACCAGGTTAGGACCAGATGAGGACCAGGTTATGACCAGGTTAGGACCAGATGAGGACCAGGTTATGACCAGATGAGGACCAGGTGAGGACCAGGTTAGAACCAGGTGAGGACAAGGTGAGGACCAGATGAGGACCAGGTTAGAACCAGGTGAGGGCCAGGTTAGAACCAGGTGAAGACCAGGTTAGGACCAGGTTAGAACCAGGTGAGGGCCAGGTTAGAACCAGGTGAAGACCAGGTGAGGACCAGGTTAGAACCAGGTTAGGACCAGGTTAGAACCAGATGAGGGCCAGGTTAGAACCAGGTGAAGACCAGGTTAGAACCAGGTTAAAACCAGGTTAGAACCAGGTTAGAACTGCATTAAGATGGAGGACAGAGAGATGTTGACCCTGTGATGGATTTACATTAATATTCTGTACAAACAGTGATGAACCACAACGTTCCTGGACTCAGACAGACCATAATATTGTGTGGGTGTGAGTAACAGCTATCGTGGCCTTGTCTCTGTTGTCTCAGAGAATGAAGGTGAATTTTTCATGATTTAAAAGCTCATTCAAGTCACGTCACAGGGACTTGAATGGATCCACCGTCTCTCCTTTATTACACCGTCACAGAACATGAGGTCATGGTGCTGATCTCAGACCAGTTCCTAGAATCACTGCTAATGCTAATGCTAATGCTAATGCTAATGAGTCAACAACGGTGTGTGATATCATGCTGACCCGTGAGGACAGACTGTATGTGACTGTGTTGAACTGTGCTGTTAATTAGCTAAATGTGTTTATCACAGGAGGGAGGAGGTGGTGGCTCTGCTGCAGTGGATCAGTGTCTGCAGATCTACACTCACCTTCATCATCTTCATCTTCTTCCTCCAGAGCATCCAGTGAACCCAGACCAGCAGGAGCGAACGCTGCTGAAAGGCGTCTTCAGCGTCAGGAAGGGAAAGACGCAGCTGCATAAATGGGCGGAGCGTAAGGTTCTCCTGTGCGGAACCTGCCTCATCGTGGCCTCAGTCAAAGACAGTCTGACGGGGAAGCTGCACATCTTACCTCTGGTGGGGGGAAAGGTGAGGGATCACCTTTATAACTGATAGATAACGTCCACTTTCTCCACGGTACAGCCCATAATACTCAACTCCAACAACACACTGTATCTGTGCTCTATCTCCGTCCTGAGGTGGAGGAGGTGAAGCGGAGACAACACTGTCTGATGTTCAGCTCGGCCGGATCACAAGCTCAGACCTACTTTGTCAACTTTGACACACTCACAGATTATCAGAGGTGGCATCGACAGGCGTCTAAAGTAAGCAAGAGTGTGTCTGTGTGTGTGTGTGTGTGTGTGTGTGTGTGTGTGTGTGTGTGTGTTCTTGTACTTGCAGCACACTGAGGTCCAGTGAGAGTTTTTAACCAACGGAGTGAGGTCATTTTTACAAAGTGAGGACATTTTGTCCGGTCCTCACTTTGTTTTCATTTAAATCACTTCCTTAGGTTGTAAACATGCTATTCTCCCGTTTTCCAGCCCTGGTGTTTCACACACGTTTTGCTCTGGGGTTCCACCTGCAGACATTTCATGGTACTGCACCCAGTAGTTCTTTATTGATGTCATTTGTGAAGTAGATATTTGTAATTGTGTTGATTTATAAAGCGGAAATGCTGGTCCTCACGTTGTCAGCACCTTTACCTGGTCCTCAGTATGCAGCAGGTACAAGAAGAATAACTATGCATTCAGAGGTAGTAAGAATTCCTTTATACAAGCACAACTGAGAGAGATGATCCATAAATGCACGTATTAGCAAAGTGTTTGTCTGCAAGAGAGAAAAGTAAAATCTGACTCTGAATCTTACGTACACACATAATATAATTGTGTGTAATTATGCAGCGAAAGAAGCTCCTGTGATGTTATGATGATGAATAGAAAAACGCAAAACGATAGTAATCTGTGTGTGTGTGCGTGTGTGTGTGTGTGTAGGTGGTGTCTCAGACGGTCAGCATGGTGGACCTGTCCTGCTACAGTCTGGAGGCCGTCCCTGAATATCTCTTCTACTGCCAGGACATCACTCACCTCAACCTGAGACATAACTTCATGAGTGTGCAGGGACCTGGAGGTCTGCTCAACCTGCCCAAGTAAACACACACACACACACACACACACACACACACACACACATATATATACGGTATGATTGTCTGTGAACAGCATCGCTCACAAAGTACCATGGATTTAATGTAAAATGTTGTTGTCCTGATTCAGTTGTTAATCTTATGAATTATGGGAAGTTTGCTGACCAAACTGACTGGATCTCTGGGTGTTTTCTCGAGACTGTAGACGTTGAGACCACTTAGTAAAGTGATGGAAACACTGAGATTGTAGCTATGGGATCAGTGTTTGCTTCGCTGAAATATACAAACACAATATTTCATTTAAAAATGCAAGAAAAACTCACATCTGTGACGTGTTAAATGAGTTTAACCGTTTGAAAACAGTTACTTTAAGGTGCTTTGCTGTAATC
This sequence comes from Microchirus variegatus, assembly GCF_963457635.1. Classification (NCBI taxonomy): domain Eukaryota; kingdom Metazoa; phylum Chordata; class Actinopteri; order Pleuronectiformes; family Soleidae; genus Microchirus; species Microchirus variegatus. The sequence continues at coordinate 33,405,369 of NC_139807.1, read as the reverse complement.
AAACAATGCAGATGTTAAAATGTTTCAAACAGTAAAAATCATCAGGACATTGTTAATATAAAATGTCCCCAAAAACATAGAAATTTTAGTTTTGAGTTTTAGAAAGATCCAGCTCATTTATAAAAGACTACACATTTACAATTTACAATTTACAATGTACATAAACAATGAGTCAGATCTTTAAATCTATTGTAAAACTCTCAGGTCGTCACTGAAGAGCAGCTCAGATTGATTTGAATGTGAGGTCAAATCTCTTTCTCCAAGATTCTGATCAAAGCTTCTGCATCGATGGTTCCTTCACAAACTCAGATGCAGATCAGTCGTCACATGAACTCTGATCCAAACCATCACACATCCTGGGTTTTGCACTTTGTGTTGTTGTGTTGTTGTGTTGTTGTTGTGTCAAAAAGACAACACGTGGACGTGTCTGCAGAGACAGCAGAGATGGCAAAGTACTTTTCCAGCTGTTTCACTCTCTTTTTGGCCATCATCCCTAGTTGTTGTAGCCCTCTCACTACCAGCCTGAGTGTGTGTGTGTGTGTGTGTGTGTGTTCTTGGCTATCAAATATGAAAACCAGTATTCTGCACCTACAGCCGAGCTCTGACATGGTGTTTAGGAGTGGTTGTTATTTAAGTACCTTTGTGTAGAAAACCTCCTCCATGCTAGAGTCAAAGGTACAGATTCTTCCTGAGTCTTTTCATGATATGAAGATGGTGAAAAACCTTCATTCTTTACACTGTGTTGTCTTTGAACTGACGGATGTTTATTCAGCACAGAGTCTTCCGTACTGTTCCTGTGTGAGTGTGTTTCAGAGTATTCATGAATGCATTTCATTGACAAATAACGTAAACATTATTCACTCTTCAGTCTTTAAAGAAACTGTTTTTCTCACTTCTACATCACAGCTTGTGATCCCCTCTCATTTTAGCGTTGTTCAGTGTGTAAACAGTGAGTTTTGAGTCTGGTGCTGCTGAGGAAAGAAGATTCTCTGTGAAGTGCTAATTGTCTCCAAACCTCTTCTCGCTCCCTTCACTCAGATCCATGCAGCATTAGTGCTTATCTTTGTGTGCTGTTTCTGAATATATTAAGTTATGTAAGAACTGATTCTGCTGCTTTGTAAAGAAGATTTACTCCTCACTTTGTGAAGCTTCCTTCCTTCTTCTCTGTGCGTTCAGAGCGAGGACGGATTAAAGGTAAAAGTCTGAACGTGTGATTTATGACGAACACATATGAGTCTTTTTGTTTGTGAACAGCATAAATCAAAAGGTAAAAAGAAGAGAATCTGATGAACGTTTATGAGGCTGCTGTGGATTCTGCTTTTATGATTAATGGTTTGTTAACTTTGCCCGACAGAGGAGTGGAACGAAGCTGTGGGAAAGCACTCACTCTGTGACTGTTGTTTCTATAAATGATATACTATAGTGACACTGATGTGGTCCATGACGGGAGATGTTGACCATTGACTCACACTCACACAACTGTTCTCTGCATCAAAGTTCCTTTGGTGGATGTAAAGATAAAAGAGTGATGAGTGGAGCTGAGAACAGAGCGATGTGAGCCTGTTAACCCTTTAACCTCTTCTTCCCTGACCCTCTTTTTGGAGTCCCTGCTCGAAAATGACAATCTAAATAGAGTATATCTCTGCAGTTACAAGCTCTATGTGGATTATCTTGGTATCAAAATAAAGATAACACTAGTTTCACTGTAGATGCCACTGTGTCAGAGTAAATGTACATGGAACACAGCATAACTGAAGGATTTTTTTCCTCTCGCCTAAAAAAATATTGCATTTTAAAGAAAATATCACCTTTAAAATATGCAGCAGGAGCTTAAAAACACATGGAGGTCATGTAACATGTGGACATGAGCTGTGCAAAGTCTGATGCTGCTGAAGTGAAGCAGAGTGAAATTACAGAGGTTTTATTAAAGAGATGTCTAGGCGTTCTCTCTTGTTTGGCACAGTTTGGCACAGTTTGGCACGATCTGTGCCATTTGAGATTTCTCTGGTACCAGATTATTAAAAACCCATTTAATTTTATTTATATGTCACTACAGGTCTAAAAATAACTTGTTTTGAGAAAAAAAAAAAAAGTATGATAACTCGCTGTAAATCGATGCTTCCTGTTAACCACTTTAAGGTTCTACTTTTCTCTCTTTTTCCAGGAGCATAATATAATAATGATAATAATATCAGTGACATGAGAGTGAATAATGATGAGCTGGTTGTTTGTTCCCTGTCATCATTTCTCTGTCTTTGTCCAGGTTTTCTCAGCTCAAGAGTCTGAACCTGTCTCACAATCGTCTGGGTGTTTTCCCAGAGTGTGTTTGTGAGATCCTCACACTCACAGAGCTCAACCTCTCCTGCAACAACATCCACGTCGTCCCGGTTCAGACCGGCAACCTGCAGAGGTTTGACAACACGCTCACACATGCACATGTACTGTGTGTAGACTGTATTCACACATATATATGTTGTGTATGCTGCAGCCTGCAGACTCTGTCTCTGGATGGAAACCACCTGAGCTCACTGCCTGAGGAGCTGGGCGGCCTCTCTCAGCTCAGCAGCCTCGGCCTCTCCTTCAACAGCTTCTGTCACATCCCCGTGGTGTTGGAGAGGCTGAGTGCAGTGGACAAACTGTCTATGGCCGGGAACAGAGTGCAGACTCTGGAGCTGTGTTCTCTCTCCAGGATGAACCACCTGAAAAACATCGATCTCCGGTAAGAGGCCGCTCACAGAACACAAACAGCTCTCAGCCTCTGCAGAGTGTCTGCAGATTCTCATTGTTTTCCATGACTCTACTCATTCAATGCAATTGTGTATCATGCAAGTTCAGAATCAGACCTGATAACATCTGCCCTGATTTGTCTCCCGTTTCTGTTAATGATCGGATCTGCATGATTGCACAGATGTGATCCACTGCGGAGGTGGTGAATCAAAGTTCTCCACTACGGAGCCCCCGTGATGTGACATGAAAAAAAAAAAAAGATCAAAAAATTTTGAAATCTCGAGTTTCAAAGTCGAGTTTCAAAGTCATAAAAAATATGAAAAAAAAAATAAATGTGAAAAATATTTTTTGGAAACTCGAGATCTTGCCCACCCCCCCCCCCCCAAAAAAATTTTTTTTTTTGAATTTTTGAATTTAAATTTTTTTTTGGAAACTTTGGAAAAAATGGAAAAAATAATTTGATAAAAAAAAATAATTGAAAATTTTTGGAAACTCGAGATCTCCCTTTGGAACTCGAGATTTCACTCTTTTTTTCGTCTTTTTTTTTTTTCTCATGTCACACTGGAAAAAAACTAAATAAAACAAACTGTTAGTATTTTGGTCTTGGCTGCTAATAAATGAGCATATGAGCATTAATAGTGTAAAAGACCTGTGAATATATCATATATATATATATATTAGTCAGGTGTCATGAGCTGAGGATGTGGTCTCTGATCCGTCCTGAGGACAGATTGAGTTCATGCAGCTCGACACTGTGGACAAACGTGATCTTGAAGCATCTGTGAATGTGTTTTCTGTGATCTGAGGATGCATGAGGACACATGAGGACACATCCTCCTCCTCCTCCTCCTCCTCCTCCTCCCGCCCTGTGTCCTAAACTCTTACATGAGCCTCAGCTGTTCCTCCTGTTAGCTCTACCTTTTTACTCTGCGTTTATTTATAGAAAACACGCTCGCTTTCATATAAACTCTCTACGCTCACATCTTCAGAGGAGCAGCTGTGGCACAAAGGAAGTGTCAATCTGAGGAATCGCTGCTCCGCCCACAATCTGATAATAACTCCACCTGTGGGGTGAGGCTGTGGTTTGGCAGTGGTGGAACACATTTGTTAAGGGGCAAGGTGCATCTGTGGTGAATTAGTGGTCTGGCAGCGCTCATAAAACACATGTTGCTGTTTATTAACAGGATGAATGAGGTCAAGGAGAGTCTGGATCTCATGGTGGAGCTCGGTCACACAGTCATTGTCAGACATTTCTACTCGGTGTTAAAGGTGGAGGAGCTGTTTTAAGACGTAGACAAAAAGTCTGATTCTAAGAGTCAATTCTTATCTTAACCCTTAATCTTAACTGGCCTCAAAACCAAGTGTTGAGGGTTATTTTGTCACTCCAGTTGTTCTAAACAAATATCTATTGTCAAACGTCATTAACTCTTTATCCTCTGTGATGAATCCAGACTGAATGGACTGCGCCGGGTGAAAAGTGAGAGTCTGGAGTCGCTGACTCAGGTGACGCAGCTGGATTTACGCGACAACTGCCTGGAATCGCTGGACCTGAGCCCCGTCTGTAACCTGGAGACCGTGCAGTGCCAGAGGAACCAGCTGGGGGCGCTCACGCTCAGCGGATTCACCCTGCGCATGCTTCATGCCAGTAACAACCGTGAGTCTCGCACAGAGCGTCGATCTGGACGCTGTCGTCACCTGACGGCCATCGTTTTAGAAGCTGCTGAACACACTTTAATGTTTATTCCCCCACAGGTTTAACCACAGTCAACGTCTATCCTGTCCCCAACCAGCTGACGCACATGGAGCTGTCCCAGTGAGTGGAAATAAGAGGCAGCCATTGTTGTTGTTGTTGTGTGTTTTAAAACATCTTATCTTTACGTGATCCAGACTGGATTTACTTTGTCTCACACACAGAATTGAAGGCTCATATTCGTCTTAAACATTATTTCCTGTTGTTGAACTAACTTCCAAATGTTTAGATGACATAAAGATAGCTTTTGCATTATGTTGGTTATGACTTTAAAAATGACAGCGTGTGAGTGCACATGTGTGTTTCTTCTCTGTTTGTGTGACTGTGCGCGTTTGTGTGTTGAGACAGGAATCTTTTGGAGTATCTTCCCGACTGGGTGTGTGACTGCAGAAAGATTGAGATGTTGGACGTGACACACAACCTCCTGTCTGAGCTTCCCTCCAGGTTATTCTCACGTTATTTATATCTTATTGTTATTATTATAATACATGTAAATATGTGTATTAATGTTCAGCCTTATGTCGTGAACGGGAGCTTCTAGGAAGCAGAAACTGAGGTGTCTCATTTTACCTCTCTCTCCTTTTTGTGATTTTGTCATGATGATGAAATCTTCGTGAAAAAAAAGCTCAGAAACAGCTGATCGCCGTCTTCTCTGGTTACACCAACACATGATTTAGTGCTAGAGTCGCCATCGTTCACTGCTCACCTTCATCAGAGACATTGGCATTTGAATAAGACTTCTGTAATGATTGTTTGGTTCTGTGGTTGTTGTGCCTCTTTGTTGTGCTGTTGTTCTAACCCTCCTCTCTAAAATCTCTCCTGGCCTCTGACAGACTGTTCAACAGCTTGAGTTTGAGAAAGCTTCTGTCAGGAAACAACTGTTTGCAGAGACTTCCTGACCTCCTGGATCACGTCCCTCTGGAAGCTCTGGACCTGCAGCACAACAAACTGACCCAACTCCCCGAGAGCCTCTTTTACAAAGCCTTAAAGTGAGTCCTTCCTCTGTAACTTAAGTCTCTTAGTTATCTTCTTTGAAACATACACTACCGTTCAAAAGTTCAGGCTCACCTATACAATTTGTTTGTGTTTTCCATTAAAAGTCAGACTTTTATTCATCAAGAGTTGCAAAATGAATAGAAAATATAGTCAAGATATTGACCAGACGTTTTTACCACATTAACAATGTATAGAGTGTATTTCTGATTTCTGAAAAAAGTGCTTTTCCTTCAAAATAAGAACTTTTTTTTCCTCATAATTAAAAAAATTTAAATTTCTTTCTCAAAATGTATTTATTTTTTTCTCCAAGTTTAAATTTTTTTTTCTCAAAAAGTTTATTTTTTTCTCAAAAATAAATTTTTCTCAAAATGTATTTTTTTCTCAAAAAATTTTTTCTTCTCAAAATTCAATTTTTAAATTTTTTTTTCTAAAAGTTTTTTTTTCTCTCAAAATGTATTTTTTTCTCAAAAATTTGATTTTTTTTCTCAAAAATTAGATTTTTTTTCTCAAAAACTTGATTTCTTTCTCAAAATTTCGTTTTTTTTCTAAAAATTTCTCAAAATGTGAGTGACCCCAAACTTTTGAATGGTAGTGTATTCCTCTGCTCTTCTTCTCTCTTATGATTGTATGTCATTGTGTTTGGCTGATGAAATAATGATGTCATGTACGTGCAGTGATGATTGTGGTCAGTGTTGTGGAGAATAACTGGAGCTCAGCTTACTCTCCCTGTGTTTCCTGTGGTAAATCACTTAACACACATTAGCATTAGCAGCTCAGATCGTCAAACGTACTTTAGGGTCCGTCTCTAATGCTGAGACGATGATGATGATGATGATGATGATGATGATGATGATGGCAGCCACTGCTCTGTGCACCGTGATAGAGAAGAGGCTGATGATGATGATCAGTCTGCATAAACATGGCTTCACAGGGTAGAATTTCACATATTCATACTGTCATGTTGACACTGAGATGTCAGCAGTCCTGTACGTTTAAGAGGCTCTCGTTTCAATATGAGGCCTTGATTTAACAACAGCGGATGCAGAAGTACCACTGAAGCTATCATTACTGCCTCTAGTACATGTGCAGGTTCACTAATATTGAAGATTAATGCGACACCAATAGAAATAATTTATTAAGTAACCTTTATTGTTGTCATGAGAATTAAAAAGAGAGAGAGAGGAGAAACCTCCTAAATCATCTGCAGTAAATACATAACTGTAAAAATGCAGATCCCTCTATTCTACATGTTTATTGATTACCACAGTAACACACACACACACACACACACACACACACACACACACACACACACACACACACACACACATACACACACACACACACAAACACACACACACACACACAGTAAAACAAAGTGCAAACACAGCACTCTCTCTCTCTTCTATAAAACAAGTGTCTCACATTTTAAAGTCACACATTTAAACATAAATGTGAGTCTCAGACTATCTATCTATCTATCTATCTATCTATCTATCTATCTATCTATCTATCTATCTATCTATCTATCTATCTATCTATCTATCTATCTATCTATCTATCTATCTATCTATCTATCTATCTATCTATCTATCTATCTATCTATCTATCTATCTATCTATCTATCAACTTTTCTATCTATCTATCCATCTATCCATCTATCCATCTATCCATCTATCCATCTATCCATCTATCCATCTATCCATCTATAGACTGATAAACAATCACTAAAACAGAACAGAGCTCTGCGATATATGACGATGTTTCACTGTAACCTGGAGGTTTTGATGTAACCAAATGTCTCCAAATTCATGGCAAACAAAATAAGGACTGTTTTGATGTCATATTTGTATGAATCTTAACTATCTCAGCTTTTCTTCCACAGCCTTAAATCCCTAAACGTATCCGCCAATTCCCTGGAAAGCATTCCACCAAGTAGCCAATCAGAGGAGAGCCTGAGCACGCTCCAGGAGCTCTACCTGAGCGGGAACAACCTGAACGAGGACTGTGCTGCTCTGCTGGTCGGACACCAGAACCTGCGCATCCTTCACATGGCTTACAACCAAATGCTCTCCTTTCCAGCCAGGTTTGTGACGAGCTTCATCATCTTACTGGATGATCTGGATGATTGATGCACTATTATTGTTCCCTATCTGACTGCGTAACCACAGAGACGCCTCCAGCCTTCATAGTTCTCCGTCGTGGTGCCGGATACGCACTGCAATTTCCCGTCCGATCAGTAGGAGTCGATACGTAAGGTTGTTGTGCTTTTGGCTACAGTGAACAATGGCGTCCGAAAGAGAAAGACTGTTGTTGTTGTTTTTGCAGCTGAAAACAGTGGCCGTTTCTCACCTGAAATAAATATTTTTCTGTCCCTGAACGCAGTTTTAAGATCATTTGTGGCGAGAAATTAACGATTTAGAGTCTAAACATGTGCTGTGTGTGTTAAGATATGACGTATTTATAGTTTGGCAGCGACGTCGTCGGCGGTGATCAGCTCCGCCTCTGTGGACGACACAGAGCAGCGATATCTCGGCCTGTCCTGAGGACCAATCACAGAGTCCTGAGGACTCTTGCTGTCTCCGTTGTCCCTTGATGGACATTTAAAAAATATTTTGTGCAGCCGGAGACGACGTAGAGACTCTCCGACGACGTAGAGGGGTCTGCGTAACCGACGTAGAGCTTCTATACTGTGGCCCTTTGTATTTAACATTTGAGACTTTGTGCTATGATGTAAAATACTGATATTCATAATTCTTATTATCAGTTTCTTATTCATTGTCGTGTTGATGTGTTTTCAGTAAGCTGAGTAAACTGGAGCTTCTGGAGGAGCTCAATCTGAGCGGCAACAAACTAAAGAGCATCCCGTCCACTGTGTCCAGCTGTAAGAGGCTCCACACCCTCATCGCTCACTCCAACCACGTCACCGTCTTCCCAGAGATCCTCAACCTGCCTGAGATCAAGGTTCAGACCTGGTCTGGTTTTGTTAATCCTGACTGTGTTTATCATGTTCATCATGTTCATCATGCTCTTTTCATCTCTCACCTCCAGCTCGTTGATCTGAGCTGTAATGAGCTGACTGAGATCCAGTTGCCCGATTCTCTGCCTCCGACTCTGCAAGAGCTGGACCTGACGGGCAACAGCAGCCTGATGCTGGAGCACAAGACCCTCAACCTCTTCAGGTCAGACACTGAACCAAGACACTGAAACAAGACTCAGACGATGAACTCACTGCTCTCAGATTCTATAGTCGTCGTCTTATTATTATTATTATTCTATCTTCTATTTCTAGAGCGCTTTTCTAGACACCCAAAGCACTTTACAAGGCAGGCAACTGCTTGGGGCCCCGAGCTGATAGGGGGCCCCCGACACTTGGAGCCTGAGGGCTGTTTTTAGTGAAATGTGCATTGAGCAGCCGCCTCCCCGTCCCCCTTAAACAACAATGACATCTCAGTAGTAAACCTCCCTAAAGGGGCCCCACCTCACTGTAACCTGTGTGACGTTATCGTTCTGAAGAGGATTATTTACAGTGTAATGCATATCTTTTTTACTCAGTTTATATATGTTTTTTTCAGTTATTTACAGTATTTTATTGTTCTATATATTTATATTGTTTTATAATGTGGGTTCTTTACAGTATAATGTATTTTTTTTTACTAAGTTTATATAGTTTTTTAAAAGATATTTACAGTATTTCATTGTTCTTTACATTTATAGTTTCACATACTATATTCTATGTATATATACATATAAAAATATTTTGAACTCATACGTTTTTCGTTGGTGGCAGATTATTTGTAACATAATGGTTGGAAGGGCCCCCTGGGGATTTTTGCTTAGGGCCCCTACAGGCTCTAGAATCGCCTCTGACCAACCATGGGCCCCTCCTGACACATATTTTGTGATCTTGTTAGTAACTGTATGTTGTGCATTTTCTCTTCTTCAGCCACATCACCACTCTGAAGTTAGACCAGAAGTCTGCAGCCACAGCTGGAGCTGGAGATTCTCTGAGTGTCTCCACGCCGTGGAACCATGGCTACTCTGAAATGAGCGGACAGAGAAACAAGTGAGTCCAAAGCTTTGTATATCAAGCTAAAATAATCTTATCTACAATCAAACACGTTTGAGCTCAGGCTGTGAACAATCAAGATAATTCTTTTGCAGTTTTGTGTGTGATTTATTATGAATAAACTGTTATTTTTCCTCAAATGGAAGGAAAATAAAGCATAACATCACATTATATTTCAGTATTTTCAGCCTGTGTTTGCTTCTCTTCTATATTAAATGAACAGGTTTACCACGTGTGTCCTCTGTCAATCTGTATAAACACTGATTTACAAACATGTTGTTGTGTCTCTTCACTGTTTGGATGTTGCTTTAACACTGAATCTGACTCACTGGTGCAGTGAAACCTCCTTCTATTAGCTTTTAACTCTTGTCATAATTGTTAAACGGGTCATTGTTGAAGAAGCTTCTCCGTCTTTGGCTCAGATCTGTGTCTGTAAAACGCTGACATCGTGTTTCTGTAAATGTGTGGAGCAGGCTGTGCGTCTCTGTGCTGACCGCCGACCGCTTTGGAGACGGCGTGGAAGCGTGTTACGGAATCTTCGACGGCGACCGCAACGAGGAAGTGCCTCGGCTGCTGCAGTGCACCATGGGAGACGTGCTGTGCGAGGAACTGCAGCACTCGAGCGTCGACGGCGTCTACATGTGCAACACGTTCCTCACGTCGCACAGGTGTTTGTCTCCCTCCTCTCTGTCTGTGGACGTATCTGTGTTTTCAGGCATTGATCGGCAGCTTTTCTTTATTTTTCAACCAAACAGGAAACTGGGAATGGCCGGACAGAAACTGGGAGCGTCTGCGTTACTGTGTTATATCCATCGTAACCTGTCCGATCCCGGCGGTTACCTCAGCCTCACCGTGGCCAACGTGGGCACATGTCAGGCCGTGCTGTGCCGGGACGGTCGACCTGTTCCTCTGTCCAAGGTTTACAGCCTGGAGAACTGCACCGAGGAGATGGACAGAGTCAAACTGAGTAAAGCCATTATTACCGAGGTAGATCTAACATAAACGTGTCGCTCCGTGGTTCAGAGGTGAACACGCGAACGCGTCGCTCTAACAGCTCTTTCTGCTCTGCAGGATAACAAAGTGAGTGGCGTGACGTGCTGCTCTCGCCTGCTGGGCTGCTCTTACTTGTCTCCGTGGGTTCTTCCGAAGCCTTGGGTGCAAACCGAGCCGCTGTGTTCCCAGGACGAGTTTCTGATCCTGGGGAACCGGGCGCTCTTTGAGTGGGTCTCTTACGAGGAGGCGGTGTGCACCGTGAAGGCCGTGGGAGATCCCCGCGCTGCGGCCAAGAAGCTGTGCACGCTCGCCCAGAGTTACGGCTGCAAGGACAACATCGGTGCCGTGGTGGTGTCTCTGCGTGTCGGCGAGGACGGCTGCACCTGTGATCCCACACTGGTCTCCTCCACCGCCGCTGAACCACGAGCTCCTGCTCCTCCTGCTCCAGCTCCTGTGACTGTGACTTTGACTCCAGGCCCCGGTGACGCAGCCACGCTTTCATCCAGCAGTGGAATCATCTCCGAGTTCAACAGTGAGACGTCGGCCTCTGAGGTCGGCAGCGAGGCAGGGTCCACGGCTTCAGACGAGCATCAGTCGTCCGGCCTCGCCCCTCGTCCAGAGAGACGCTGCAGCCTCCACCCTGCTACCACACTGTGTGGCATCATGGTCCCCGGCTCTGGAGCAGGACCTCACCCGGGCCTGTTCCAGCGTCAGCCCTCCTGTGCCGCCTTCTCCAGTAACCAGTCTGACAACGGCCTGGACAGCGATGACGAAGCCCCTGACGGAGTCATCTCCAACGGCAGCAAGTTGGAGGTGGAGGTGGACATCCACTGCTGTGCTTTCCAGCTGCGCTCACGCTCTCCTCAGAACTCCAGAGACTTTGAGAGTGAAAAGCCAAACTCTGACTTTAGCGGCGGTAAAATGCGCCGACAGAACAGCGTCGTGGTCTCGGCCACAAACGGCTGCCTGCTGGCCGTGTGCGGGCGGGAGATCACCGACCTGAAGAAGTCTCCGTCCACGTCCAGCCTGTTTGTAAAGAAGCTGTCCAACGGCTCCGTGGTGGCTCCCGAAGACAGTCACAACCTCATCGAAGTGGCCCTGGAGGCTCCCAAGAAGAAGTCTGGCTACTTCAACGCTCCGGCGCAGCAGGACCCTGAAGATCAGCTGATCGTTCCCGCGAGTCTGGAGCAGGAGGTGAGGGAGCAGCTCCGAGGTCAGAGTCCTGTCGTCACGTCGTCCGCGCCCTGCTTCAAAGAACCTGTGTGGGATCATCCTCACCCTCCTGTGTTTGCCTCCGGCCTGGTTCCAGGTCCAGGCCCGACTCCCATTCTGCAGCAGCAGGAAGTCTACGACACTGCTCTGTAGAGAGGGAGGAGGGAGGGAGGCCATGATGATGATGTGTTTCTGTGATTGTGCCATTCCAGTGAAGACGGGAGAGATTTCTTTTCTCATACATGTGGAATTCGACGTTGCCATTCGGAGGTTTTTGTGAGGACGAGGAATCCTGTGGGACGCTGACGCATCGTCGTCGTCGTCGTCGTCAGTGACGCTACACACACACTGAATCAGAGGTGACGGACGACTGCGGTGACGTGTGTTCGTGGTCTGAGTATCCAGAGGGGAACTGAAGTCCCCGGGCGGCGAGGGAGCGCGGTGTTGTGGAAAGGGATGGCTGGATATCACAGATACCTCATGTGTTCAAACGTGTCGGCAACATTTCCCTTTACTTGGAAAGTCAAGCAATCTGGGTGTGTGTGTGTGTGTGTGTGTGTGTGTGTGTGTGTGTGTGTTGGATGATGATGGTGATGATGATGATGATGATGATGGTCAGTTAGGTCAAAACTCCTCTCCAGGGGCTCTGTGGTCTCTCAGGTCCTGGAGAAAAAAAGAAAAGCCCTGTGACTGAAACTTGAAAAAGTGCCTATGATCCAGCCTAGAGCCCCGCCCCCTCCACCCCCACACACACACACACACGCACATTCTTGTACTTGCTGCATACTGAGGACCAGCATTTCCACTTAATAAATCAACACAATCACAAATATCCACTACTGGGTGCAGTACCATAAAATGTCTGCAGGTGGAGCCCCAGACCAAAATGTGTGTGAAACACCAGGGCTGTAAAACAGGTTTTTGTACCAGATTGAGGAGCTGTGTTAAAAACAGATTATAACATCTTTACAACCTAAGGAAGTGATTTAAATGAAAACAAAGTGAGGACCGGACAAAATGTCCTCACTTTGTAAAAATGACCTCACTCTATTGGTCAAAAACCCTCACTGGTCCTCAGTATGCGGCAAGTACAAGAACACACACACATTCTTGTACTTGCTGCGTACTGAGGACCAGCATTTCCACTTTATAAATCAACACAATTACAAATATCTACTTCATGAATGACATCTATAAAGAACTACTGAGTGCAGTACCATAAAATGTTTGCAGGTGGAGCCCCAGAGCAAAACATGTGTTAAATACCAGGGCTGGAAAAAGGGTGTTTTTGTACCAAATTGAGGATCTGTGTTAAAAACGGTGCCTAAGGAAGTGATTTCAAAGAAGTGAGGACGGTCCTCACTTTGTTTGGTTAAAATCCCTCACTGGTCCTCAATATGCCGCAAGTACAAGAACACACACACACACACACACACACACACACACACGTATCCAGGCTTTGTTCAGCGACGTGATCTTGTCGGTTATATATATACACACAGCAGAATATTAACATTTATATTCACACAAACATTGTGGTTATGATTTTATCTTTTTTATTTTCCCCCCGTTCCCATTTAATATGTAGAGAATCTTACATATGTGATCATTTAATTCAGCCGTAGCCGCCGTCATTTATAGAGCAAATATATGACAAATATAAAGCATAAAAATATCTATGATTAAGTGCAGGGACGTCTGTCTCACAGATGATGACCAAGTCGTCAAATTACATACGGTAGATTTAAAAAATACTAAATTATAAAAGTTTTATTTATTTTTTAAGACAAAGTATATTAAAAAGAATGTAAACGGCACAAAACGCAATATTGGACACCAACCATTAAAAAAGAGAAAAACTGTATATATAGATATCTGTATGTATATGTATATGTATGTATATGTATATATATATATGTGTATGTATATATATGTGTATGTATATATATGTATATGTATATATATATGTAGATGAATATATATATATATATGTATGTACATATGTATATATATATATATATGTATATATACGTATATGTATATGTATATATACGTATATGTATATGTATATACGTATATATATACATACATATATACATATATGTATATATTCATATATGTATATATGTATGTTTGTATATGTATATATACATATATGTATGTATTTATATGTATATATACATGTATGTATGTATGTATGTATGTTTATGTGTATATACACATATATGTATGTGTATATACACATACATATATGTATATATACAGTTTTTCTCTTTTTTAACGGTTGGTGTCACAATATTACATATATATTTACATATATATATGTATATATACATATATATATATATATATATCTATATGTGTATATAGATATATATATACACAAACTCCAGAGTTTCTATCCAAACATACAGACATACCTGTGACCCGTTAACCTCAGTTATATTTTGCAGCGCTCACACATTTTGCAGCGCTGTGATATTTAACGTGTGTTATTTTTCTCTCATTATCGACAGAATCCAAATGCACAAAAGTTGGGATTATAAAGAAAATGTCTATCAGTGGAGATTATCACGTCCTCCTCCTCAGACACGTGTTCTGTGGACAGAGCAACAGTTTGTTATAATGAGTTATAACCAGTTCATGTGTTTAAATTCAGAGTTGTTAAATATAAAGCAGCTCTGGTGAAGGTTGTTTCCTCACGATGTCGTCTCATGAACGTCTCCTTGTGCCAAAAGAGTAAAGTGAGGCTGAAGGAGTTTAGAGTCGGTTGAATCGCTGGCGTCGTTGATTTCACGGTGTTCATCCACGGCCGACGCACACAGCTCCACGCGTCACTGTTCCCTTTAAGCCTTAAAATGTCTCCGCTCAGTGTTTTTTTGCGTCTGAGAAGCCCTTTGTTCTGTTCACTTTGTGATTTCTGTCGCTGACGAAGCCTTAAAACCACGCGTGAGTCTGAAGCTTGTGTTGATTTTGTCTCTTGAAGGGAGCAAACACTGTTAAAAAAAAGAAGCACTTTGTACTTATAAATAGTTTCTTTTTCAGAGTTCTATCTATATTTGAGTTTAATTATTGATCGGCGTTATGGTAACATATCACCTCCTGTCTGAGAATACACAGCCATTCAAATGAAGAGAACACAAAGAAAGCGACGCCACGGTCCCTTTATGTTCTTATTTACCATTTTAATAAATACATCTTTGGACATCAGCATCACAAAAAGCACTTTTTTCTTTGTTGCTTTTCTAACTATGGGCCCCTGTTTTCACCATTATTAATATTCAGGCTTGATGTTTGCTTAGAACATTGTGTGAACTGAATTAGAGCCGTAATAACGAACCGTTATTTTAATATGATCGATTCGTCTGTTGGTTGATCGGTGTTTGTCAAACCTGGAAATGTCGAATGATTTAGATTTTTGGTGATTTCTTTGTTTTATGAAGCAAATATTCACATTTAAGAAGCTGAAATAATCAGAAAACTTGTTTTCATCGTGAAAAAAAGCTTTGATTATTAAAATAGTAGACGATTAATTTAAATATTGATCAATCGAGGTATTGTTTCAGCTCTAAACTGAATAATAACCTTCTGACATCAATGAACAAATGAACGTTGGCTCCAAAATAATGAGAAATGTGAGAAAATAAATTCACAACAATCACATCCTTTTTATGCTCATTTAAAGTCAATCATTTCCAGTGACTTTATTGATCTGATGCATTCCTGTGCAGGTTTTTAATGTTCACTTAAAAAGACTTTAAAGACTGTTGACCACTGCAGGTGCACCAGGCGGCCACAGGGGGAGCTAGAGGAGCTGTAAGACAAAATGATTGTGAAGAATTCTAACGTTTAGTGGGAGTTTGAGGAGTTTGGGAGGAAAAAACGAATATGCAAACTGTAAACACAGAAACACAAAGTGTGTATTAGAAACTCCTGTGTGTGAATTATGTGTGTGAACGTCCACGCTGATGTCGTCATGTGTGACATAATCGTGTACCTTGAAAAGTGTGTGTGTGTGTTGCTTTTTTATGACCGTGTGAGTGATTTTCTGTGTAGTTTTTGTAATTCCAGGCCCAGTTTTGCTCAGTCAGACATTAACTGTCTCACACACTTTGTTTTTGGTCTTTTTTTTTGATGAAATGCTCTAGATTTATTCTGTTCTGTCTCCTGTTTCAGTCTAGACCAGGGGCCTCAAACTCAAAATGACCCGGGGGCCAGTGAACTTCTAGTCTGGTCAGGAGGGGCCAGGTTTAGTGATTAGAAATGAAAACATTATATCTTGATAATCCATCGTGATGTTGTAATTACAAATATTTAGGATGAAATTCCACCATTTCAAAGTAAAAGTGTTTGTTTTGATATAGTTCACGACCAAAAAAACCCCATTTATGACGCAAAATGAACCTGTTTATAACAAAAAGAGACAGAAATAAAACAGTAAATCAAAAATACATGTAGACAATTGTAATTAAAACACTGGACAGGCTTATATGTCATTAAATGTTGAATTTAATCATTAATATGCTAATATGCTATGCTAATTCACTAATCAGAGTAAACCAGAGTTAATACAAAAATAACAATATATATATAGAAATGTTGACTTTTGAAGAGAAGGTAAAGGCACGACTTCTTTGAAAATTATATCTTGATAATCCATCGTGATGTTGTAATTACAAATATTTAGGATGACGTCGCACACCATTTCAAAGTAAAAGTGTTTGTTTTGTAATAGTTCACGACCAAAAACCCCCCCAATTATGACGCAAAATGAATCTGTAAATAACAAAAACAGACAGAAATAAAACAGAATTAAAACATTAAATCAAAAAATACATGTAGATGATTATAATTAAAACACGAGACAGGATTATATGTCATTAAATGTTGAATTTAATCATTTCATTATAAGTGTAGGGCCGCAGGACATTGACTGGCGGGCTGCATGTGGCCCCCGGGCCGCGAGTTTGAGACCCCTGCCCCTGCTTGTACTTGCTGACAAAGTGAGGACCAGCATTTCCACTTTATAAATCAACACAATTACAAATATCTACTTCATGAATGACATCTATGAAGAACTACTGGGTGCAGTACCATAAAATGTCTGCAGGTGGAGCCCCAGCGCAAAAAGGGTGTGAAACACCAGGGCTGGAAAAAGGGGTTTTTGTACCAAATTGAGGATCTGTGTTTAAAACAGGAAGTGATTTGAATGAAAACAAAGTGAGGACCGGCCAAAATGTCCTCACTTTGTTGATCAAAAACCCTCACTGGTCCTCAGTATGCCGCAAGTACAAGAACACACACACATTCTTATACTTGCTGCTTACTGAGGACCAGCATTTCCACTTTATAAATCAACACAATTACAAATATCTACTTCATGAATGACATCTATAAAGAACTACTGGGTGCAGTACCATAAAATGTCTGCAGGTGGAGCCCCAGAGCAAAAAGTGTGTGAAACACCAGGACTGGAAAAAGGGGTTTTTGTACCAAATTGAGGATCTGTGTTAAAAACAGAGCCTAAGGAAGTGATTTCAATGAAAACAAAGTGAGGACCGTCCTCACTTTGTAAAAATGTCCTCACTTTGTTGGTTAAAAACCCCTCACTGGTCCTCAGTATGCCGCAAGTACAAGAACACACACACACACACACGCAGACAGGGTAGAATGCATTGACCTGATTTATTCCCTTTAATTCCTCACAGAAAAGCTTCAGCTCCGTGTACGACAACCGTGTGTGTGTGTCGCAAAAATGTCTTTGTGTGAATGTAAAACGACGCGCACACGTCCTGTCAGTGTATGCATGCATGTGTGTGTGTGTGTGTGTGTGTGTGTGTGTTTGTGTGTGTGAAGACGCTCCAGTTGTTAATCACGTGACCAAAGTAGCCATCGTTTGATTTCCTGTACGTTATTTTCTAGAAATGCTTGAATATTTTTAATTTCTCGATGCCAAGAAGAAGAAGAAGAAGCTGAAGCTGAAGCTGTTTATTTTTGTATGTGCTCGTGTTCGTGCAGATCTATATTTCCTTCTTCTTCCGCTGCAGAGATTCTGAAGTGACCAGGATTCTGAAGAGAACTGTCCCTTTATTTCAAAGGTACTGACTATAATAAATGTATTCACTGTTGAAAGCATGCCCTAAATGTTAAGTCGGCATTAAAAACACACACAAAATGTGATTTGTAGATCATCTAAAGTTTTGGTTTTATTTACAGGATTTATGATTAAGGACTAAACACGACCTTAGAGAGTGAAAAGTTGTCGTTTTTTTTATTTGAAAATGCTGCTTTTGTTAGTTTTAAGCAGACGAGCTGTTTTTAAATTAATTCTTAGCCACGTAGCAATAAAAGTTTTTACTGTGAGTTTTCCTTTTGTCCATTTTGCTCATTATTTCATGATGATTTCATACCAATAAATATCTTTAAAATGACACTTTCTCGTCAGTATGAGACGTGATGTTGACCCATTATTTTGTCAATAATCTTAAATTTAATAAGTTTATTATTTAATGCTCGTCAAAATGCTGACATCATTCTTCAGCACACTATAATATATACTTTACTGTATATACTATATAATAGTATACTGTATACTAATACTGTGCTCAAGAATGTTGTGCCATATTATGCCATCTATTGGTAGAATTTTGAATTACATCTGTATTAAAAATGTAAAAAGCTGCAGTGACAAGAAATTATATTTATTCTTGAAGAATATTTTAATATTTAATGTTATAAAAACTTTGAAAAGCATACAAAATATAAAATCCAAAAATCATAGGACAAACTCTTGTGTCATGTGACGTTTTCCTGACTGTATGCTAACACCTGTAGACTTATAAGTGATGTAATAACTATTCTAAAAGTAAACACAAAGCAATTGTACAACACTTTTTAATGAACAATAACATTTGCAAATATACTGTATGTCATGAAAAACGACTTGTGTATAATAATCTGTAAACTAGACGAGAGGCAACGATGAAAAACGTAACAAAATTCAATGTAAAAACGTTAATTGAAGCGTAAAAAGAGTATAAAAGCAGCTTTAGAATAACGGTTAAAGGGGCTGCTGTATGTAACACGTGTCTGTTTATCTTATCTCACTCAGGGCACCAGTGTGTGCGCTGCCGACCGACATTGTTTGGATGAGAAATGCAGGAGAAACAGGTACAGATGTTGTTTTTGTGGTGGGAAAGATGAAGTTTAGCTCCTCGTAGATCCATCGTGGTTTGTGCAGGATCCTCAAACTACCAAACTACACGGTGACCTCAAGGAAATAACTAATCTTTTATTCGTTTAGATTGGAGTGCCTGTTTTAAACTTAAACATAGCCCATTTAAAGGCACCATATGTAAGAATGTGGCCAAAAACGGTTACTACGTTCAAAGTCTTTTAGGTTTCGTTTTCTGACGTAACTGGCAACCCGTGGTTGCTCAGCAGCTGAGACTCTACTGACTGCAATGATTGGTAGACGGCTGTAGGTGGCGCCACATGACGCCAAAACATGATTTGCAGTCTGCCAAAAAATTTTTTAATGTGGATATTTTGTCTGTACTGTTGTTGTTGGTGAGTTCAGTTTGTTATATGAACATTATTCCTGAGTCTCTGTGACATATTAGGAGGATTTTATGGCCAGTTGATTTAGATTTATTACATAATGCACCTTTAAATATACCAAAAAATTCATCTTTAAACTAGAAAAGCACTCGGAGAGCGCAGACCTTCGCCTCTGCCTACAAAATACACCGTGCCGGCACGCATGGGTCAGACAGCGAGTGTTATAACCAGTGATCGCGTCTACGGATCACGCCCAAAATGAATTCACTTGTTTCTGGTCCCGTTGCGGACATTTCCTGAAAATGTTATCCAAATCCGTCTGTGACTTTTCGAGTTATGTTGCTAACTAACAGAAAAACAGACAAACAAACTCCTTGGCGGAGGTAAAAATATGTTAATTCACTAATCAGAGTAAACAAGAGTTAATACAAAATAACAACAGCTATAAAAACATGTTCACTTTGGCCTAGAAACGATTGTCCTGGTTTGTTTTTTGCTTCTTCCTCTCACGCACCGACCTGAACGCTCTGACGGCCAACACTGCACCAAAGATGAAGACGAACACGGCCGTGGCCCCAAAGAGGCCTCCTGCGATGTCGGCCCCGTGAACGCGACACTCGAAGCCCTTGTGCCCTTTGCTCTTGTACATCTCCTCTCTCTCTGTGCAGATGGGATTGTTGTAGGTTTCCTGCAGCTTAATGAAGTAGAAGGCCAGAGCGGGGATGTAACCCAGGCCGATCAGGAAGTTGAGCAGAGCCTCGCCCAGCAGCACGGGAGGGACGCGGTACGGCACGCGGAAAACCCCCAGGCCGAGCATGACAAAGGCGTAGCTCATCAAAATCCCCCCACAGGCCATGGCGAAGACGTACGGCGGCCGTTTGAGCTGATGGAAGAGCCGGTCCAGCTCCTTCACTCGCTGTGCGTCGGCTCCCGTGAACGCGTTGGCTCCACCGAAGTGATAATAGTAGACGCCGCCGAGGCTGGCCAGGTCACGGTAGCCCCCGTTGTTGCTGTAAGGCACTCCGGCACAGATGATGATCAGCAGGTTCACAAACGCCTCCATGAGCTGACACAGACCTGCGCAAACACAACGTCAACACATCACTGAGTTAAGATGTAGAGCTGCAATCATTACGAAAAAACTAGCGCTGTTCTTTTTCAGAAACGTTGCCAACGTCGCACTTTAGTAATACTTTAGTAAGGCGGCTCAGAGCCTACAAAATACACCGTGCCGGCACGCCTGAGTCAGACAGCGAGTGTTGGACACTAACAAATAAAACATACTTGCCTCTGCTTGTTAAGATGTACCTCAGGTTGTAAAGAGTCTGTCTGTGTTGTTGTTGTTGTTGCACATAATAGTCGTCGTCCTGCTCGGCGCGGTGCACCGGTGTCTCTCTGGACCTTTAAGAGACAGAATTTACTCTTTACATTTTACATCACACAGCGCTGCGACACCAGGTCAGCGAGTGCCGGGCCTCGTTCACAGAGAGGATAAAGTTCCTTACAGACTGGAGGGTCCTTCATGTTCACGTCTGTGGTCTCTGTAATCAGCCGGCTCCCTGTGAGAGGCACTCGTCAGCTCCCTCTGATTGTATTGTTGGACTCTCCCGTCTCCAGCAGAGCCTCTTGCGTCCACGTCTCTCGGCCTCTGGTTTCGTCCTCTGCCGTCGTACGAAGCGTGGCCTCCTCCGTGAGGTGAATAGTCTCGGTCTCTGCTCTTGTTCTCTGCGTACTCGTCGCTCCTGTGGTGGTGTCTTCCTCTCTCTGGCATCTTCTGAATGAATGAATGAAGGAACATGAATCCAGTTACAGACGTAATAAATAGAGTAGATATTTGGCTTATATATATATCGATCTGCAACTGTGGACAGCAAACAGCACGATGGATGGTTTATGAAGATGAATGACTGCTAAAGGTCCAGAGATAAGGGGTTTCTCTACAGTGCTCAAAATAAGATTAAACAAGATGTCTGATTCATATATTCAGCTCTGCAGAAAGCCTGGAAATGACCCATTTATGTGAATCAGGTGTGTGAGAGCAGGGAAACCTCAGAAACATGCAGGCCAGTGGGACATGGACTCCAAAAACACACACAAAAAGTCCACAACTCACACATTTTTGTTTTTATGCATATCCAAATCTGTTTTTTGTCTTATATTCCTTTAGAGCAGTGGTGTCAAACTCATTTTCATGGTTACCCTGAAAGGGCCAGATAACTGTCATACAGACTAAATGTAACCAAATATAATGTAAAATAAAGGTAACTACTCCGTAACATATTGCTATAATAACTTTCTGTATTTATGACTTATTCAAGTTACAAATAAGATGCATTATAGATGTAACTAGTACGCGATGGTGTTTCTTAACAAACTAATTAGTTTTAACAGAATTTTAAGATCAATTAACCACTCACGGGCCACAAAAATGTGCTTTAGAGTGTTATTGCACAGTCAAAGCACACATTAACATTGAAGAACCCACTTATTGACTATTTTTTGAACAATTCTACCGCCATAAAATCAAAATAAATCCACATACATATTATAATTATGATCATGAGAGTAAAACTAGGTTTAAGAGTCTACAGATGGGAAAAACAACACTATTTGACACTGTCTGTCAAATTAAAACTACATACAAAACCATAATCTTGAATTTCTACTGATTCCAGTGTACTCTCTCAATCTTTTAAACAATTCTAAACAATAATTGTGCTCATGCATTTACCACTCAGGTCAAAAACATCCCATAACGCAGTAAGAACATTGAAACCCCTCTCTCCACAGCTGCATGTTGTTTGTTAAAGACTGTTAAAGAATATAACTTTTCTATTCAGAGATCAGATCCACTGATTATCTTTGTTTCAGCGCGTGGGAACCAACACGTTTTACACGCAATTCACGATCTTCACGAAAAAAATGCTTTTAACGCAAAAGTAAAATAGTTTCTGATGAATAAATATCTGTTTTTTCCTACTTTTAGAGCTCGTGTTTTCGTCTACGTCGAGGAAGCAACAACAACAACAACAGCAACAACAGTCCACCTTCTTATATTTCCTCTACTTCCTGTTTCCTGTTTCCTTCTCCCGTCGCACACCTGTGATGTGCCACGCCCACTCGTCTCGGTACCGTGACCGTTGACTTCTACCACTCCCCGATCTAAATGATGACAACATACGACTCTGCGTGTACACGTAAAGTTTATTTCAATGAAGTTATACAAACAAACAGCGTATAATTCACTCTTTTCAGTTTGTTAAAGAACTGCGGAAGCGTCACGTTTATTAAAACACAACATTCGCCTCAGTCATCGCTCCACTTCCAAAAAAATCGACAACCTGTGATTTATGTTTCAACCCGGACGTGAACGTAACGTACGCAGCTCACGCGGTCACGCTCGCGATGAAGCGTGCGGCAAAGATGTAGTTTAACGTTTCCGGTGAGGCATACGCGTTTCAAAATAAATGTCCAGCAACGGAAAGCAAACACATTAGACAACGCACACTCCAAATGGCCTATTTCACCTAAAGTTAAAGAAAAACACTTTAAAGTTATAAACAAAATTGATCCAGTGGCAGAATTTGTTAAGAAAAGATTTGGTGTTTTTTGGTGATTTTTGTGTGATTGCTTTTTAAATTAAAAAAATGTACTGCCTCTTAAATGATATGATATTGTCTTTTATTTACATCATCTAACCGTGGCTGTTTCTGACACTATTAATGTTGTTAAACTCTTGGGTAAATATCATATCCATTGTGCAAAATGGAGGAACTCTAAACCTTCTTTTTCTTGTTTCATTCATGAGTTTAAATTATTCTTTTCATCCCTTAAAAAGACAAATAACAAGTATGCCAAAAAATCTAGTCTAAATATTTCTTGTCTCCGTCTCTTCTTAACTATAATTAAATTTAACGTATCTTTTGCTGCTCTGTTATTTACGTCGAAACGTGTTTGCCTGGGAAATTGTACTTTATTTCAGAGCTGAATCGATTATTAATCGATTACTAAATTGATCGTCAACTATTTTGATAATCGATAATCGGTTTGAAGCTTTTTTCATGATGATGATGACCACTAGAGGGCCCCCAAGAGCAATTAACTAAAAAAAAAAGGTAAAAGTTTGTATTGCTGTTGTTTATTTTGAATTTTTCTCCCCATTTTTACCAAAGCTTTTTTCACAGTTTTTACATAGTTGTCAAATGTGATTATTTAACTTTAGATTTTATTTATAAACCATTTTTATTACCTTGTTCCGGGTGCCTCTGTTTAGTTACATTATTATTTAAGTATTTGTTTGATATTTATTTGTTTATTTTATTCAATGCTATGTTTTTATGTAATCCCCCCCCCAAAAGATTGTGCACATTTTTAGATTTTCAGACCTTAATATCTTAATATTTTATTTTTAAACCGTCAGGTTTTATGTGTTGATTCTCTGTGTCGCCAGTAGGGGGATTGGCCGTGTTTGCCAAACATTAATTGAAATGTTTTTCTGTAAGTTTGCAAATCTGGTGTCTGAGTAGAATAAATAGAATACCTTTAGTATAGTAGGTGTTGTGAATTATCAATAATCATAATTATTGGCAGTAACAGAGGGCCCCAAAATCACATTTTGCGTAGGGCCCCAAAATCACATTTTGCGTAGGGCCCCATGGAGGCTTGGGCCTGCCCTGTAAATAAATAATAATAATACATTTTAAAAAAAAGAGGTCAGTCAGTCCATAAAGAGGATCGGCTTTTATTGTGAAATCCGAGAGCAGAGCAAAGCGCCGGAAGTGCTGCTGCTGCTTCTTCCTCGGGCTCACGCTGCCTCTACAACCGACCGCGCGCTGGCTCTGCTAGCAAGCGAGAAAGATAGTGGACCGAAATGGCGGTGACGGCGACGCGAGAAGCATGAAGTGCCGATGCGTTCTTACGTGGATCCAAACGCACGACTGACAGGACAACGTTGGAAAAATGACAATGGCGTCGCAGTAGGACACCGTTCGTAACGGTCGCACCGCAGCTACAACACCTCCCCGGGAGAGTTTTCGTGTTGCCAGCGGAGGAGAGAGGGAGAAGCTCACCGGGAGCATGGCTGCTCACAGTAACCAGGTAGCTAGCTAGCTAGCCGGGCTAACGTTAGCCTGCATAACATACCCCGGCTGCAGAGTCACGATCGCACCACGTTTCCTCGTTATTCGGGCCTACACGCGTGTCTTACCCACGTAGCATTGTTAGCATCCACGTGTTGTTGCCCGTAACTCCAGTCGTGTCATTGAAAAAATAGAACTAGTGAAAAGTGCTTGCTAATGCCCCCCCCACCCCACATAAGCCCCATTGAAACAGCACCACTAGCTAACAGGGCCCCGGGTCTCTCCATTCAAATGAGTCGGCGCTAATATTTGCCACAGTTCCTCTGAGCACGGCACGCGGATTCACTCAAACCACTTTAAAATGACACGAATCGCGTGTCAGTCGCGGCTTTGGTGTGAAATGTCACGAGTGTCCCGTGTCGTTTCTTAGAGGAAAGTAAGCACGAAAACTGCTGCGTGTGTGTGAGTGTGTGTGTGGCCCACCTGCTCACACAGGCCTTCTCCTACTAGCGCAGATCGTTATTACTTACAACAATTTAGTAGTTAAACAAAATAAACACATCTACAAATACACCCAGGGGATATTATGACGCGTTGTGTGACATTAGTGTCTTTAATTTGATTGTTTATTGTTTGCCTGGATGAAACGTTTCATGCTAGTTTAGCTGTTAGCACCACTGCTGTGCACAGGTGGTGCGCTGGTACACTGCAGTCAGCCCCGCTAGCTGCTTAGCTACATGGAAATGCGACAGGAGGCCTTCGTTAAAAGAGCCGAGCTTTATCCCACGACATGGACACTGTCAGAACCGGGGTTGAGCTCACACGCTACCGGGCAGCCGGGCGGTTATATCGCCGGTATCGCAGCGACACAGCCCGCTTTGTAAAGGAAGCGAGTTCAGCGCCATGTCGGAGGCAGTTGGTTAGCTAGCTGTCATGTGCGAAGGCCCGTAGTGAAGTCTCACTGTGCACGGAGAGGCATGTCAGCTCTCAAGTTTATGCTAGTTGGCTGACTTAAATTTAAACTTATGACATAAATATACACAGTGAAAATGTCAAATGAACGTACACAGTTCAGATTGTGAATGACAGACGCAGAATTCTGCATGCTTTCACACTTCCTCATCTTCCCCCGCTCTTTCCTTATCGGTGATAAAGCATGTTCATAACTATATTTAAATGTCCCTCCTTTCCACAATGGCATGGTCACGGTTATAATCTGTTTAAATGCGACAGAATGAATAGCATGCATGACACCAGACTTTGTAAATTGCCAAACTTAACAAAGTGACAGAATTCCCTAGTAACAGTTTCGCTTATATCCTGGGGGGCAACCACATTTGGACTCGGATCAACTATTTCATTTGGTGTTGGCGACTGTTTTTCTTGCTTAACAAAAATTCAGCACAAAGGATCGTTCTTTTTCTTTATTTTAATTTAAATGCACCATAGACAACTGAGAACCTGAACCAAAGCCAGTCAGTTCCCCCCCAGTGCCAATACACTGTCCTCCTCACTCTCAAGTGTGAATTTAGTAAAACAGGTCATACTGGAATTTCCTAACAGTTCTGTTCTGTATCAGTCGTAGTCACAGTTGGCAAATACAACTGCAGACGGCAATAATCGGCTTATTTTTTAATGCAATCTTTGCAGTTTGCAACCATATTCATTTTGTTATAGAATATTTGCCTCTAAAGTTTTACTATGGTATCCTGTATTGGTTAGAGTACATTTGATTTGAGTACATGTGATTTGTAATTATGATGAATTGAGATGATAGTTGGGGTATTTCCCTGCATTCAAAACCACAAAATAAATGACATTATCTTTGGTTTAATTTTAAGAGTGAATAATGAAACGGTAACGCGTTGCGAATGATTGACCACGTAGACGTCTGCTTTTGTTTAATTTTCATTCATTCATGCATGCTCAAGTGCCCTCGGCAGGATTTAGGTTATTGATTATTTGCTGCAGCATTTCTTTACTTGTACTGGGAACACGTTGGAGCTTATGCCTTTTTTTTTAGAAAACTTTAAAAATGCACAAAGGAACTTATTGTTCATAACATGGCAACTGTAGTTTTCCTTTTGACTTAAACTAATAAAGCAGTTTAAAAGGGAACTTCCTTGCAGCGCTTGAACAAATATTACAGCCCAAATTGGATTTACACCCCCCGAACGCAGTCAACCAGACGTCTGAGAATGAACCACGTTGACTGTGTTCATCGCATTGAATATTAAGTTATCAAATTACAATGTGTTCATCCAAGTGTTAAATGAATGAAATGAGCTGAACTTCCCATTACAAATAGTAGTCACCAGTCAAACAATTAAAAACCATTAAAAATATTTATAGTTATTTAAGCTAAACATTGATTTTGTGGATGTTATGCAGTGAAATATTACATTATTTGTTTAAACAGTCCATTAATAACCAAACTCTCCACTGTATTGATGCGCTAACAAAAATAAAATAACTGCCATTCTTTCAGGACTTACACCATTTTAACTGTTTAAATGCTTGTGATGAAATATTTGCCCAGACACTACTGGAATGTGAAGATAACGTCTCTAATCAGTTGCTAGCCTGAATGACAGCAATTCCTTATTTGCATAGTCATTACACCAACATACAGGCCTAAGTAAAGCTCTAGAGATTCTCTGGACAAAATTGACCTGCTCTCAAAGTAACACAAAAACTTCCTTGCTGACATTTGAGTTTCAGTACATAATCGTAAATAGTAACATACAGCGACTTTGGGATAAACAATAATATATATTATTAAGAATTTGTCTATAGAGCGATAAAAATGATTTGATATCAGTGCAATAATACTGAGGTGTATTATAAATTGAATGTTTAATCTCTGATTTGTTAATTGTTGGTCAAGTTATTTTTCTCCGCATAGAAACACAATTAACTGGCTTTGTCAACTTTTACGCAGAACCAAAATCAGTCTTTATTGATTAATTCTAGGGATGTGAATCTTTGGGTGGCTCACACATTCTGATTCTTTGGGTATTCGATTCAAAATCGATTCTCGATTCAAATGATTCTCAATTCAAAAATCGTTACAATGCATAGTGTGTTAAGGCAAATTATGGCATCAAAACAATACAGTTTGTATAAGAAAATGTGATCACTCAAAGGCAAACTTAAGACAAAAGTTAACATTTATTCATTCAAAACAAATAAAAACTTACTTACTTCCTGTACAAAAAAATACCTTCAGCATAAATAAAAGCTTATGCTAGCTGCCTTGTTCTCCCAGAAGTTACAGAAATAAACTGGTGTTTTTTCAAAATAGAAACTTAAAAAAATATATGTATTTGTTTTTTTCAAAAATCAATTTTTGAAGTTTATGAATGGATTCAGAATTGTGGATGAATAGAATCACGATTCATATATGAATTTATGAATCCGATTTAAATTTGTAATAACTTATGTTAAACTATTTGTAATAAAATGTCTTATTTTTTAGGGTAACTAACTGGTGTAGTCTCCAAAGTGTGTTGAAATCATACAGATGGCTAATTTGTTGTAATCCTCAGTCCAAGCGAACAGTAAGGGAAGCTTAGTGTGGTACGCGTGGCATTCCTGCAGAAAGAAGCTAAGGGACATTCACTCTGTTGTGATTGTATTAGTGATCCTGAGGCCACTGGATTACGGCTGGCTGTTTGTTGCTCGTCGTGCCATTTCAGCAATGTGGGGGCCTCGTTTGCAAAGAGTTCCATATGCTCGAGTTGCACTTTCTTTTTTCCTGTGCCCCTCCCCTTTCACGTTCCACTGTTTTTCACACTGAGAGGATTAACGCCACGGTCAGTGAGCTCGGTTCACCTTTTCTCAGCGGCTTTGTGTTTTTCATGTCCGTTTGGACACTTGGGTATCGCATTGCAGCGTCGCATCTGAAGCTCAAAGGTGTAGCCCGTCTACAGCTAATATAATATATGACAATAAAAATCATAACCTAGGATATCCCTGTATAATAGCAATTAAATAGGGATGAACGACATTGGACTTTTTGCCGATATGAGATATCAAGTGTGTTTGGGCCAATAACTGAGACTGAATCCTGCACAATAATGTTATGAGTCATTTAAAATGGCTCACACCTTTTGGTTAATAAGTGGTTTTGATATCATGACTTTTTAAATACATTCAGGTGACAATGTAGTGAATTCATCAATTATTCTAATAGTTGACTCACTGGTTTGTTAGATTAAAATAAGCTCTCTGGTTTTTCAGCTCCTGGAATGTGAATATTTTAAGTATCTTTGCTCCATATTACAATTTTAAACTTTTGACTGAATCACGGCAAGAAAAAAATACATCTTTTTAAGGAAAGTGAATATAATTTAGTCCATTTTTTTAACCGATGCCTTTATTTGTTTTCTTTCTACAGTACATCTTCGGGGAATTCACCCCTGATGAGATCAACCAGTTTTTCGTGACTCCACGATGTTATGTTGAGGTAAGGAGATTGATTTGAATGCAGCACTAACGGCTGTTTTTCCATGATGTGGGTGGAGCGTTGCACAATGTATGTCAGGGTTGGGAATCGCAGGGTACCTCAAGACACGATATGCAATACATGGCACACGATGCCAATAATATTACGATTTGGTTCTGTGATAATCAATATAATGTAAGACAATGATATAGAAATATGTCATGATATCTGTCTTAACTAAAGGAAAACCAATGTCCATGAAAAGTGCAGGGTTTCTCTATTTATTCACAACCTAGAGAACAAAGTGCATAAAGTCGATGTATTGAATGTGGATTGGACATCTCTAACATGGCTCTCTCTGTTGTTAACTCCGTCTGCTTTGACGAGTGTCTGCAGGGTCTTAAAGTATTAAAAGTTGATAAATCAATTTTGGGAAAATGAAGGCGCTTAAAAAGTATTAAAAAGTCTTCTATGTGATTTCATGAGGTATTAAATTTTGTCCATAGAGTTGGACTGCAGAACATCTGCATGAATATATTTATTTTTCCCACCGCGTTTGTTAAAAACATCTTGCGACAGCGAACGCGCTTTGTTCTTTCCAGCTTATGAGTTCCTTTGTATAGTTGTTCTCTATAGATTTAATCGGAAACTAATACTGTTTGTAAGTTAAATATGTGTTGCTACAGCTTGAAGTGGCGATAAGGTCTTAAAATATTTTGACAAGGTCTTGGAAAAAGTCTTAAATAGGTATTGAAAGTAACTTTAGGATTCATGCATTTACCCTGTCAGTCATTTGAGCATCGTATTGCACAAGGAACGATATATCACCAAATATGATATTTACCAGAAAAGATGCGAATAGTGGGAAAATTTACCTGGTAGCAGTAATTTCATATTGAATATGCTTTAATATTAGAGTTGTGTCAGTGTGCCATAGTGGCACACCGTTAATTAATTATATAAATTAAATTATTATAATTGTATATAAATGTGTCTGTTTTAACCGTATAAGTGTTATGTACCCGTTTTAACCACATGCATCTTTACTGTAAAGTGACCCTGAGTGACAGAAAGGCACTTTGAAATAAAATGTATTATTATAATATGTAATGTCTGTATCTTGGCAACACTGCAATGGTAACGCTTGTAAGGTTATGCCGTGTTTCCTCTCTACGATTTCTGCTATTTAATCACACACTAAAACCGTAGTATGAATGTGACTAATATGAAAATGTAGTTCTTTAAGTTTTAATTTTGCTTTTTTGTTCCCCTAGCTTCCTCCGTTCAATGACAAAGCCCCATGCGTCAGTCAGTCTTCTGGTATGTATATTGCATTAACACCAAATTACATATTAGCATCAAAATACACTACTTTCTGTGAGGATCAGACGGTTACCTTGCTTTAAATGTATATCATATTTGTATTTATTCAGAGCAGGTTTCTTAGGGCCCAGGCTGAGCTCAGCTAGCTTACCTGGCAGGCAGATTTTTTTTTATCTGATTGTGTTTTCATACATTTATAGATGAAGTTACATTTTAGTTTTACATATACTACAAATGTCAGCAGTTATTGACAACAACATTTTTAATTTCACCCCCTTTCAGCCACCAAATGAGAAATGTTTTAGTAGCCACCTTTTAATTGAAATTGTACTCATTTGAGCATGATATTTGCCTTACCTTGATTTGTATTGATTATTTAGGAAGTTACTGCACTCCTGCTGTACCTTATATTATGGAGTCTATTGGACTGCAGGTTTGCGGTGAGTTGAGGTGTCTGAACACCCTGTGGCTTGACTAGCTGTTGTACGTTTGCTGTAAAACTCAAATCCAGGGATGAAGAACTGGTGGCTCTCTTAACCTTGCGCCTTTATTCTTTCTCTTGCCTGTCGGTATAATCTTTAGAGCTTTGCATGCTCAAGATACTGCAAAGTATCTTATCTTCTCTTGCATATAATGCATTTTCACTACTGCAGGGCTCTGAGTCGACTTAAAATCTGATTTGATTTCCGAATATTTTTTTTATAACAGTCACAATAGTGCTGTTTCATGTGATTGCTAACATACACATATTTAGACTTTTATTGTTATGGGTTTACTGCAGAATGCATTCTACAGTCATGAAGTTTGATTTCAGTAACACTAACAGATGATCTTCTAATCTCAGTAGAGGAAGTAACCGCTGTTTTCACACGCCCTTTTTTTAACCCTTTCAGAACGTCAGGGTTTACTGTTTGCGTGGTCAGTTTGCTGTGTCATAATCAAAGACTTTGGTGATTGTTCTGATTTGCTCCTTCTCACTAATGTTTTGTGTTTTCACTATTTTCACTTTGCACCTCTCACTGTACACTACCTAACAATTTAAACGGCTATACAAACACACTGTAATCAAATAATGAAAACAAATTTGTTATGTCATGATGATGATGATGATGATTATGTACATGAATGATGTAGATGTGTCCCTGATACGCTGTGGATCGTGCAAGTATCCAAATTTATCCAAAATTGTTGATATGATGTTGAAGAGATTCAAATATATAGAAATGCACAAATAAAATGTGCTTTAAATGTGCTTTATCTGAAGTAGAAATATCTATTAATAATGTAACTTTTAACTAGTTTGATCATTAATTAATCTGTGTTTTTTATTTATTATAACAAGCGTTCAAATTTTTCAGCTTAAATGCTTTAAATTTTCTCGAGCTGCAGCAAACTGATGTCAATTATTACCTCGATTAATCGTTATGTCCATGAAATGTGAGAAAACGTGGAAAACCATCAGTTGATCAGTGTTTGTCAAACATGGAAATGAATCTCAAATGTCTTGTTGTCCACAAACCCAAACATTCACATTTAAGGAGATTAAGCAATCAGGAATTGTTTTAATAATGAAAAAAGCTTAAAACGGATTAATCCATTATCAAAATAGTTGATGATTAATTTAGTAATCGATTAATAATTGATTAATCGACTCATTCTTTCAACTCTAATATTTTCTGCTCCATATAGCAAAGAAATCATTAAAACTGAATAATTTTGGTTTGTGGACATTTGAGAATTTCCAGGTTTGGTGAACACGTATTGACATTTTTCAACATTTTGACATTTTTCAGACCAAACAAGTACTCTATTAATGAAGGAGAAAAAAACTGATTAATTGATTATGAAAATAATCATTTGCAGCCATAATCTCGAGAGTGCACAGTATAGCATATCTTTAAGAATACATGCTTTGGATAAATGTGCAGTTATCAGTCTCTCCATAGTTCATTTGAGGATTTTTAGGATTTTGAATCCCTATTTAAATATATGTAAAAATTCAGGACCACATATGGTCAAGTCCAGTCACTGATGGCCGTCTGCGATTTGTTAAACAAATATTAATAAAAAAACTATCATAAAAGCATGTCAAAGACAAACTTGTCCCCGCTGTCCCACTGGAAATATTAAATATTTATTATCACCCCACAGAGGGCACTTATCAGCCCAGAAGGAATGTGGTTTAGCCCAGCATAGACCCAAAACTAGCTGCTAAAGCCTACAATGGGACCAAATGATTTCTATTTTGTTATTTCTGCATGTTCCCATTGAATTGTGGCATATTGGTTGAGAAATAATGATCTCGTATTAAAGTAAACGGCTGTCTTATGTAGAATTTAGTCTGTATTTAGAGACATAACCTTGTTTCTAATTGTGACCTGTTATCTGCAGCAGAAGACTATCAACGCATTGAGTTTGGCGTTGATGAGGTGATGGATTCCAAGCCGATTGGGCTGAACGATCCTTTGTACAAGGTGTCGAGCACCCTCAATCCCCAGGCTCCAGAGTTCATCCTGGGCTGCCAGTCGGCCCAGAAAGCCCAACAGACGCTTCCTTCAGCATCCGACGACCAAGACGACACCCACTTCGACTCATTAGACGGCCCTGACTCTGAGGCCTCGGCCATGGACAATCACCAGGGCTGCCAGGACATGGACGGACTCCCCGGTAGCCTGGGACAACGTGAGAAGAAGAAAAAGAAAAAACGACCGCCGGGGTATTATAACTACCTGGACCCGTCTGGTGACAACAGCAGCAGTGCAGTGGATGGGACGGCTGTAACGGCACTGGTGAACGGACATGCACTTGGTGGCCCGCATAACAGTGCTGAGGATATGGACAGTAAGGGATTGTCAGGGGCTGAACTTTCCGCCCCTGGACCGGTCTCCACAGCAACATCAACAGCTGCTGCGATGGCAGCCAAGTTTTCCCCCACATCCACTGCCAATCAGAGGACTTGTGATAGCCCTGATGATTCTTCTTTGGACTTTACGAGTGGAGCTGCCTCTTTATCGGATGGCAACAATACAAATTCCTCCTGTTCATCCTCCTCTCAAAGCAGAGGGATGACGGAAGGACCCCGGACTGGAGACCAGCAGCCAGATCACTTAGCTACGCAAAGCCCCAAACTTTCAGATACTCCACACAGCCCCCGCTCAAAGTCGCCTCTTCCTCCTTCGACCGCTGTGGCCACCTCCCCTGTTGCCACTTCCGTTACGACTACTGAACTGGAGGGAGGGGAGGTAGCGGACAGTGGGGTGGCCAACGGGCTAGCAGAACCTGAAACTCTCATTAGTGCAGATGGACACAAAGAAGAGTGTGAGAGCAGGGAGCAGATTCAGCTGGTCTCCCCAGACTCTGCTGCTCCGCCAGCAGTTAGAGACCAGGCCCATTCGCCTGTGATTGCAGCTGCCCCTCCTGCCAACCTCCCCAAGTCCTGGGCCAGCCTCTTCCACAACTCTAAGCCTCTTCCTGGGGGCCCCCAGGCCTTTGTGGAAGTAAAAAATGTTGTAGAAGTTGTGGCTCCTGTCCCTGCCACGCCAGAGCAGCCCGAGAAAGTCGGGGAGGTCAAAGAGAGCCCTGTCCATGTATCAGAGGATCCCATGGCCCCTAAGCTTGCAGGTATTATTTAAAGATGCTAATTGAATATGTTGAAAAAAAAAGAGAAAAGTTCCAGCTGAGGGTTATTTGCTGCTGGAGAAAAGTGCTACGCTGCTTCATTTACTTACCTCCCCTTGGTGGTAATGAATCATTGCACCATTCCGTCTTGTATCCCATATTAGTGAATGATTTAAAATATGTGATCTTTGAAGTCATAAGTGATGAAAGTTCATATTTCCCACTCCATCTTATGCAGCTATATATTTAAATTGATCAATGGCACTGAGCCACATGGCAAGATTTTAGACATGTTTTTGATGTTCCTGAAATTCAACCAATGAACACTAGATGGTGCTGCTACATATATAGAATAGGAGTAAGTCACATAGTATAATTCACTTTTCTCATTATAAGTAGACGGATAATACTTTATAGGACTCAATGTCGTCCTGTTCTCCTCAAACCTGTACCAGTTAGATGTTTTTTTAACTCTGCAAGATCCTTATTCTTATGCAGAGGCATCGTCCGGAAAAGTCCCCTTGTGTGCCCTGGTGTGGTTATAAAGACGTGTGAAGTATGTAAATGTATAAGTCGTATTTCATGTTGTGGTGAGATCCTTTTACATGTGATGGTTAACCTGCATTATTGCTGCAGTTCTAATTGAATGTGGCTATTCTGGAATTTAGCTCCAAGAAAAAGACGGTGTTCAGTGTTGACTTAAAGTGAAACTAATATTTCAGGCAAAAGAAAAGAAAGGGAATTCTAGAAAGATCGTATTGATCAGGTTGGGTTAGAAAATAAACTACGGCCAAACCATCGTGGGTTGGCAGCATGTGTGGAGGGATCGGTTACAAGAATAGTTTAGTTTAATGTGAGATCACTTTGGGGTTCATTTATTTAAGAACTTGCAAACGGATGCAAGATTACAAGGTTACTGTACTGAGACACACTGAAGAGTGTTTTCCATTCGCTCTTTTAAAAGGAGTTCAGAGTATTTGAGATTTGTTTATTTAGACAAACCGATTAATGCTGCATTTAGGATCGTACCAGAGATCTCATTTATTCCTCTCTACCCAAATACTTTGGTTTGCTTTCCACTTGAAACTCAATTCCTTCCAGTCAAATGTGCACATTATCTCAGTTCACTGAGGTACTTGGCACTTACAGGGCCATCTAGTTTTAATTTGACTGATGCAATTTGTTCCCATTTGAGAGGGGAAATTTCACTTAGGTTTGCTTATGAACCAGAAAGCTGTATTTTTATCCGAAGAGCTCCATTCAAGTAGTTTAACAGCCACCAGTCGCAGTGTTTCTGCTCAGAAGTAGCACGAGATTGACTCGAGAAACAAAAGATTTACAGCAGAAGTTTAATTTGGTTAGAAATGTCAACGGGGAGGATTTTAATGAAACATAAACAGAAAATATAATCGATTTACTTGTTAGGAATACTGGTTTCCTCAGTCTAAATTGAGGGTATTAATCATTTGTCAGTAATTGGCAAGGCAAATGACTTGCTGCAAATCATCTACATGCTATGTGCTAAAGGCTATATTGTACCTATCTCATTTTCTGCCTAATGTTTACATATTGTTGTTGTAACAGCAAAAGAGATGTATTTTTGTACAAATATCCACGTTACCATGGGCGCTGTGTTTTTGAATGACAGACTCCCTTCCTAGGCGTGGTACAGCAAAGTCTCGTTCACTCCGTCAACCTCATGTGCTGTTGTCATTAGAGGCAGGAAATGAACGAGGGACATTTGTTTTCTGTTCAAATTCACTCGTGAATCGGGACCGAAAGTCTGCAGAATTGCACTGTGCTGGCGTTTCACTGTTGTACCTGTTTAAAGAATGTTTTGTCTGTTTGAATCCCCAGAACTTATTGAGAATGTGAAGTTGATACATAAACCAGTGTCTTTGCAGCCGAGAGGACTGATCAACAAGGGAAACTGGTGCTACATCAACGCTGTATCCTTTCACTCTGTCGCCATGTGTTCACGCGTCCAGATCACACAAAGGTTAAATGGAGTTGAAGACGGTCCCCGACATGGGTATTATGAAATATAGTTGTTTATCTTCGGCTGACATCGGAGAATGAATTTGAGCTCTGCCAGCGAAGCTCTTTGAGTGTAATGTAAATGTTTTACTCGATGGTGATTATTTAACAAATTCTCTGCTTTAGATTGCAGGGATTTCCTATAGCAATTTATACAGTTCTAGCTCTACTTGACTCTATTTGTTTTTACTTTACCATTAGGGTTAGCACCTGCTGCTTTTTTTTCCCCAATGAGCTGATAACAAATATTATGTCACTGGACGAGTCACGATTGCGACGTCTGACGCGAGAACGAAATCCACCATTATTAGAAACTAGGGCTGCAACTAACGATGTCATTGTTCTTGTGGTAGCAGCAAAAAAGATGCTGTTCACATGTATTTCTGCACAAATATCCACGTTACCATGGGCGCTGTGTTTTTGAATGACAGACTCCCTTCCTAGGCGTGGTACAGCAAAGTCTCGTTCACTCCGTCAACCTCATGTGCTGTTGTCATTAGAGGCAGGAAATGAACGAGCGACATTTGTTTTCTGTCCGCGGTGTCGGCGTTTAAGGTGTTCATGAATCGCCGTAGTGCTAACATGGAATTAGAGCTGCAGAGATTGCATTTAACATGTTTCGCTGGTTCATCTTCGTCTGTTTCCGTCATCATTTGTGCGTTCTTCTTTTCTGCTTCTTTGCGGGATGTAAACAGCAAGCTATACTACCCCCAGCACTTCCTGTAGCTAGTTCTGGTTAGCTCGAGCGTGTGTTTGTTTGCACTGCTGTTACAGATGAGCGTGAAGTGCCCGACGTGTGATTAACGTCGGTCAAGGCTTAAATTTTATCGTCGACAAATTTTTATAGATGACGTAATCGATTACGCCACCTAATCGTTGCAGCCCTATTACAAACTGGCAAGAGCGTTACAGCAAGCCGTGCTGTAGTGACCCCACCCACGTTTATGAGGTACTAGGAAGTAAAGGAGAACAACAACATGCCTAATACCCAAAACTGAGTAGAGTTGAGCCGAGTAGAACTATAACAAAATGGGAAAGTGCTGATTTAGTGTGGCCTATAATGTTAATGACTCGGTGCGGTGCACTTTTATCCCAAATCACCAGCTTTTGTTTGTCTGAACAGGTCTGAATACAGGAAGTGTTCCATCACATGCAGTTGTGACGCTTGCTTGCTGTCCACTGGATGGTTGGCTTGTTATTATTGCAGTGTTTGATTTTTGTGGTTATGGCTGCAGCACCAAGTCATTTCACTATTAGTCGTCACCCTAGACCGTAACAATAGGTCCAGTTTTTCAAAACTCAAGTTTCAGTGATTAATTAAGAAAATAACCCATCAAGTAATAATATTAGAACATTAGAAAAAAAAATTTCCACTGATATTTATTGAAGTTTTAATAGAGGAGGAAAAAAAACCCCAACAGAAGTTGCGTACATATTGTATAAACGTCACACCTGTTCTCCTCCCTGACTACAAACACTCAGACCCTACAGGCCCTGATCGCATGCCCTCCCATGTATCACCTGATGAAGTCCATTCCTCTGCATGATGAAACGCAGAGACCATGCACCTCCACTCCCATGATAGACAACTTGTAAGTAGCGTTTCTGCAAGCATGGGAAAATGCATTGCATCGCTGTATTTTAAGTGTTAAAATGTACTTGTTTCTAACAGTGTGAGGCTGGTGAATGAGTTTAACAACATGCCAGTGCCATCCAAGGCCAAACAGCAAGGTAAGCTGCCACGGTTTGTCACTATTGCTCGTGTCAAAATGGACTTTGTGTCAGCATCTCCCATGTTGTGACGTCTGTGACTGTCCACAGTTGTCGGTGAAAAGGTTGTGAAAGATATCCGGCCCGGTGCGGCCTTTGAACCGACCTACATTTACAAACTCCTCACTCTCATCAAATCGAGTCTTTCTGAGAAGGTAAGCTATTCTGCCTCCTTATGATTCATCATATTATCTTGAATGCATTTCCTCTTGGACAAACAGTGCTCGAAGAAAGTGTTCCTTCTGTTAGGAATTGAACTCACCTGTCAGGCATTTCCTGTGTGACACATACTGATTCAGCTTTAATGCTTTTAATGAATGATAACGCTCCAGTACTCCTAATGACATCCACTCCCTTCCTGCCTTGCTTTGAAAACATGCTTCATTGTCTGTGTTTAGCTCACTGGAAAACTGTGTGCACATTCACGTGTGCTCAGTCATGTGTCCACACAAGTGTTTTCAGTTGACAGTAGGCATTCTTTGTGAAGTCGTTTAATTGGCACTGACGTGCAGATGCTGTACTTTCAGGGCCGACAGGAAGATGCAGAGGAGTATCTTGGCTTCACTCTCAATGGACTGCACGAGGAGATGCTGGCGTTGAAAAAACTTATCTCACCTCAGGAAGAGAGTAAGCAATTTAATCACTTTTGAAATCACACGGTCTTTATAGATATCAGAAGTTGGAGATTAATGATGTGACTGCAACAGCAAACATTCCAGTTTTTCTTAGTAAATATTTCCACAGTTTAAAATGAAACGTTTAAATTACGTTATCTCTGGCCCTGGTCCATTAGATGCCAAAAAATATTGATCAGTGTTTGTCAAACCTGGAAATGACGATCTTCCCAAATGTCTTGTTTTGTCCACAAACCACAATTATTCAGTGTTCATGATTTCTTTGTTATATGGAGCAAAAAACTGGCAATATTCACATTCAACTCATTTTCAGCAATGCACGTTTTACAGCATTTTGACTGATTTTCCAAGACCCACAAAACAGGTTGTTCTTTGACTGTGTCAACACCGAAACTACCAAAAGAAAGAGTTCACTCTCTTTCATCACACGTCATTGTCATTGAACGGTTGTATTTGAATTGACGTCTATAGACGTCATTGGCAGACAATGAAGTTAAGAAGCTGAAAAATCTTTAGAAAAAATTCTTTAGAAAACTCTCAAACCGTATAATCGATTATCAAAATAGTTTACAATTTCAGCCCTAAAGTTGTCCATGTTAACCAGTCGGTTATAGACCCTCACTCTCTAAAGTGCTCATCTTTTGTGGTCTATTATTTTTGCTCAACAGAAGCTCCGACGCCCAACGGGCCCGAGTCTCATCCAGCTGTGGAGGACGATGTTGCTGATAAGGACGAGGAAGGCAGCGAGGACGAGTGGGAGCAAGTGGGTCCTCGAAACAAGACTTCCATCACACGCCAAGCAGACTTTGTCCGCACGCCCATCACGGACATCTTTGGTGGTCACATCAGGTATTTTGACAGATGGTTAAAATGCATCTCCGTTGAAATTAATCGACGTCTTTGGCTTGTTGCATCTGACAATTGGAACTTATGGAAATCTTCCTTTTACTTTGCATTTACTGAAATAACTTCTGGTCGCACTCGACAAAAATGGAGAATTTCACTTTTACTTTTATTAATCAGTTCAAGTCCTTTGACACAGAAAACCACACGAGTTTAAAACTGAAAGACGACTCTTGGAGCAAGCAAATGGATTCGCTCTGAAATGATCTTAATAATGGGTCTGTGTTAGACGTTATGCTCTGTTCTCATTCTGAATCCATCTTTGTGTTGACCACAGGTCTGTGTGTCTTTTATTCCCTATCACTCACAAGTCAAGGCTGAATCTTGGTCTCTATTTCTGAAAAAAGTTGTGCTTTTCTTTTCTAGTAGCTGCAGCTTTGTTTTATTGATATTGGGCAGCGTTGATATTAAATATATGCTTATATCTGCTCAGTTTCTGCAAATGCTTGACCTGAGATTCCTGGTTCAATAGTATGATGGAGAGGGAGATGGTTATGGTTTGCCACCAGCCATCTTTAGCTCCTCAGAGTCCATGTGACTCAGAACCACTGTGGTCAGAATTCTCTACAGCTAAATGTGGGGCACCCATCCACAAACAAAGGTCTTCGCTTTCAGAAAAAACATGAAAGTTAAGAACCTGCGCTGGTGTAGCTTACCCAAATAATGTGTTCTGAAGCTCTGGTCTGGCACAGTCCTGGTCTGCACTGGTCGCACTGTGTCTTAAAGGATTATTGTTTTAGTAATGGTCGAGACCAGAGAGGAATTAAATAGAGCAGTGTTTGTGTACAGAGGGTAGCGTGTGTGTGTGTGCGTGTGTGTGTGTGTGTGCGTGCGCCCACTGAGCCTGGCAGTAATCCTTGCTGTATTAGTCAGAGTAATTGTTTCTTTCTTAAGAACCATGGTTGTCCTTTTTTCAAACGTATACTATACAGGTTCAGAGTCATTTTTGGAATTCCACAATCATGCGTTCAATCTGTGGCATCTACAGATGGAATTATGTTTTAACACAAACGCATAGATATTGAATTGTTATATTCATGTCCCGAATGCCATACTTGTATTTCTTGATTCTTTGGCATTTCTAACTTCTTTCTTTTTTTGTCCTGTTCTATCAGATCTGTGGTGTATCAACAGAACTCTAAAGAGTCGGCCACTCTGCAGCCTTTTTTCACCCTGCAGCTCGACATCCAGTCAGAGAAGATCCGCACTGTGCAGGAGGCTCTGGAGACGTTGGTGGCACGGGAGTCCGTCCAGGGCTACACCTCCAAAACTAAGCAGGAGGTGGGAAAACGCTTCAATTTCACTCAACATTTGAGTTACAGACGGATAATTAACGTCTTTTAATCTTGACAAAAATTGAAAAATAGGTGACCAGAGATATTTGTGATATGATTTATATAATATGTAACAGTGTTAGTGTCTCTGTGTTTTAATATTGATTATTTTAAAAAGGTTTTGTACTTATTTCTTTGGATCTGAGTTCCTCACAATGGTGGAAAGTGCTCGTCTGGAAACACTTAGAAGAACCAGTGCAGAGAACATCTGCTCTCCAGCTGTTAACTGTCCATGTTTGAAGTGTGTTCTTTATTATGACTGAATCCTTCTCGTCTTCATCCCTTCAGGGACATTTCTATTTGGTCCTCTGTCACTCAGAGAAATAAGTTAGTGATTCACAAGCTTTTGTGTTTCCAGCAAAGTGAAACCTCTCGTGCTGTACTTGTTCTGTTCTTTCCTGTCTCCACACGACTTTTATTGGGTTTTGTCCCAAG
Organism: Microchirus variegatus; assembly: GCF_963457635.1. Taxonomy (NCBI): domain Eukaryota; kingdom Metazoa; phylum Chordata; class Actinopteri; order Pleuronectiformes; family Soleidae; genus Microchirus; species Microchirus variegatus. The sequence continues at coordinate 33,364,482 of NC_139807.1, read as the reverse complement.
TTAACAGTTGGAAATAAACATCTTTGCTTTTCTTTTTTTTTCACAGATTGAGATCAGTCGGAGAGTGACTCTGGAAGAGCTGCCTCCTGTGCTGGTTCTTCATCTGAAGAGATTTGTGTTTGAAAAGACCGGAGGCTGCCAGAAACTCACCAAGAACATCGATTACCCCGTTGACCTGGAAATCAGCAAAGGTATGAATCCCCAAACTGAATCTGACCGGTGTTTCTTCATTATCAAGTGTCCTGATTAATGATTATTTCCTCTGTGTGTCAATCATCAGCAAGAACTTGTTTTAATTAAAGCTGTCACTTAATACATGCACACAAGGACCTCAGCGTGGATAAGAGGCAAAATGATTAAACTGAGTTAATCTGTAGATAAGTTAATCCATTAGTCTGGACATAGGAGTCGTTTAAAAAAGGTTATTGTTGTAAATTAGACCTTTTGCAGCAGGTACAACAAGCTCCTGCTGTGGAGTGGACATGTGTACGGCTCACGAATTAAAATCTGTTGTTGTAACTGAATTCTCTGCATCAACATGAGATGAACTCGTAATATCCACATCATTTCAGCAGCAAAACAACATCTTTCTACTTTTAATTATGTTTCTTATCTCAATTTCCTTTCAGATCTCTTGTCGTCTGGAGTGCGGAGCAAAGTGTTGAAAGGCCAAAGAACTTACAGGCTCTTTGCAGGTGTGTGTTTGTTGTTCTGAATGTCTGCACAAAGCTTCACACAGAAAATGATTGTTGGGTCAAGTTGAACTCTTTAAAATAGATGTAGAAATATATTTTGAATGTTATATAGAACCATTGATGCTTGTATAGTTCTAGCTCACTGCAGACGAAACTCATCAGTCCAAACAGTAGTTTTCCTACTTTGAAGTAATGGATGAGTAATAATTGAAATACCGTCAAATATTCCACAGTTCTCTAATGTCCGTTTTTTTCCTCCCCCCGTCTCTCAACTCACCTAGTCGTCTATCACCATGGAAACAGCGCGACAGGCGGTCATTACACCACGGATGTCTTCCATATTGGTCTGAACGGCTGGCTGCGCATTGACGACCAGACGGTCAAGGTCATCAACCAGTACCAGGTGGTGAAGCAGACTGCAGAGCGCACTGCCTACCTGCTGTACTACCGCCGCATCGACCTGCTGTAGACGCACACACACACACACACCATACAGTACCCCAGTATATTCACACACACACACACACACAGACACACACTCATTGACAGTACAGTACATTGACACCACATACACACCAAACTAATGAACAGGAACACTGCCCAACTTGTCCTCATGCAAGATTTTCCTCTTCTTCCTTCTGTCCCTGCTTTCCTGAGAACCAGCTTTTCCAGCAGCTCCTTTCCCTCGTCGTCTTTTTTTTTCTTTTTGGAGGAAGAGAAACGAGCTGCGTTCACAGCGATTTCCCCCTGCGACGGCGCTCTTCTCCGCGCACCACTGCTGTTTTGTTCCTTTGACGTTTAGTTTTTTCTTCTAAAGCGGCAAAAGGGAGGACCGACGAAAAGACTGAACGTGGGCTTCGGTTTCACGTTAGGACCTGACGCTCACCCGACCGGGTCCAGCGGACTCGCCTCAGATAGCAAACAGTGGACTCGCTCAAGGCTGCAAAGTGGACTGCTGGGTAATTCTTCTTGTTTGAATTACCTTTTTTAAGGAAATGACCTAGAAAAAAAATCAGTGTTTGCCTTTAAATAAAGGAGAACTGTTGGCGTGAAGAATTTGCCGCAGTTTAAAAGCCTATTTTAATTTGCCCGAGTGCATTGAAAAAGGCCCCGGCACCAGCATTATCATGAGTTTCTCTCTCTCCAAGGCCAGATTGTCTTCTTCGCTGCCACCAACACCAACAAAGTCCTCCTCCTCCTCCATTTCCTCACTTTTACGACGCTTTTAAATCTAGGTACTTGAGCCATCATAAACGGGGGGGAAAAGGAAGGTGGTTCACAGGATGGGAAATGAAAAGCTTCCTCTGAGAGTTCCTTGTTATGGTTGTCTGGGTTTAGGTTTAGAAAGACTTCAAAAAAAAGAAAAAAAAAAGAAGATATATTAATGCGCTTTAGGGTTTAATAAATAAGCTTCTGTGCACAAAGTATAAACTGATTGATAATGATGAAATGACAGGCAAATGCATATTTTGCAAATATTTAGATTAAAATGTTGAGAAAAAAAACCACAAAAAAAAACAAAGACTAAAAATATAAAATCTAGCTGACTGAGAACTTGTTTGGGTCCTGAACGACTGCACTAGTTTTTAGACTCAGTTCCTGCACTGGAGAGACGGCAACCAATCAGATTCCACTGCAACACCTGCCCTCGTTTACTCTGTACATTTCCTTCTCTGTCCATCGTTTGTCGTTTTTTCTTCTCGTCTGAAGGTTCCACCTGTGTAAAGGTGGCGTTATCAGTGTAGTTCTGAGCCACAAGCACCCGTCTAACCTCCGCCTCAGCAGGACGCAGGGCCTTGCCTTAGGTTCAGCATGTGTTCCAGTCTAACTCTAATCAGACGGCAGCAGCTCATCGTATGTGTGTGAAGAGTGAGGAGAATGTTTCCTGACACCTTTGTATTTGACTCTTTCGTTGCTCCTCCTCTTTGAGGGAAACGGGACGACGCCTGTGCTTCTCTGCTCTGGACGACACGTTGCAACAAGGAGATGGTGTTTGCTTTTTGTTGAAGATATTGATTTTCTTTTGGATCTTTCGTTGATGACGATGATTTTTGTTTTTGTTTTGTTTGAGTTACTAAAAGTTGTCTCTTTTCTTTTTTGTCATTGATCATTTATTGGATGTCTCCTTGCTCTTGCTCCTTTCAGAAGAATACGCTTGCAATTTGAATTGGTGTTTGAAAAGAAATTACACAGGCTAAAGCACAACGATGAATAAAATTGATACAGTTCTTTGCTTGAGATTTTCCATTTTGTCATTTTTTTGTTTTAGTTCCATTTCATCACAACCACCAGTGCCACAAACTTCAGTATTAACACTAAGATAAATAGTATTTCTGAATTTTGACCCAAAAAATGAATTTCCTCGCTCTCTCTGCGGTCTGTTAAGATCCACAGGTGAGACGGTGATTATCCTGTTAAAGAGCAGTACGTGGATTTAAGTTTCAGTCTCTCCTTAAATTCCCTATCGCTGTTGTGTGATAGAACATTCATGTGATGCATATTGACTTTTCCTGTGTGCGTTTCAAATTCAGAGACTTTCCCAGATAAACCAAAGGAGAACATTGGAGGCTCTTCTGCCTTCACCTTCACTTTCTCACCGCTTTCTTTTGCCTTTTCCATGTTCTGTCACTGTTCACACTTCAGTCATCATTCATCGCAGAAGCTAAAGTGATCGTACGTTTGTGCTTTGTCGTCATCTCTGCACAAACTGTGACGTTGCCGAGTTGCGTTTGTTTTTTTTTTTCTTTCCTGTCCTAAAGAATGATGAAGTTGAGGTTTAGAAACAAGTTTTCTCTGGGTCTTTGGTGGAGATGTGCCGCTGAAACGCTTCAGTGTTTGCTCCTAACGCGTATCGTCATTGTCTGCTGGGAAAACTTCTGTCTTTTCGTTTGAATCTTCCAGCGTTATATTTTGTTTATTGTTCAAATAAAGGATTGTGCAAAAAGCTCAGTTTGCTGATGACGTGTCGTCAGAAGACCGCTTGGCTTCCTCCTGACGCGTTAAAACACTGGGAACATCTGCAGCGTGGACCGCTCTGCAGAACAATGTGCACAACAAACCCAAACACAACAATCCGTAGAGTCTATGGTCGAACCACACGCTCTTAATTGCTCTCTTGTTTCTGTATGTCGACGTATACTGTGTGTAGAATGTCTCATCTCCCACTCCTGTGGTCTGAGCCTCGTCGCCCACGCGGCTCACTTTAAGGCCTTGGCTGCTTTTGTTTTAATGGGAAACAGACGGTGAAGAATCTGCCAACTAAGCTTTTTGTGCCCTTCAGTATCCCTGACTATTTATTCCTTTACTACACTTTTTTACCGTCCGCTGAAACGCAGCTTCACTCACAGACTTATAATTATGGTGTTTTCCTTGTTGTGTTTAAATGCAACAAAAAGTTTGTTTTTTTTTACAGCAGAAGAAGAAGGAGAAAACACACATTTGAACACTCGCTTACAAACCAACTATACTCACTTGCCTGCACTCGTGTCTTATTCCATCATTGAGTTGGTGATGGTGATGTAAATTGATCAGTTATAGCATTATCACCACTTACCTATTTTAATGTCGTCTCTGATCAGTGTATGGACAAGTAAAAGAAGCATATTTCATATTTCTTTGATCCATAACGGTGTGACTAAAGCGATGAGAGGCTTCTGTCATGAGTTCACTGATCAGTCACACACATTAAAACACACAGCTGGTTGTACTGTTATGGCTGATTGGTGTATGTACAGACTAATAATGAATTAAAGAACCACTAAACTGAATGGGAGGAGGTGTGCCGGTGTCACTGAGTAGTTTAAAGTTTGTGTATGGAAGTAAATCTGTGCCGTCTGGGTTTAAATTCGAATTTCTAACACATCGAAATTAGACTTTGAATTTTAAAAACCATCAAATTTCAAGCACTGTTTTTTTTTTTTTTTTGCCATTGATTTTTTCTCAACGTTGAAATAAATTCAGTGTAAAAAAATTCACTTGCAAAAAATTCACTTGCAAAAACGTCAGTTAATATCCGGGTCCCCAGACAGAAGCAATCGATCCCTGTCTCAATTCATCCAACACCAAGCCAATCAACTAACGATCCATTGGCCATACATGAATTCCAGTTTAATACTAAACCTCATAACTTGATTTTTGGCGCCACCACTGGCTGCTCTTTGCACAGAAAAATGAGGATGTTACAAACCAGTAGAAAAAAGATGATGTTTTAAACCAGCTAAAAGTTACTGGACTTTAATTAGGACGACCATATTTAGAAAGGAGGCCACTTGGCTCTGCTTCGAGATACTTCAATTACACTTGGATGAATTGAGACAGGGATCGATTGCTTCTGTCTGGTGACCCGGATATTAACTGAAGTTTTTGCAACTGAATTTTTTGAGACATCGAATTTTTTGCAACTGAACTTTTTTGAGACGTTTAAAAAAAATCAATGGCAAAAAAAAAAAACAGTGCTTGAAACTTGATGGTTTTTAAAATTCAAAGTCAAATTTTTCGATGCAAAAAAATTCAGTGTTAGAAATTTGAATTCAAACTCACAGGCACAGATTTACTTCCATATTTGTGCATCATCAGGTGCTTTGGCCGTCGCTGTCGACAGAACATAATCCCTGTTCTGCATCGACGGACCAGAATCCAGAACCGTCAGTCGTCAAACTTCACCTGAGGGAAAAACTCTTGGAAGAACTGCGAACTCTGTCCTTCCAGAAGAGTTCAGAGACTTTAGAGACAGAATGCCAGTGAACGTTAACCTGTTCTTGGTCTTTCCTTTAATTCACTCTTTATGGAAGTCTTCTCCTCACGAGCCTTTTTAAGCCTGAACACAAGTTTCCCAACATTTTGCAGCACTTTTTTGATGCTTGTAGCTGTGTCTAACTAGTACGTGTTTGTAATTTAAACACGTGAAGCCCGTTGTAAAGAATTAACAGAATCCTCAGAGTGGAGATGATGATGATGAACCTGTGTTTGAGAGTTGCTCGGGGCAACAAAGTGAATCCATATGTTGCTGCTGCTGCTGCTTCTGCTGCAGTGAAACAAAGGGTCCTTGTCACGTTGGTGCGTCTGCTGCACAAACAGCTCGACCTCTGACCTCTGAGTCATTTTGTTTTAAAGAGCAGGAGACGACCGTCAAACTGACCACAAAATCAGTATCAAACAAATGTCAGATTAAATTCTCCTAATAATATGATGTAATCCTTCAAACCACAATCACCATAGTCCAATTTACAAGATTAAATAATGTAGCATGGGATTATTTTATCAATTTTATTTCAGTTTTATTTGTATAGCACCAAATCATAACATGCATTATCTCAATATCCTGCTCATCTACAGTGTTTTACAGATTACATCCATGAAAGATTTGGATTAATGTCTCTGGGAAGAAATGGATAGATTTTGTTGCACATGTGGATCAGGATTCATGATTTTTAAATCTGTGAGATGTGGAATGAACTGACGCTGACGCTGGGAAACAGAGCAGCGTCGGCGGAGGTTTGCTTTCTCGGTCTTGATCCAAAATCTGACGTCTTCAGCTCAAAATTAGCAAACTTTATTTTTAGTTTTTCATGTCCAGTCTGAAACCAAAGTCAAACTTCATTATCCACAACTTTATCACTGCAACACTTTGATGCTCAAACGTTCAAATTTCATTTTAAGAGTGAGAAGACATGATTTATAGGAGTTAACCTTTATATTTCATCTGACACAGACACGGGTGCCACCTCTGAAATCATATTATTATTATTTTTATAATAATAATGACATTATTCACAATGTTTCAGGCCATTAACACTGACCTGTGACCTCTGACCTGTGACCTCTGTGATCACATCTTCTCTGGTGTTTCCTGTTCCACCCTGAGGTTTGTTTTAATAATTAACGCCGAGCACCACGTGTTGACCCACAGTTTCCTCCTCAGCATCCTCATGCTTGGGTTTTGTTTAGAGATTCACTCTCAGTTTCTAAGGGAAAAAGTCAACACGGCAACCGAGAGCTTCAGGGAACGTCCACGAGCCCCTGTTTAAATAAACCCCAGTGTGTGTGTGTGTGTGTGTGTGGTGGTTCCCCTTCAATCCTCAGTGTTCCACCTGTTGGAGATTATATAACGTCAGAAACTTAACAAGAAGCTGATGTTTGAATGGTTCGATCCCGCTGTTGTCTTCAGCTCAGGCTAATCCACTTTCCACTCGGAGTTCTGGGTCAGCGTCGGCGTCGGTCGTCGGCGTCTGTGCCGAGCGACGGAGGAAAACCCTCGTTCTCTTTGGAAGCGTCCGAGAAACACGATTACAAATGGGATCTGTACCAAAAAATGGGGAATCGGAAAAATCCTCCTCATCCACATTGAGGAGCACATTTACGGGTCATTTAAAAAGAAACAAACCGGTTCAGGTGTCAGTGACACATGGTCAGTAAAGAGATTCACGTGTTTCCCTCTCAGCTCTGTTTCATACTCTGAGCTGCATCACATTAACATCTCACTTTGGCACATATTCATACATACTCAGATTTTAGGTTTCTCTCCTCCTGCGTCTGAACACAAACGTCGAACACGTCGAACCACGAGCTTCTCTGTGGGACGACGCAGCAGAGACGGAGCAGATGCATGATGGGCCAGACTTCCTGTTCAACACTGTATTTTGACTGAGTGCACAAAGGCACAAAGTGGCAGAGTTTGCTTCTTCCCTTTGTGGGAAGAGAAGTCTGCGTCTGAGGCTCATTCCTCCTCCTCCTCGGTGACCACGCTCTTGTAAATATGTGAAATCGAGCTCGCGATGGAATGAAATGTGAACGATGTGGGTCACGACACGGGTTACATGACTCTGGTTAAAGAGCAGCACAGTTACTCTGTCTGTGCCTTATTATAATAATAATAATAATAATAATAACTCATGAAGCATTTTCAATGAACCCTTTAATATCAGAGCTCGTTAAAATCACATATAACTATAAATTAAGTTTAATAATAATGATGGTTGTCATTGTAATGAACTTTTCTTCAGTGATTATTACGTTGTTCCCTTGTTGTTTAATTTGTGTCTGTGACTTTTTCTGACATAAAACCTGACTTTGTCACCAAAACCAAAGGATCTGAGTTGTGGTTAGTTTAAATTAGGGTTAGTTATTAACTGGTTATGGTTAAGGTTTAGGTTAAAGGTGCCATATGTAAGAATGTGGTCAAAAACAGTTACTACATTCAAATTCAAAATACAGAGGTCTTTTAGGTTTCGTTTTTCTGACGTAAAATGGCAACCCGTGGTTGCTCGGCAGCTGAGACTCTACTGACTGCAATGACCGGTAGACGGCGGTAGGTGGCGCCACATGACGCCAAAACACGATTTCAAAACATAAACATGATTTGCAGTCTGCAAAATATATTTTTTTAATGCAAATATTTTGTCTGTACTGTTGTTGTTGGTGAGTTCAGTTTGTTATATGAACATTATTCCTGAGTCTCTGTGACATATTAGGAGGATTTTATCATTTATTACATAATGCACCTTTAATAATAATGATGGTCATAGTAATGAACTTTTCTTCACTGATTATTATGTTGTTCCCTTGCTGTTTAATTTGTGTGTGACTTTTTCCGGCTTAAACCCTGACTTTGTCACCAAAACCATAAGATCTGGGTTGTGGTTAGTTTAAGTTAGGGTTAGTTATTACCTGGTTATGGTTAAGGTTTAGGTTAAAGACTTATGTGTGTGTTTTTATTTATTTATTCTCTTTTTCCTGGTACAAACTCATGATGCTGTGTCTGTGGTTAAAACCTGGATTAAGATGAGAGGTTAAGATTAGGGTTAGGGTTAAGGTTTAGTTTCTGTCTGAATGATTTAGTCAATGCGGTGTGTGTGTGTGTGTGTGTGTGTGTGTGTGTGTGTGTGTGTGTGTGTGTGTGTGTGTGTGTGTGACGATGATGTCTGGGAAATACGTGATTCACAGATGCTGATGTCGCTCTGACAGCGCGCGCTGATTTACGCACTCTTCTTCCCTCTGACGCCGCGCGCCGTTGCGCGTCGTTGCGCGCACACCGCGCACGCCGCGCGCTCTTTGCCAAGAACATATCCTTCTTCAGGGAGGCTGACTGGCGGGTGTGGGAGTGAGGAGGAGGCAGACGGTCATTTTTTCCTCTGCTCATGAGGGGTCTCCTTCTCTATATAAGGCTCTGTGAGCCGCACAGGAGCCGCACAGTTCTTATGAGCTCCAGGATCAGCGCCAACACTCAGCAGCAGCAGCAGCAGCAGAAGTCTGGTCCTCCTCACACTAGGGAATAATCCACTGTGATCCAGAGCAAGAAGAAGAAGACATATTAACACCAGGAGACGATATAGGTGAGATATAATTACTCTGAAAACACGTTTCTTTGCAAATATGTCTTATTTTTTTTTACATGTTCTGGGTTATTTTACTTTAGGCTCCAAACAGATCAGAGATATTTAACTTCATGCCACTTGTTGAGTCTCTTCTCTTTAACTTAGTCAATTATTTAAATGTAAACATGCTAGAAATAAGGCCTGTTGTTATTATGATGATGATGTATATAAATATACTGTGTTGACCTCTTCATGTCGGGGTGGAGATGAGGTCACAGACGTGTGTCCAACACTCCTGCCTCCGTCTGTCACTCAGGTATAACATTCATGAGAGACATGAGAGAAAGAGCCCAGACACATGAAGCTGCTGGAGGCTCAGTGTGAAAGAAGGGTGGAGGTGGTGGTGGGTTAGGGGGTGGAGGGGGGTGTTCAGCAGGGTGTGGTGCATCATGTGCTGCCCGCTGGCTCACGGTGCCACAGCAGAGCTGGTTCAGCGTGTTGACACAGAACCGGAGCCAGAACTTCAGCCAGAGTGAGAGAGAGAGAGGTGAAAGGATTCAAGGATAAGAAGCAACGCTGTGATATTTGGCTTTGTTTTAGTCTTTCTTTGGTGTTTTTGTCGCTGCTGCATGTTTCTGTGCAGTCAGAGTTCAGAGGTCAGAGGTCAGACACGGAATATTGATTGATCCTGGATCATGTGTCACAACTGCACTGTTGTTGTTCTGTGATGTTTACAGAGAGTTTGACAGACAGTGAGGGTTGATTAAAGTTCCCCTGAAAGAGTCAGAATTCGTCTTTATGACGCAAACATTCACTGCACTATAGAGATATATAAACTGTTTATTAATGTATACACAAGTATTTTAATACAAAAACGACAGCGAGGCAGTGACAGCAGCTGATGTTTGATGATGTTTTTACACGTGAATGAACCTGATAACGTCGTGTAAGTTTGTCTCTTACAGAAACTCTCTCAGTGTTACTGCACTCTGTTGACTCACGCTGTGGGGAAACACTCATTAAATATTTCCTCTCAGCAGGTTGTGTCTCGGGCTTCGAGGAGGAACACACACACACACACACACAAGCACGCACACACACACACACACACACAGAATGAGCCTCGCTGCCATGTCCTGGCTCCTGGTCGTCTCCGTCTTGCTGCTCCGCGTCATGGACTCTGCGTCCCTCGTCCTGCCCGACTCCAAGGAGCTGAGGCAGCTGCTGAGCCGCTACCAGGAGGAAGCAGAAAGCAGCAGCAGCAGCAACATCAGCATCAGCAGCAGCAGCAGCAGCAACAGGACCCGACGAGCCATTCGCTGGTCAGACCGCGATGAGATCCTGCAGCTGCACAACAAGCTGAGAGGAGGCGTCTACCCCACTGCCTCAAACATGGAGTACATGGTGAGGACCTGTCCCCACTCACCTGTTCTGTTTCTCTGGTTATTCTTAGTTGTTTGACCTCATTTGTTTTAACTTTACCTTCCACCGCGTCAGCAGCACTGAGCTCTGACACGACGGCGGCAATTAAGGTTTTTTAAGGTTTTATTGTTCCTCGAAAACTTGGAACGGCTCTAATAAAAGCCGCCTTTTCTCTCTGCTGGAAATATGCAGTCATGGTGGCGAGCGGCTGCCAGTCTGCTGTGCTGCTGCTGCTGCTGCCCTTTAATAAGGAGGAGGATAATAATGCTGAGTCTGTTCTACCTGAAACACACACACACATCAATGTTACAGGGATTATTGTTGAGACACAGGAGGTTATTGAAAAACCACAGAGTCCATAAAGTAAAGTAAAGAAGCAAAGGTGACCAGTGTGAGTCTGAAGTGTGGTTCCAGTCCTGGAGGAAAGAAAGTGTCTGTAGATTTACTGAGATTCCACTGAACAGGAGCGTGTGTGTGTGTGTGTGTGTGTGTGTGTGTGTGTGTGTGTCGGGGTGTTTGGGGTTACACTGGTGTCTGTGTGCACATGTTTTAGTGACCACCAAAAGGCTGGAAAGTTACTGAGGAACTGTGCTGTAGCAGAGAGAGTCAGGTGTCTTCTCCTCTATCCTCCTCCTCCTCCTCCTCTTCACCACTGTAAAGACAGAAACCCACTCAGGAAATGTGTATAACTCAGCTGTGATTGCTGCAGATTTGTAGTGGATGACGTCCAGGCGCCAGCTGCTCCACTCCAGTGACACCGTCGAAGGTTAATGTTGAACATGGAAGGAAGGAAGGAAGTGGCCGAGGCCTCGATCCGGCTGTGGTTTAACGATCCACTGAGTCAGAACACGATGTAGTAGATGATACAGGGACCGCTCAGCAGGTGACGGCTGCTCACTCAACCTTTTTCTTTTTGTTTCTTAATGTGTGCAGGTGTGGGATGATGAGCTGGAGCGCTCAGCCACTCACTGGTCAGAGCAGTGTCAGTGGGACCATGGACCTCAGGACCTGCTCATGTCTATTGGACAAAACCTGGGGGTTCACTGGGGCAGGTGAGCTGCACACACACACACACACACACACACACACACACACACACTCTTGTACTTGCTGCATACTGAGAACCAGCATTTCCACTTTATAAATCAACACAATTACAAATATCTACTTCATTAACGACATCTATAAAGAACTACTGGGTGCAGTACCATAACATATGTGCAGGTGGAGCCCCAGAGCAAAAAGGGTGTGAAACACCAGGTTTTTTTACCAAATTGAGGACCTCTGTTAAAAACAGAGTATAACATGTTTACAACCCAAGGAAGTGATTTCAATGAAAACAAAGTGAAGACTGGGCAAAATGTCCCCACTTCGTAAAAATGTCCTTACTTTGTTGGTTAAAAACCCTCAATGGTCCTCAGTATGCTGCAAGTATAAGAACGAGGACACACGCACGCACACACACACACACAATTGTACCTGCTGCATACTGAGAACCAGCATTTCTACTCTATAAATCAACACAATTACAAATATCTACTTCATGAATGACATCTATAAAGAACTACTGGGTGCAGTACCATAAAATATCTGCAGGTGGAGCCCCAGAGCAAAAAGGGTGTGAAACACCAGGGTTTTTAGCTCTGTTATAAACACAGTATAGCATGTTTACAACCTTAGGAAGTGATTTCAATGAAAACAAAGTGAAGACCGGGCAAAATGTCCCCACTTCGTAATAATGACCTCACTTTGTTGGTTAAAAACCCTCAATGGTCCTCAGTTTGCCGCAAGTACATGAACGAACATGCACACACACTTGTACTGAGGACCAGCATTTCCACTTTATAAATCAACACAATTACAAATATCTACTTCATGAATGACATCTATAAAGAACTACTGGGTGCAGTAACATAAAAATATCTACAGGTGGAGCCCCAGAGCATAAAGGGTGTGAAACACCAAGTTTTTGTACCGAATTGAGGAGCTCTGTTAAAAACAGTGTATAGCATGTTTACAACTTTAGGAAGTGATTTCACTGGTCCTCAGTATGCCGCAAGTACAAGAACACACACACACACACACACACTGCATAATACCTGTGTGAGGTCTCCTCTGCCCCCCCCCCCCCTCCCCCCCCATCATGTAAACTACAGCATCCTTCACATACCATAAAAGAACTCTTTCACATCTCTCTCTGCTCTCGCTGCAGTTTCCTCCTCCATTAAAACTTGAAACCTTTTCTGAAAAATGTACAGTACTTGTACCCTGATACAACTAGAGCGACAGTACTTTGATTCAACAACAACAGTCTTTCTCTCTCGGACGCCATTGCTCACTGTAGTCAGAAGCACAACAACGATCCAGTATTATAGACATCTTACTGGACACCGTACTCCAAAAGTCTCTGACACCAGGGTAAACCCAGACCATATGAACAAAGGTTCAACCTTTAACCCTAGAACACCATTGCTCGGGTGGTTTTCACCCGAGCAAATACATTTATGTGATTTTCATGCAAACCAAGTTTTCATCTTTATTATTATTATTATTTTTTTTAGAAATTTTTTGTTCCCAAATTCCTAATTTTCCAGTCATTTTGGAGCATTTTTATATTTGCCCCGTCATGATGCTTTTCTTTCACTTTGTTAGACATGACACAGTTTAAAATAAAAGAACACTACTCATATTTGTCATGTTTTGATATATTTTGATGACAAGTACTTTTTATTGGGTGTATTTATTATTAAATTGTTAATTTGAGCGATAGTGTTCGAGGGTTAAAAACAAAATGGGTTTATGTGTCACAGCAGGTGTCTTTCCAGGAATCTGCTCTGATTCTCACAGTCTTTCTCCTCTTTCTCCTCCCTCTCTCCTTCTCCTTCTCCTTCTTTTCTTCCTGTGCCAACAAACCTTTCCTCTCCTCCTCTCTTCAGCACTTTTCAGTACCATAAAAAGCCATGTTTATAACAACATCTCCAGCCGATTTGTGAGCTCTGTGTTTAGATTTGCTTTGATTCTTTCTTTCTTTTCTCTTACTCTTTGTTAAATTCCCTCTGTTCTGCAGCAGAACACACTGATGTTCTCTGTGTGTGTGTGTGTGTGTCGGCTCACTTTCAGACTCTTTAAGTCCAGTCCAAGTTATTTATAAAGCACGTTTAAAACGACGTTGTTGACCCAAAGAGCTGAAGCCAAGTCAGGCTGAAGCACCTGGAAACAGATATTTCCCTCCATGTTTGCTGCCTGGTACCTGGATGATGTGTGACTGAGCCTACTGTGTGTGTGTGTGTGTGTGTGTGTGTGTGTGTGTAGATACCGCTCTCCTGCCTACCACGTCCAGGCCTGGTACGATGAGGTGAAAGACTACACTTATCCTTATCCCCACGAGTGCAACCCCTGGTGTCCGGAACGCTGCTCTGGGCCCATGTGCACACACTATACTCAGGTAAGAGTTTAGGACAAACTGGACAAAAATAGATTCATGAGACTGTTCCAATTAAGGCTTTAGTCGCCAGGTTGCATTGTGGGTAAGCAGGCATCGTGTCATGACGAGAATGACGAACACAGTGAAAAGACTCTTTGGAATTTAAAGCTGTACACTCTTAGAAATAAGGGTTCTTCTACAAGGGCTGAGGTTCTACCTGGAACCATTTGCTTCTGAAAAACCATTTATTCGTGAAAGGGTTCTTGGTAACACTTATGGTTCCAGCAAGAACCATTTTGATCCAGAGAACCCTTTAAAACCCCTTTCCTGAATAAATGGTTTTAAAAGGGTTCTTGGTGGAACCCTCCAAAAAGGGTTCCTGGCAGTCTGTCCCATCAGATTACATCACATGTTACAACCCTACACTCTTAGAAATAAGAGTTCCAAAAGGGTTCTTCTACAGGGGCTGAGGTTCTACCTGGAACCATTTGCTTCTGAAAAACCATTTATTCGTGAAAGGGTTCTTGGTAACACTTATGGTTCCAGCAAGAACCATTTTGATCCAGAGAACCCTTTAAAACCCCTTTCCTGAATAAATGGTTTTAAAAGGGTTCTTGGTGGAACCCTCCAAAAAGGGTTCCAGGTAGAACCTTTATAAAAAGGTTCTACCTGGCAGTCTGTCCCAACAGATTAAATCACACGTTACAACCCTACACTCTTAGAAATAAGAGTTCTAAAAAGGGTTCTTCTACAAGGGCTGAGGTTCTACCTGGAACCATTTGCTTCTGAAAAATCCTTTCCCAAAGAAAGGGGTTTTCAAGGGTTCTTGGTAACACTAATGGTTCCAATAAGAACCATTTTGATCCAAACCCTTTAAAAGCCCTTTTCTGAATAAAGGGTTTTAAAAGGGTTCTTGGTGGAACCTTTATAAAAAGGTTCTACCTGGAGCCAAAAAGGGTTCTCCTATGAGGACAAGCCGGATAAAGTCAGTTCACTTCAGATCCACAGGACATGTCTGTGCTCTTTGGCAGGATAAACTCTTACCCTTGTGCTGCCGCTGTATACATTACAAACCCTCCCTCAGTCAGGTCTGATAGTTTTGCTTGACAGAGTCTGTTTTTAGATGAGGGATCGTTTCTGTTGATGACGACCAAACACAGGCAGAAAAAGTAACATCCACGACAGAAATCACCAACAGTTCCACGTGCTGTGATTCACCTGACAGGTGATGCTAGGAAACACTAAAGGAAATGATGCTCGTTGGATTATGTTTCACAGTATTTACAGGCACTGTTTGAAAAGGCTGACAATCATGTATGGTTTAGCTTTTAGAATATGAAAATAAACAGAGAATTAGGTGTAAGTGATGGAAAAGAAGAAGAGAGTATGGCGGCACAAAGAAGACCTGAAAATTGTATGAAAAAAGTCAAATCCATGGACAGCAAATGTCTCAGTGTGTGAGACCAGACTTTACTTTGTTTCTGCTGCGATGAGTTTACAGAAAGAGCCGTGACTCCGCCCTCTCGCCCTCTCGAACCTCTGCCTCAAACCTGAAACCATGTGGTAGTCATTTCCAGACATCCACAGCAGACATCCCTCCCTGCTTGACCTGGATTCTTCTGAGGATGCTGCAGAGAGAGAGAGTGGACAGTGCCAGATACAAGCATCACCATCATCATCACCATCATCATCATCATCATCATCCTCCCTCTGACTGCCTCCTCACACAAAGCAGACACAGAGCAGCACTCAGCACTCAGTCAATGTGCTGACTCACTGCTTCCAAAGCTGCAGCAGGAAAAAAGATGGACATTCCTGAGGAGGGAGAGCGAGCACATGTTTGAGGAGGATTTATGGAACATGTTGTGTTGGTTCATCTGTAACAACCACAGCAGTAGCAGCTTTCATTTAACAAGGCAATTTGACTTTGGCCTCAGACTCTTTCAGGGCTTCGCTGAACTCTGTGAAAAAGCTTTTTCCTCTTGTAATTGGATGTTTAAAACGATCGTGATTGCATCACAGATGCTAATTGGGTTTACAAATGATGTGCATGTGACCGAGGGCCATAATAACAGACCTGACACCCCTGCTGTTCCACTGGAACCCCATTAATTACAACTGCCAATCAAGTTTCTTCCCCCGGAATAAGTGAATGTGAGCTGATGAACTGCTAACGTTTGGCCGTTCTTTTCTCCCTCATTTACAGCTGGTCTGGGCGACCACGAGCCGAGTGGGCTGTGCCGTACATGTGTGTCCAAGGATGGACGTTTGGGGAGAAGTGTGGGAAAACTCTGTTTACCTCGTCTGCAACTACTCGCCAAAGTAAGATCACGTTTCCTCCATCTTCCACCTTTGCTCTCTGCTGACACATGCTCAGTGTCACGGTCTTCTTATACGCTACCGTTCAAAAGTTTGGGCTCATTTAGAAATGTCCTTATTTTTGAAGGAAAACCACCTTTTTCAATGAATATAACAAATTTTGAGAAAACATTTTTTTTGAGAAAAAAATGTAAAATTTGAGAAAGAAAATAAAATTTTGAGAGAAAAAATTTAGATCTTTTAAAATTTTGAGAAATTTTTTTTTTTTGAGAAAAAAAATTAAATCTTGAGGAAAAAATTTTTTTTGAGAAAAATTTTTTTGAGAAAGAAAATTGTTATTTTTTTAATTTTGAGAAAAAAATTGGGAAAACATTTTTTGAGAAAGAAAATAACATTTTGATAAAAAAAATTGAGAAAAAATATTTTTAAAATGTCCTTACTTTTGAAGGAAAATCACTTTTTTTTCAATGGATCTAACATTAAATGAATCATAAATACACTATATATTGTTAGTGTGGTCAACGACTATTCTAGCAGCAAATGTCTGGTTTTTAATGGAATATGTACATAGGTGTATAGAGGCCGATTTCCAGTGTTCTAATGCTACATGGTGTTTGCTAATAGTGTAAGAAGACTATTGGATGATTAGAAAACCCTTGTGCAATGATGTTAGCACAGCTGAAAACAGCTTTATTTGGAACAAAAATCATTATTTCTAATCTTGTCAACATCTTGACTATATTATATCAATTTTGAAACTCTTTTGATGAATAAAAGTCTGACTTTTAAAGGAAAACACAGAGAAATTGTATAGGTGAGGCCAAACTTTTGAACGGTCGTGTAGATGAACTGTATGAAGAAACCTCTTGTTCCTGAGGTTTTCTATAACACTGTGTGTCATTAACATCCTTCCACGAGTCAGAATAGAGAAATAATAAAGAAACACAGGGAAAGAAAAACAAGAGCAGAGCGAGCGTTTGTTTTCCCGACGGCCGACAGGAAGTGAGAGGCTGAAGAACGGCGAGGCGTGTGCGGCTAACGACTCTTTAGGAGCAAAGCGTGCTGGAGTCATTACCAGGTTATGAGCCCCGTGAAGCCGCACCGATGATTCATTTCCACCATAGTCAACGTGTCCATTGTGCCCTCGTCTCTGCAGGGGGAACTGGATCGGAGAGGCCCCGTACCAACATGGCCGCCCGTGCTCCCAGTGCCCTCCCAGCTACGGAGGAGGATGTCGGAATAATCTGTGCTACAAAGGTGAGAACATGCACACGTTTTTCTTTATTCAGATATAAATACGTATGAGACCCGCGATCGACGTGAACTCCATCTCCACAGAGTCTCAGCGCTCAGAGACCGAGGACATGAACGAGGTGGAGAAGCCTCAGGTTCCTCTTCCTCCTCGCTCCACCACCACCACAAAACCTCCTCCTAAACCCAAACCCTCTGCTCCAAAGAAACCGGCGTCTAAGCCGTCCACGCCGAAGACGCCGTCTTCGAAGACGCCAAGCAGCACCTTCTTAGGTGAGAACAGGAGTTCTTCAGAATAATGACCTCACGCTTCGTTTGTCCGCATCTCTGAATTCAACCTGTTTTTCTTTTAATCTCTTGCAGCTCAAAGCATTAAGTGTGAGACCAGACTGAGAGACACCTGCAGAGGAGCAACATGCAACAGGTCGGATTAGAGGAATGAACATTATCCACCGTCATCTGCTTCCTCTGTTAACTCACTCTTGTGTTGTGGCTGCAGGTTTCACTGTCCGGTTAACTGTCTGAATAAGAAAGGAAGAGTCTGGGGAACTCTCTTTTATGACGTGGTGAGTATGACACTGGACCAGAACCAGAACCAGAACGAGAATCCGAATCAGAATCAGAACCAGAACCGGAACAAGAATCAGAACCAGAACAAGAATCAGAACCAGAACAAGAATCAGAATGAGAATCAGAATGAGAATCAGAACCAGAACCAGAACCAGTACCTGAACCTGAACCTGAACCTGAACCTGAACCTGAACCTGAATCAGAATCAGAATCAGAACGAGAATCAGAACCAGAACAAGAATCAGAACCAGAACCAGAACCAGAACCTGAATCAGAATCAGAATCAGAATCAGAATCAGAGTCAGAGTCAGAGTCAGAGTCAGAATCAGAATCAGAATCAGAATCGGAATGGGAATCGGAACCGGAACCAGAATCAGAACCAGAACCAGAACCAGAATCATAACGAGGATCAGAACCATAACAAGAATGAGAACAAGAATCAGAATCAGAACCAGAATCAGAACCAGAACCAGAATCAGAACCAGAAACCAAAACAAGAATCAGAATCAGAACCATAATCAGAATCAGAATCAGAATCAGAATCAGAACCAGAACCAGAACCAGAACCAAAATCAGAATCAGAACCAGAACCAGAACCAGAATCAGAATCAGAACCAGAAACCAAAACAAGAATCAGAATCAGAACCATAATCAGAATCAGAATCAGAACCAGAACCAGAACCAAAATCAGAATCAGAATCAGAACCAGAATCAGAATCAGAATCAGAATCAGAATCAGAACCAGAACCAGAATCAGAATCAGAACCAGAACCAGAATCAGAATCAGAACCAGAACCAGAACCAGAATCAGAACCAGAACCAGAACCAGAAACCAAAACGAGAATCAGAATCAGAACCATAACCAGAATCAGAATCAGAATCAGAATCAGAATCAGAACCATAATCAGAACCAGAAACCAGAATCAGAATCAGAACCAGAATCAGAATCAGAATCAGAATCAGAATCAGAACCAGAACCAGAATCTCTTTATTGTCATTACACATAGTACAACAAAATGAAAGTGCGTCATCCAGACGGTGCAATTCCGACACATATTTCACATATAAAATATAAGCAAAGAATTTAAGATTAAACAAACATGAAATACACAAGTAACACACAACAGAACAGAGAA
Source organism: Microchirus variegatus (assembly GCF_963457635.1). Classification (NCBI taxonomy): domain Eukaryota; kingdom Metazoa; phylum Chordata; class Actinopteri; order Pleuronectiformes; family Soleidae; genus Microchirus; species Microchirus variegatus. The sequence goes on along the minus strand of NC_139807.1, from coordinate 33,345,353 downwards.
TGTGATTTCTGTCTGTTCTTAATAAATATTTACAAATTCACCTTGTTTTTTTTTTATTCTTTCAGCAATCAAGCATCTGCCGCGCTGCCATTCATTTAGGTGCCACAGACAACAGTGGAGGTTTGGTCGATGTCACACGAGTCGAAAAGTTACCCTTTTTTGTCCGAGGCTCAAAGAACGGCATCGAGTCTCTGAGGTAAGCAGTGATTTTATACATCGGCACACACACACACACACACACACACACACACACACACACACACACACACACACACACACACTGTCCTGTGTCGATAGGATTTGTCTGAGCACAAACTTTGACTTTGTCTTTTACAGTAAATACAAACCAGGAAATGCCTTTGTGATGACCAGAGTGGAACGTGAGTGAACTTCTCTCTTTGAATCATGATTCTGTGAAGATCAGTCAACACATTTACGCCTTTTCTTTCCTCTCTGTGTGAACAGAAGTCACTGCTGACTGTTACACCACGGTGGCTGAGATCTGCCCCTTCAAGAAGCCCAACTCTCACTGTCCAAGGTGCCGTCAGACGTCTGACAGATTATCTTTTGTTCAAGCGCAGATTATTAAGATCACACGTGGAAAAAAAACAGTATTTCTATTAATATCAATTTCATTTTCTATCATTTCATCCTCAGAGTTTTCTGTCCCACCAACTGCAAATCTCAGCCTTCTTATTGGTCTCCTGTCGTTGGGAACAACATCTACACAGATGTGAGTCATGCAAACACACACTTCTGTTTCTAATCTTCTAATAATAATAATTATAATAATAATAATACTAATGCATCCATGGTCTATTAAAGCAGATAGAAAAGAACAGACTTAAAAACATGGACGTCGTCTTCTGGTTTGTCAGAGAAGTTCTTCAGAAAGACAGATTGTAGTGAACAGTCACCTGGAATAAGTACTCTCTTAGAAATAAGGGTTCCAAAAGGGTTCTTCTACAAGGGCTGAGGTTCTACCTAGAACCATTTGCTTCTGAAAAACGGGAAAGGGTTCTTGGTTAAGAACCCTCCTTAAGTAAGAACCATTTTGATCCAGAGAACCCTTTAAAACCCCTTTCCCGAATAAAGGGTTTTAAAGGGGTTCTTGGTGGAACCGTCCAAAAGAGTTCCAGGTGGAACCTTTATAAAAAAGGTTCTACCTGGAGCCAAAAAGGGTTCTCCTATGAGGAAGAGCCGAAGAACCTTATATGGTTCTACTTAGCACTTTTATTTCTAAGAGTTTAGGCAAAAACTTCAGTCAGAGTTTGTCAGTCTGTCACAACAGATTAAATCACATGTTTACAACCTTACACTGTTAGAAATAAGGGTTCCAAAAGGGTTCTTCTAAAAGGGCTGAGGTTCTACCTGGAACCATTTGCTTCTGAAAAACCCTTTCCAGAAGAAAGGGTTTTTCAAGGGTTCTTGGTAACACTAATGGTTCCAGTAAGAACCATTTTGATCCAGAGAACCCTTTAAAACCCATTTCCTGAGGGTTTTAAAAGGGTTCCAGGTGGAACCTTTCCTATGAGGACAAGCCGAAGAACCTTAGCTCTTTATTTCTAAGAGTGTACAAGTCTATGAGGACATGAGTCCACTTCTTACTTGTTATCTATAGAAAGTCTATGAATTACTGTCTGGATTTGTCTGATGTAGAATTGTCCTGACTGTTTGAAACGTGACTTTCAGAAGTTTACTCACGTCTGATCTCAGACTAAAAACTCTCACAGTTAAGTTTCCTGCTCTGCTGAGCTGAATATTAACATTAATGAACAGATAAGCTGTGTCATAAGAGTCATTTCACTGCAGACTGTTGATAAGAGTCGATGATCTGTTGTCTGTGAATGACTCTAATCTACAGTCATGACTGAGAGCAAAGAGAGACAATCCCCACTTTGCTAATGTGTGTGTTCAGTCAAATTAAAATATAACAAATTCTCTAACCTTCTAATTCTACGTTCTCTTCTGTCTCAGAGCTCCAGTATTTGTAAAGCATCGATCCACGCAGGCGTGATCAGCCCAGACGGAGGTTTAGTGGACGTTCTGCCTTTGGACAAAAGAAAGAACTACGTCGGCGTCCTGAAAAATGGCGTCCAGTCTGAAAGGTACTGGAATGATCTTTTCATATTTGAGAGACTGATTCATCACAATCACAATCACAATCACAGGCTGTTTGTTCTTGTGCTGTATTTAAGGACAGAGAACAACCATGTTTACACAGTGTGTGTGTGTGTGTGTGTGTGTGTGTGTGTGTGTGTGTGTGACAACTTCACACAGCTGCTAAATATTTGTTCAGTCGCTGTAAAACTGCCAAACCACTGATTTCTGCTGCAGACACGACAACAGTGAGCAGCTCCTTCATGTATCTCAGCTGTGACTGTGTTGTTGATGTGTTTCACAGTCATGTTTTAATACGATGCATTGATTTGATTCACTCTGATTCACTGTGTTTACACTGAATATGACCCTGAGAGTTTGTTCTTCTTCCTCTAAACTTCAGTCAGGATTGTTGAGCTTTTTTATGTCGACAAACATCAGAGCAGGACTCTGTTTTCAGCAGATTCTCTGGGGTAAAAAGAGCAAAATCAGGATTGGGGCCAAAGACGTTCATCAGGACTTTGCTAAAAATGAAAAAAGGTGTCAGAAAATACCAGAGAAAGGATTTTCCTCCTGTAATAATAATAATCTTTATTTATTTTTTATTTATAGAGCACCTTTCAAATCAACCCCGATTAAAAGCCAAATAAAAAAGATATATTTTCAATGTCTTTTTAAAAAAATGGCTACAAACTCTGCTATTCTTAGGTCTAAAGGGAGAGTGTTCCAGAATTTAGGATTATTAAAACAAAAAGCAGCTTCAGGGTTCCAAAAGGGTTCTTCTACAAGGCCTGAGGTTCTACCTGGAACCATTTGCTTCTGAAAAACCCTTTACCCAAAGAAAGGGTTTTTCAAGGGTGCTTGGTAACACTAATGGTTCCAGTGAGAACCATTTTGATCCCGAGAACCCTTTAAAACCCCTTTCCTGAATAAAGGGTTTTAAAAGGGTTCTTGGTAGAACCCTCCAAAAGGCTAAGAGTTTATCCTGCCAAAGAGCACAGACATGTCCTGTGGATCTGAAGTGAACTTACTACACTCTTAGAAATAAAAGTGCTGAGTAGAACCATATAAGGTTCTACGGCTTGTCCTCATAGGAGAACCCTTTCTACTTGGAACCCTCCAAAAGGTTTTTTAAAACCCTTTATTCAGTAAAGGGGTTTTAAAGGGTTCTCTGGATCAAAATGGTTCTTACTGGAACCATTAGTGTTACCAAGAACCCTTGAAAAAAACTTTTTTTTGGGGAAAGGGTTTTTCAGAAGCAAATGGTTCCAGGTAGAACCTCAGCCCTTGTAGAAGAACCCTTTTGGAACCATTAATTCTAAGCGTGTATCTCCAGTTTCCTTTTCGTTCAGTTTTAAAACATTTTTCTTCATCCAGACGTTAACATCTGTGAGACAGGAAAAAGGATTGTTTTAAACACTATAGGGTTCTCTGATGGTTCCGTGCACACACACACCATTCCTCATATCGTTCTTGTGTGTGTGTGTGTGTGTGGACCGAGCTAAAGGCAGATCGAAGGTCTTCTGTGGCCGGTGCTGCTGTCATGTGAGGTTGTTAGAGTAATGGTGTGGTCTGATGTGTGGACGGCCCACACACACACACACACACACACACACACACACACACGTGAGGTCTGTGCTTATTTAACGAAGGCTTTCTCAACTGAGCGTGAAAAAGTGCTGAGTGGACGAAAACGCGGCAAGACCCCCCCCCCCCCCCCACACACACACACACACACACACACACACACACACACACTCAGGGCATGAGGATAGGAGGTGAAAGAGCTGAGTCTGTGCAGCAGCATCACAGACTCTCCGATTACCCGAGGATGGAAACGCTCTTTTTTTCGCCGCTGCAGTGATTTTCTTTACGTACAATTATCTGTGATCTGATCGCGATCACACTGAGATCTGTCATCATTATTGATCATGGCAGAGATTCAAGGTTTGTCCATTAATGAGCTCATTACAGAGGAATCAAGGTTTATAACAGTGAGTCACAGACTGTGTCAGAGTCACTGAGTGGACTTTAGTTCTGCTTTTTCTCAGGCAAAACTTTCAATATTTTACAAAGAGCACAATTAATATTTACAATTAAAGTTGATTTTATTCATCGCTGCATCTGAAGGGTGACGTCATATCCTCTGTGGCTCGAGACGCAGATTTCTGAAGTCTGAGAATATTGTGACGTGATCTCAGCTGATTGAGACTCAGGGTTTTAAACGAAAAGTCAAATACAAGAATCAGAAATATACGGACGGGATAATATAAAACATGGTTGTGCACGGCAATAAAAAGCTCTCACAGTCAACTGATTGTGCTGAAATTACATTATTCTGTGAAGCTAAAACGCTGTCGAGCTCACCAACGTACAGTCCTAGGGATTTAATATGAAAGTACCACAGAGTCTACATCTTTCCAGAGCTCATGATTTATAATGATTCTTTTTTTTTTTCATTTTGGAATGTTCACTAAAAATATGGATACTTAGTAACATGTTTTTATTTAAGTTTTACAATTATCAATTACTTTTACATAAACAATTATGTCATTATTATTATTTTTACATTGTTTAATATAGTGCTTACTGTCACTTTGATAACATACAATGGTATTTCTGCTGCTCACAATTTGAATTTTCGTTTCTTAAGAAACAAAATACAGTCAAATTAAATTGTATTTGAGAACTTTTTAACAAATTGGGAAAGATAGACGTATATAAAAGAGCAAATAAAGAAATGCCAACCAGGGAAATAAAATAAACAATACAAACTAGTTGTTAGTCCAAATAAAACATTCAAAAATGAAGCATAACAACAGGATTACAGTGGTGATCAGACATTTCCAGGTCTGGATAAGTGTGGAAAAACGTTTGTGTTGTTTCCAGACTATTATCTCACTTTCTAAAATGAAATATATTAACATATACAAATGAAAACAAGTTACTAACACAACATAGTCTAACTGTACATGATATGAAACTAATCAAACTGGCTGTATGGTGTCGAGTTACCATGGTTACTGTTACTAACTGTGATTCTCATGTGATTCTCATTTATTTATTCATTTATTGGCGACAGTGACAGCGTCATGGGTCTATGTTAGTTTTCCGAGGTCTGGCTTCATGATTTTAAAACCATTTATTTACATAATGAGCGTCTAACAAGTGGTATTCAGGTGTTTAATATTGACAAAAAAATCCTCTAAGAAGTCTGGAAAAGTATGGAATTTTGACATGGAAAACATGTTATAGATTTACCCATAATCTCTTCTTTAAAAGTGCTTTTTAACTCTTGTGATTAATTTATTAACCTGTAACACATGTTTTCTTTCTCTTGTGTTTGCAGTAAGAGTAACACGGAGGGCGGCTCCTTCAGAGTGTTTGCAGTGAGAGAGTGAAGACGTCACAGAGTGAGACGTCACAGAGTGAGACGTCACAGAGTGAGACGTCACAGAGTGAGACATCACAGATTCACCTCAAGTGTCCACAGGTTGGAAAATCACGGCTCTTCATCTCTGTCTTTGTCTTCAGTCCAAACACAACGATCACATTTCAACAGCGGTAAAAAGTCATTCACTCCAGATATGGATAATAATATTTCTTAATCTGTGAATACAGAAATATTGTATATGTTTTATATTTTATGTTTTATATTTTATAGGATGCATTGAACAGCTGGTGCTGGACGTGTTAGAGTTAAAGTTCTATGTTTACATTGATTCTGTTCTTATTCTAAAATATACGTTGGTTTTTCATACACAGGAATGTATACGGATCACACTGTATTTAATCATCGTGTACAGAATATATGATATTTTGTTTGTTTTAAAAATGGAGTACCATATATTAACACTTTTAATTTTATTATTGCCTTCCTCTCTTTATTTAACCTTTATTTAAGCAGATAAATTGAGATTAAAATCTCTTTTCCGTGATCGACGTGGCCAGGATTACAAACAATAAATTAAAATAGAATTCCAAACAATTAAAATGGATCGTCTGAAGTTTAAAATGGAACAAAAAGTTTGGCGTGAGATGAATTCACATATATTTTCAGTTTGCTTTCATGCTCCTGAACATTTGGACCACGAAAGTAAATCTTAGAGTTGTGTTAGTGTCGGTCGGTCGGTCCTCAGAACAGTGTTTGTAATAATACGCAGTCATGTTTCCATGTTATATTTATTGTTGCTTAGTGTTTTCCTTATTTCTTTATTTCCTCGGCTTCTCGAAGAGTCTTTCATTTGGCTTTGAAATTTACCAAGTTTATATAAATAAATGAAATGAACACGTGGAGCATGTTAATGTCCTTTAAAGCCAGTTTCACACTATTAAGAGGAAACCGTTGGTCAGTGATGACACTGTTTTGACATTGATTTGAATTGTGGCTGAATTCTCTTTGTCCAGCTCTAACTAAGAAGAACAGGAGGTCGTAGTTGTTTTCTTGCTTTTCGATCTTCACTCTTACCAAACTTTGTCTTCAATAATGTCCACGTATGAGGTGAAAAGTGAGGATTTCTTTATTGTTATATGAAAACACTCCAGTCATCACTCTGGTGTCATAACGTTAATGTATTTTAGCATCGTTATCGTCCCTCACGGAAATCAATGATACACATTTAGAGCAGGGGTCTCAAACTCACGGCCCGGGGGCCACATGTGGCCCGCTAGTCCGTGTCCTGCGGCCCTGCACTTATTTTTGAAATAACAAAATTCCACATTTAACCCTTTAAGGTAGGCACCAAGAAAAAAGCAAAAGCATTTTTAAAACTTTTTAATAAACCTGGTTCGCATAATTCATAAAGTACAACATTCACAACAAGTCACATTAATTTAGTGTTTTTCTATGAGATACAGTGACTTAAAGTGTGGTCGACCAAATGGTTGAGTCGTACCTTAAAGGGTTAATTATATATAAGTCTGTCTAGTGTTTTAATAACAATTGTCTACATGTGTATTTTGAGTTCATCTTTTAATTCCATGTTTTGATTCTGTCCCTTTTTGTTATTTACAGATTCATTTTGAGTCATAAATGTTTTGTTTCTAT
>NC_139807.1:32718206-32733206 GCF_963457635.1 Microchirus variegatus | reverse complement strand
GTCTCATTTTCCTGTGTGTGTGGAGAGGGAATCCTAAGTGGATTTGGCAGCTTTGCTTTAGAACCCTCAGCAACTCCAAACACACACACACGCGGATTGATTTTTATGGCACTAAATCCACTCATATCACACACACACATATTCCACGGTCATTGAATTAATAAAATATCCTCAGTTGCAAATGTTTCACACACACCAGGGTTTTAGAGTCGTCGAATAACGTGAAGAAAATGTGCGCGTTTATCGTTTCTTTCCTTTATTAATTCCTCAGCAGGATCATCGTTATGTTCAATAATAACGTTCTTTGACTTTATTCCCTCGACTTAACCCATTATCTAACGTGGCACTGGTAGGCGCTAATTAACATATCCAATTCAAATTATTCATGAGGCAATTCATCAAATATGAACTAGAGTGCAAACATAAATCAGGAGCCAACGCCGAGTCACATGTTGTGCTCTTACACACCGACTTAGAGACGGATGAAGTTTTCACCTTTTTACACACACACACACACACACACACTAATGGGTGCAGTACCATAAAATGTCTGCAGGTGGAGCCCCAGAGCAAAAAGGGCTGGAATTTTTTTTCGATTTTTTTAAATTTTTTGACCAAAATGTAGACCAAAACTATACTATGTCGACCAAAATTTAAAAAGAAATTAGACCAAAAAATTTTGGTCCAAAATTTGACAAAAACGTCATAATATACTATGTCGTCCAAACTTTGAAAAAATCTTTGACAAAAAAATGTTGGTCCGAAATTTGATAAAAATGTCAAACTATGTCGTCCAAAAACGTGAATTTTTTTTTTTGACAAATTGAGTATAGCATGTTATAGCAACCTAAGGAAGTGATTTCAATGAAAACAAAGTGAGGACCGACCAAAATGTCCTCACTCCGTAAAAAAATTAAATTAAATATTTCAAAAATTCACCAAAAATCAACAAATTTCATTTTCCCTTATCCAAATTTTCCCTACTGTGATGCAAAACGTGTCATTTGACTCACAGTAGGGCACATTTGGATAAGGGAAAACAGATTTTTTTACAAGTCAGGGAAAAACTGAGGGAGGGAAGCACATTTTCAAAAAATATACTACTGCTATTCTAGCAATACAAAGCCACATTCAAATCGGTGAAGTATCCCTTTAAGGGGGACGGGGAGGCGGCTGCTCACTGCACATTTCAGTAAAAACAGCCCTCAGGCTCCGAGTGGCGGGGGCCCCCTCTCGGCTCGGGGGCCCCTGTTCACAAGCTGCGCCTCTGTCAATTCCGTAATTGCGACAATAAAACGTTTATTTTGAATTTGAGATACTTGTACATATTAGGACAACAACATTCAAAGGCATAATGCTTTATTTCATAGATCCATAACCCAATACAATATCATACATTTTTTTTTAATCATTCTTTATTATAATAATAATAATAATAATAATAATAATAATAGGAATTTAGAAACACAACAAAACGACATACATATACATATTTCCACTTTCCTCGTGCAGTTCATTATGATCACACGGAGGACAAGTGTTCGGAACCAAGCAGCAGCCGGAAAGCTAAAACAACTCTCATAAAACTGTTTGGAATTTCTCTTTCTTCTGAACATTTGAGGAAGATTAAACTGCAACTTATGCTTTTTTTTTTTTTCTTACGCAACCTGCGCCATGACAAACAAAGCAGACGTGTATATTATTAAATTAAATCCATGTTGTAGAAGACAAAACTGAGAGGAAGAGCCTGAGAACCTCGACATCCTCAGAACTCCCACGTCGTCTCCATCCGGCACAGATACGTTGACCTTTCACGTTGCGGCCGCTTAATGACTTTTTTCTCATTTGCGTACGGCGAAACGATTGCGACTCAAAGGTCGACGCGTCCCAGCCGTTTGACACCAAGGCCTTGAACGGCGTTTAAACTGAACGCGTGTGCCGGATCCTTCAAAGCGCTGGTAATCACGCCGCTGTGATGTTTGCTTCACAAACGTCTCCGACAGATAAAAGGTCTCGATATCAACAGTTTGACGTAAATGAACCGCGTTTGAGGTGAAATGTGTGTTGACCTGAGCGGAAAAGTCTAAATATGCAATAGCTGATTAAAAGCCTGGGTTTTTACAGCTGTAGAAGAACAGAATAATGACGGAATATCTCACCGGAGCTCAGAGGAGGTGGACGGCCAACTATAAAATAAGTAAAAAGGCGTTTTTTAAGAGGTCTTCTCTGACAGTGAACACTGTGTGCGTGAGTAAAACAACTAAAGGATAATCCAAATAAATTATAAATGAAGTGTTCTTGTCAACGGAACACTCTTCTTAGACGGAAAATTGATAAAAAATAAAAAAAAGGAATATTATACAAACATTAATATGACTTCAACTGTACAGAATTACAAACACCTCCCATTATAGCCTTGATATTTACACTGCAATATGAATTATTACTCGCTACGTTTTAGTTGATAACACTCGTGCTCGCGCTAAGCTAACGACAGCAGCGTGCACGTGGAGGAGACGCTGGACGACCGTCCGTGGACCATGTTGTTGTTGTCCAACACCGACACGCACTGCGTCTTCGAGGCGCCGCAGCATTCAAACGCGTCGGCGAGTGTGGGGCAGAGGGCGAGCGTCAGCCTCTGCACCACCAGGTAGAACTTCCTGCGGAAGCTGCGGTTTATCCAGAAGTAGAAGATGCAGTTGAGGAAGCCGTTGGAGGTCGGCAGCCACACCACCACAAACTCAACCCACTCTGGTACGTGGCTCCCCGAGACCGCTGTGGGGGGGGGCGGGAACCATGGGGATTGACAGGTGTAAGACAGGTGTCATGATGACACATCATGACAACAACAACAACAACAACAGAGCTCATGCACAACAGCAACATGATATAGAGCCACTCCATGTTGACTTATTTAAAGATAGTCTACACCACCGTTCAAAAGTTTGGACTCACTTAGAAATGTCCTTGTTTTTTGAAGGAAAATCACTTTTTTTTCAATGAATATAACTAATTTTGAGAAATGTACATTTTTAAAAAAATACAATAACATTTTTAGGAAAAAAATACTTGAGAATGAAATAAAAATTTTGAGGGGGAAAAAATATATAACTTTTGTGAAAAAATATTTAATTTTGAGAATGAAATAAAAATTTTAAGAAAAATCACTGTTTTTCCAATTAATATAAAAAAATCTAATTTTTTGAAAAAAATCTAATTTTTTGAAAAAAATCTAATTTTTTGAAAAAAATCTAATTTTTTGAAAAAAATCTAATTTTTTGAAAAAAATCTAATTTTTTGAAAAAAATCTAATTTTTTGAAAAAAATCTAATTTTTTGAAAAAAATCTAATTTTTTGAAAAAAATCTAATTTTTTGAAAAAAATCTAATTTTTTGAAAAAAATCTAATTTTTTGAAAAAAATCTAATTTTTTGAAAAAAATCTAATTTTTTGAAAAAAATCTAATTTTTTGAAAAAAATCTAATTTTTTGAAAAAAATCTAATTTTTTGAAAAAAATCTAATTTTTTGAAAAAAATCTAATTTTTTGAAAAAAATAAATTTTTTTGAAAAAAATAAATTTTTTTGAAAAAAATAAATTTTTTTGAAAAAAATAATTTTTTTTGAAAAAAATAATTTTTTTTGAAAAAAATAAAAAATTTTGAAAAAAATAAAAAATTTTGAAAAAAATAAAAAATTTTGAAAAAAATAAAATTCTGAAAAAAAATATTTGAGAATGAAATAAAAATTTTGAGGGAAAAAAACAAATTTTGAGATTTTTCTTTTATTTTGAGGAAAAAAAATACAATTTTGAGAAGACATTTTTTTTGGAGAATGAAATTACATTTTTTTTGAGAAATACATTTACATTTTGAGATACGTCTTTATTTTTTAATGGAATATGTACATAGGTGTATAGAGGCCCATTTCCGGTGTTCTAATGGTACATTGTGTATGTACATAGTGTAATATCCAATAATTCAGCAAACACAATGTACCATTAGAACACTGGAAATGAGCCTCTATACACCTATGTACATATTCCATTAAAGGCGCCATATGTAAGAATGTGGCCAAAAACGGTTACTACATTCAAATTCAAAATACTGAGGTCTTTTAGGTTTTGTTTTCTGACGTAACTGGCAACCCGTGGTTGCTCAGCAGCTGAGACTCTACTGACTGCAATGATTGGTAGACGGCTGTAGGTGGCGCCACATGACGCCAAAACATGATTTCAAAACATAAACATGATTTGCAGTCTGCAAAATACTTTTTAAAAAATGTGAATATTTTGTCTGTACTGTTGTTGTTGGTGAGTTCAGTTTGTTATATGAACATGTTATATGACATATTAGCTTCATATTTATTACATATTGCACCTTTAAAAACCAGACATTTGCAGCTAGAATAGTCGTTTACCACATTAACAATGTACAGAGTGGATTTATGATTCATTTAATGTAAGTTTCATTGAAAAAAAGTGCTTTTCCTTCAAAAATAAGGACATTATTTTGAACCGTAGTGTAGGTAAGTTTTCACATGACAAAGATCTGCTTCTCTTTTAACTGTGGCTACATCACCACGGCAACAGAACCGAGCACGCACCAACTTATGTTCAGAATTGTGAAACACAAACTGAATCAGCCTCATTCTAACACGGCTTCACCATTATTCCTCCTCCTCCTGCTCAGCTTTTCTTCATTGAGCGACCCCTAGTGGCAGGAATCACACACTATACGTACACGTTCACCTTTGAGGATTCGTATAAATTAACACATCTGTAAAAAACTAGAGCTGAACATGTCATCAGCCAATAATAAAAACACACACACCAGGAAAATAATTGCCTTCAGATTTGTGTTTTCCCCCTCGAGGGCAGTGGAGTAAAACCATCAACTTGAAATTTATAGTCCAAATATAAAGGCATAAAATTGACTGAGTGATTTTGTGGAGTAGAGTTTGAAAATAAAGACGTCGGCTATATTCTCCTGCTTTTTTTAAAACCACATTAAATGAGTTACAGCCGTATTTGTGAGAGAGATTTAATATTTCAACCGGAGAAACATTCAACCGTGACTTCACTCTCATTCCTGACCTGGTTGTTGTAAACAGGGGTCAAAGGTCGCGGATCAGTACATTCACACCTGGCAGTGCATAAATAACTTGACAGTGATTTCTCTCAATACAATCTTAGCTTAAATTTACGAACCGCTTTCTCTAAAAGGAGAAATAAATCAAATTCAGTGTCAGACGCTCACAATCTCTCGCTCTCCTCGAAAGCAGAAATGAGACTTTGCAGAAGTTTTCCACTCAAATGCACAAATACCGTTTTAAATCAGGTTTAAAGCCATAAGTGATCACATGTCACATCTTCTACATGCGTCTGATCGGCGGTTTACGCAGCACATGTGGATCCACATCAGGAGCTTTGACTCTAAAACTGTCATTAAAAAACACGGTCACATAAATGTGTTTTTAAGAGCTGTTTTTTATCTATTTCACAGCAGTTATAATATGCATCTACATAAACAGGATACGTTATATCTGTGCTGACCACACTGACATTTTTAAAGATCACTGACATTTTTAGTAAAGTAAATCAATGCTTTTAAATGAGTCCGTGTGTGCGTCAGGATCATCATTTGCATAAGGAAAGGTTTGTCAGTTTGACACCGAGAATCCAAATATTGACCTTTTTCTGAAGAAGAAATGATTCTGATCATTATATTTCCCTCAGTTTATAAGAATGTTCCATTCATTTACAGTTCACACTGCAAAGGCTCATTATAACTCACATCTACTGCTGTGAAAAGTCCAATCAGAGAAGTCTATTCTCTGTTTCTTAATCTGATTAATGCTTATTTTGTGACACTAAATATCAGGATATTAGTGTTCATGTAAACACTGTCTGTTCATCAACAGCTATTGTGTTTTTATCTAAAAGGACGTCTTAGATTTACTCTTTATTCTTTTTAACAGAAGACTTTGCCTCCAGGATTTATTTCTATTAAACGTCAACAAAAGTCTGCAGTGAGACGGGGAAGACGACGTGCTGCTCTCACACCGGACGATTTTACTTTAACTCTGAAGAACATGGAGTCACACAAACCTCCTTCACACTCTCCTGTTTGACAATGAGCTACACTGTAAAAAAGAAAACGTTAAGAAAACTCAACATTTCAACGCAACTTACTGCAATCAATCATTTGAGTTTACAGCCCAACGAAAGACCTGGAGTTTTTAAAAAGTTCCATCAACTGATATTATTTTGTTAGACAAACTTGTTAGTAAGTTAGAGTTGTGCCAACTCAAAATTCAAAGTTTAATTAATTTTTAAATTATGTGAACAAAGTTTAGTTCGCCAAACGGTTTGAAAACTTTGAGTAACTTACACCTTTGTCTAACAGAATAACATTAGTTGATGAAACTTTTTTAAAAACTCAAACATTTATTGAAATTTTGAGTTATCTCAACTTTTTCTGTTTACACGACACGAAGGCCACTGTCTTACAAGAAGACATTAAGTTAACTATGACCTTATGTCAGTAACACATTCACAATCGACATGAAAACAAATGCAGTGCTTGTACGTTGTCTTTTAATCTCAATAATGCTAACCTAGCAAAATAAAAGTTGTACTGTTTTCATCAGCAGATTAACGGCAGTGACATGGATTCATTGGCTGGATGTTTTCATGGATAGTTGATGATTTTAACCTCTTTTAGACGTTTTTAAGAAGATCATGGACATGTTGTGGCTCTGGATTTTGCTGTAATGTTTTATGTTGTGCACCTTTAAACCTATGACTTTTGCTATGTTGTCTTTTAATGTCATTGTTTACCTCGTGAAATAAAGGTTATACTGTTTTCATCAGCAGATTAAAGGCAGTGACATGGATTCATTGGGTGGACGTTTTCATAGATATTTGACCTTCGCCAAGGAGGTACATGTTTTCGCTGGAGTTTGTTTGTTTGTTTGTTTGTTAGCAACATAACTCGAAAAGGAGTTGGACAGATGGACGGATTTGGATTAAATTATCAGGAAATGGGACCAGGAACAAGTGGATAAATGTTGGGGCGTGATCCGTGGGGGGTGGGCTGAGCTGCCTTGGCTGTGGTCTGTGCTCTCCGAGTGCTTTTCTGGATTTTGCTGTAATGTTATTTTGTTGTGCACCTGTAAATCTGTGAAACGAGCGACTGTCTTTTAATCTCATTGTTTACCTAAGGAAATAAAGTTTATACTACTTTCATCAGCAGATTAAAGGCAGTGACATGGATTCATTGGATGGACATTTTCATAGATATTTGGTGATTTTATCCTCTTTTAGACGATTTTAAGAAGGTCATGGACATGTTGTGACTCTGGATTTTGCTAATGTGTTATATTGTGCACCTGTAAACCTGTGAAACGAGCGACTGTTTGTGACTTTTGCTTTGTTGTCTTTTAATCTCATCGTTTACTTCGTGAAATAAAGGTTATACTGTTTTCATCAGCAGATTAAAAGCAGTGACATGGATTAATTAAGTGGACGTTTTCATGGACATTTGTTTTCGTTGGAGTTTGTTTGTTTGTTTGTTTGTTTGTCTGTCTGTTAGCAACATAACTCGAAAATTCATGGACGAATTTGGATGAAATTATCAGGAAATGGGAGCAGGAACAAGTGGATACATTTTGGGCGTGATCCTTGGGAGCGCTCTCCGAGTGCTTTTCTAGTTTATGATTTTATCCTCTTTTTGGATTTTGCTGTAATGTGTTTTTGTTGTGCACCTGTGAACCTGTGAAAATAGCTACTGTCATTTAATCTCAATGTTTACCTAGTGAAATAAAGTTTGTACCGTTTTCATCAGCAGATTAAAGGCAGTGACATGGATTCATTGGGATTTCGCTGGAGTTTGTTTGTTTGTTTGTTTGTTTGTTAGCAACATAACTCGAAAAGTCATGGACAGATTTGGATTAAATTATCAGGAAATGTCTGCAATGGGACCAGGAACAAGTGGATCAATTTTGGGGCGTGATCCGTGGGGTGGACTGAGCTGCCTTGGCTGAGGTCTGTGCTCTCTGAGTGCTTTTCTAGTTTATGAATTAATCCTCTTTTTGGATTTTGCTGTAATGTGTTTTTGTTTTGCACCTGTAAACCTGTGAAATCCTAAGGAAATAAAGTTGATACAACTTTCATCAGCAGATTAAAGGCAGTGACATGGATTCATTGCGTGGACATTTTCATGGATATTTGGTGATTTAATTCCCTTTTGGATTTTGCTGTAGTGTGTTTTTGTTGTGCACCTGTAAACCTGTGAAACGATTCATCTGTGACTTTTTGACATTTGTCCACTCACCGTTGTAGATCATGGCTGCCATGCACGGGGTCCAGCAGGTGTAGTAAGCTGCCATCACTGGCACGAGCACCCTGGACGCCACGTTGTGCCTGCTGCGGCGCGCACAGCCGTACTGGCGCAGTTTGAGCCGCTGCCGCTTGGCCGCGCACCACACTCTCAGGTTGGCGAAGGTCATGACGACGGAGCAGGGGAAAAATATGAGACACGTCAGACTCAGGGAGTACGCCACGTTGGTGGAGTAGGCCGGGTTGCAGACCAGCGACGCGGTGGAGAAGTGCACCTCGATGACGACGCCGCCGGGGAACGAGATCGGCGACAGCAGACACGGAGGGAAGCACCAGGCGAAGGCGATGAGCAGCAGCGTCCGCCTCCGCGTCATCAGAGACGAGTACTGCAGCGGGTAGAACACCGCGATGTACCGCTCCAGGCTGATGGTGGCCAGCGTGTACATGCAGGTGGAGAACACGGTGGCGTTGCAGAAGGCCACGGCGTGACAGAGGGCGTCCGGCCCGCGGGTGTAGTCCTTCAGCAGACTCACCCACAGGTTCAGGGGCATCACGAGCAGCCCGAAGGCGGAGTCCGCGGCGGTCAGGGAGAGCAGGAAGTACCGGGAGCTCCTGGACCATCCGGCCACGGAGGAGCTGATGACCAGGAGAACCGCCACGTTGCCCACGGTGATCATCACACCCAGGGTGATGATGATGCTGACTTTGACGGAGCGGTGCAGCGAGTCCAGGTTCGGGTCCAGGTCCGGGTCCTGGTCCACACCTGAGGCGGAGAGGTTCACTGCTGCTGTCTGCATCTTTGTTTCCTCCTCACGAGCTCATCGCAGGTCACACGAGGGGCAACATTGTTGTCAGACAAAGTTACATTGAACACAAGTTGGAGAAGAAGAAGCTGCGACTTCTGGACTCAACCTGAGACCTCATCATCATCATCAGCATCATCAGCAACACACCTGCTGCAATTAGTGCTGCACACGCGCTGCACACACGCAGGGCCGGCCCAAGTCTCCATGGGGCCCTAAGCAAAATTTGATTTTGGGGCCCTCTGTCTCTGACAATAATACACGAATACACTTGTAAAACTAAATGTGAGAACTTTTTGTTCGACACCAGATTTGCAAATTTTACAGAAAAATATTTCAATTAATATTTGGTAAACTCAGCAACTCCCCCTACTGGCGACACAGAGAATCAATGCATAAAACCAAACGGTTTATAATAAATAAAACCAATTAAGATATTAAGGTATGAAAATCTTAAATTGTGCACAATCTTCAAAATACACTCCTGTAATACAAATATTTGACTTTTATATGTAAAAAAAAACACAGCATTAAATAAAATAAACAAATAAATGTCAAACAAATACTTCAATAATAATTTAAATCAACAGAGGCACCCGGAACAAGGTCATAAAAATGGTTTATATATCAAATATAAAGTTAAATAATCACATCTGACAACTATGTAAAAACAATACAAACTTTTTTTTGTTTTAGTTAATTGCTCTTGGGGGCCCTCTAGTGGTCACGGGGGCCTAAGCAGCGGCTTAGTTCGCTTATGCACACACACACACACACACACACACACACACTAAATAAACTTTAAATAACTTTAAATAAACTATCGTCAAATATAGTTTCACTCTTTAACCAAAGAGTGAAATCCACTTCCACCAGGAAGTGGATTTCACTTACAGCCAAAATAAAAGCTGATTGAATTCCCCCCAAATGCATCACCTGTCTTATCTCTTAGGACATTTAAACATTTTAAATACAAACAAATGTCATTGTCAAATGAGTTCTTAATTAAAGGTCCATTGTGAAATGACCTTAATTTAGTAGAAACTGGAGATAAAGTAAAAAATAATTTACTTGCTTACTTGTGTATAATCACCTGATTGTGTGAGAGTGAGTCAGTTCAATCCAATCCAACTTTATTTATAAAGCACTTTAAAAACAACAGCAGCTGAAACAAAGTGCATAAAACAAATAAAACATACAAATGTGTATGTTGGAGGACCAAACCTGACATATCAACAAATAAATAAATACATGAATAAATGCATACATAAATAAATAAATGCTTTACATTTGTTCATGTATTTATTTATTTATTGATATGTCAGGTCTCGTCCTCCATAAAGAACAAACAATAAAACAATAAAATACTGTAGAAAATGTAAAAACAACAGAAATAAACAGGTCATACAATAAAACTATAAAAACTGGGTCAAAGCCACAGAGTAAAAACACGTTTTAAGATGCGTTTTTTAAAGATATTTTTTCTCCACATGAGTTTTAAAGCAAACTGAAGTTCTGCACAGTTCTGAGCGACGTTCAGCTGCAGCTTCACCAGTAAAAGTTACTAAAGTTACTAAAGTTTACACACAGCAGCTTTAAGCCTGAGACGATCTCTGTGTCTATTTTCAGTGCAGCAGTCGCCTCGGGGGGGGGGGGGAACTGAACCGCACTGTGCTGCACACAGGAAGTGACTCGTTTAAGGTCAGGATGGATTGAGGAGTTGACAACACATCGCCCCAGTAAAGTGAGTTTGATATGTGAGGAGCTGTATTTCAGCATTGGCATTGTTAACAACGCAGTGTTAGCAGCGCACTGGGAATAGAATCACAACAGAAACAGGGTCAGGTCGTCTCTTCTCCGCAGAGGAAGGACAAACAGGATTATGACCGGTCAAAATATTCTCAATCTAACTCTTCAAGGTGACACCGAGGCACATTTCTCTGTCTTCTGTGTCAATATAACCATCTTTTCTTTTTAGATATAATGGCCATTTTATTCACTAGTGCCCTCCTGTAGGAAGTATGTGTTCCTATAGTTGAAGGTGAAGAACATTTTTCAGTTATGGCCAAATTAGTCTGTGTGTGAAGGTTGGATGAACACCAGGCTTTTAGCCAGCAGGGCGTCTGGGCGTCCTTGAGACTGGGCCCTGTGCTGAAAATAATGAGAAATTAGACGCCCTACTTTTAGGCAGGACGCCCAAAAGACGGCCTATTTTTTCCTCCCGTTTCCCCCGGTAACCACCGAAACGGCCGCAAAAGATCAGTTTAGAACGCCAATAAAACGATTCCAACAAGACGCGAGGACACGGTGGAACAGCACCTATTAAATGCTGGAAAGTCTCTTTGCGCAACAGCGAAACTTGGCTGCAGCGCAGAGCAGATTAAGATTATGGATACAAAGTGTATATTGGGTAAGACATAGAGTACATGGAGATATAAAAAGAGACAGAAATAGTTATTTTAAGAAAAAGAAAATGATGAGTGCATTGAGAAGACGCACCCTTTTGGAGGGTTCCACCAAGAACCCTTTTTAAATGCTTTATTCAGGAAAGGAGTTTTAAAGGGTTCTCTGGATCAAAATGGTTCTTACTGGAACCATTAGTGTTACCAAGAACCGTTTTAAAACCCTTTATTCAACAAAGGGTTTTTCAGAAGCAAATGGTTCCAGGTAGAACCTCAGCCTTTGTAGAATAACACTTTTGGAACCCTTATTTCTAAGAGTGTATTCAGCACAGATGTAGCAGAATATGTCAGGATTATTTTTGCAAGATCTTCTCGTCAAAGCCATTTCATTCCCTTGTAATATATATAAAACAAACAATTAGTCTTAAGTTGGCACATGCAAAATCTTCAGAATGTGTTTATTGCAAGAAAATATCAAAGAATTATGCATCATATGACGTGAAAATACCCATACATGTAAACAAATATGCAGCTTTGTTCATAAAGTTGACCTGATTGAGCAAAACCAATGTGATTTCTGGATTCAGCACATCAACATGATCCTAAATCAGCTAAAAATAACCTTAAACTTAACAATAACTTTGGTGTTGACCAGTGTAATGTGCTGCATAAAACTTATGGTTCAGTTAAAAATATTAAAATTCAAGAAGCTGAAGCTGAACTTTCTGTGGCTTCATTATTTCCAGTTTGTGTGTCAGTTTCAGCCGTTCATTATTATATGACATACATTAATGTGACCTCACTAACACTAATGCTAATAAAGGTACAACGTGTGCATGCTATTGAGAAATGAATGCATCCAACCGACTCCCACACTTCGTTAAAGGACACAATATCCTCCTCCTCCTGTAGAGCACAACCATGCTTCATCTTTTTTAATTAAATGGACTAAAAATTTTCCTAATTGATGCAGCAGAAGACGGACGTTGAACAAAGACATCTTTATACCTGAGACTGAACTCACGATTCACGACACGTACACTTTTTCATCGGGCTCTGGGTTTACAGGCTGCCGCACCTCGGCAGGTTTCATCGCCACCAATAACAACGACGAGTCGGTCACCGATTCATCACCAGGAGAAAAAGGCCGCGCGGAAGACGCCGGGCGCTGTCAGCTCGACATCTATCACAACCAATCACCGTCCAATTTCAACAATCTCAAAGCATCAGGGTTTTTCCTGCAGCTCCTGTTTTCTGTGACACGTCTAAGTGTTTCTTAAAACAACAGAAACACAAAAAAGCAAAAGAAGTACATGACACAAGGCCAGAAGAAGATGGAAGGAGAGATTGTCGCTGACCTTTTCAAGTCAACATCTGTGTCAGAGTTATTCTTCTATGTGACAGTCGGTCTATTAAAGAGCACACACACACACACACACACACACAAACACTCACCGTCAAACCCCAGGGACACACACTCCCTCCATGATTTATAATCGTCCTCTGCACAAAACCGGTCTCACACATCTACTGTCCTCTTTTAATAAGATGAAGAAGATTTTTATCCTTCGGCGTTACAGCGTATTAATCATATATCCTTTCAAAAGTGGCCTATATGGAAATTAATTGGACATATATCTCAGCAGTATGGTTAACGTGGTTTTTCATTGCACGGAAAATGTTTATATTCATCCGTTTAAGACAGAAATCAGATATAATTAACTTTCCCAATACCTCATCATAGTATATGTTACATAGTATAGTATGACGTTTTTATCAAACTTTGGACCAAAATAAATGTTTCAAATTTTGTTGGACGACATAGTTTAGTATTTCGTTTTTATCAAATTTTGGACCAAAAAATTTTTTTCTAAAAATTTTGGACGACATAGTATAAGATGTCGTTTTTGTCAAATTTTGGAACCACATAGTAGAGTATGACGTTTTCATGAAATTTTGGACGAAAACATTTTTTCAAAAAGTTTTGGACGAAAACATTTTTTCAAAAAAATTTGGACGAAAACATTTTTTCAAAAAAATTTGGACGAAAACATTTTTTCAAAAAAATTTGGATGAAAACATTTTTCCAAAAAATTTTGGACAACACAGTTTAGTCATCTAAAAATGACTTTTTTTTTCAAATTTTGGACCAAATTTTTTTTTAGAAAATTTCAGACGACATAGCATAGGATGTCGTTTTTGTCAAATTTTGGACCAAAACATTTTTTTCTAAAAATTTTGGACTACATAGTTTAGTATGACGTTTTTGTCAAATTTTTGACCAAAAATGTTTTGGTAGACATAGTATAGGATGTCGTTTTTGTGAAATTTTGGACCAAAATTTTTTTCCCAAAAAATATCCTAAAAATACCTCTTCTAAGAATCCACTGCTAATAACGTTAATATGTTAATGCAGCAGCTGTTGGTTTGTCATGATGTGAGAAAGTTTTTCTACAGAAGGTTTACACCACACACACACACACACACACACACACACACACACACACACACACACACACACACACACACATACACAGACTGTAAATATACATGTATATACACTGTGTGACACCAGGATGTGTGTTCTGCTTCCACAGTCAGATCCCCCAGAGGAAAAGTGACAGCGATCCACGTTTGATATATGTTTCTCACAAATCTAATGAGCAAATTTTCTCTGGGTGATGTCGAACACGGCGCCTGGAGGATGGGATGGACTCAGGCTCTGGGGTTAATATTCTCTGCTCCCTTCCCCCATCTCTACTACACTCTCACTGAACATTCAAGTACATACTTCTCACCTGATTCTGTCTTTGGAGGAAAAGGATGTGGAAGCACCAGACAAGTCAGATATAAGACACCATGCCTCGTGTTATACTCAAGTATAAATGCCTTGTTCTTTTGTCTGCTCTGTTAAGGAAATGAAATGTGTTTGGAAAATTTAATTGTATGCTTCTATTTCTGTGTTTTAGTGGCCTTGCACTTTTATTGTGTTTGGTTTTATCCAAAAATATCCATAACACGGGATACTGAGATATTTCCAGGGTTCATCCATGTCTTCTAAGGGCAAATTCAAGCATTTCCAATGACCGTGTTCAAGCTTCCAAGCTGTGGTAAATCAAGGGAAAACATTATGTCTGTCAGCAGTTATTATTTTATCACTTATTTTCATTTATGCATCTAAATAATTTACAATCCAAGAGTATAGCACCTGCAAACATAAGGAGGAAGGGATGAAGGAAAAACAGCGACCTTGGGTTTCTTAAAAGGTGCTGTATAAGTTATGAATAGTATTATGATTATTATTAATCATAATAAAAAAAAAAACATCACCACATCTGTCCTGCACTCTTAGAAATAAGGGTTCCACAAAAGGGTTCTTCTACAAGGGCTGATGGTTCTTCAAGGGTTCTTGGTAACACTAATGGTTCCAGTAAGAACCATTTTGATCCAGAGAACC
>NC_139807.1:32695706-32713206 GCF_963457635.1 Microchirus variegatus | reverse complement strand
ACACCCTGGACAAGATGATGAGGATGATTATTAATGGTATCATTCTCAAATACACCTGTTACACAACAGTTCCAGGTCAATATTTCTCATCTTCTTCTCTCCTAATCCTCTCCTTCCTCCACCGGTCGACACAGATGTCCGTTCACTTTGAGTCTTTGTTCTGTCTGAAATTTCTTCCTGGTAAGTTTTTCTTTCTCTCCGAGCTGGCTGTGGACGTGAATCTCGCGAACGAACTGAGAGCTGGTGAACCGTGGCTGAGGACGTGAATCTCGCGAACGAACTGAGAGCTGGTGAACCGTGGCTGTGGACGTGAATCTCTTGAACTAACTGAGAGCTGGTGAACCGTGGCTTAGGACGTGAATCTCGCGAACGAACTGAGATTCTGGTGAACTGTGGCTGAGGACGTGAATCTCTTGAACGAACTGACACACAGAGAGCTGGTGAACTGTGGCTGTGGACGTGAATCTCGCGAACGAACTGAGAGCTGGTGAACCGTGGCTGAGGACGTGAATCTCGCGAACGAACTGAGAGCTGGTGAACCGTGGCTGTGGACGTGAATCTCTTGAACTAACTGAGAGCTGGTGAACCGTGGCTTAGGACGTGAATCTCGCGAACGAACTGAGATTCTGGTGAACTGTGGCTGAGGACGTGAATCTCTTGAACGAACTGACACACAGAGAGCTGGTGAACTGTGGCTGTGGACGTGAATCTCGCGAACAAACTGACACACAGAGAGCTGGTGAACTGTGGCTGAGGACGTGAATCTCGCGAACGAACTGACACACAGAGACCTGGTGAACTGTGGCTGTGGACGTGAATCTCGCGAACGAACTGACACACAGAGAGCTGATGAACCGTGGCTGAGGACGTGAATCTCGCGAACGAACTGACACACAGAGAGCTGATGAACTGTGGCTGAGGATGTGAATCTCGCGAACGAACTGACACACAGAGAGCTGATGAACTGTGGCTGAGGACGTGAATCTCGCGAACGAACTGACACACAGAGAGCTGATGAACTGTGGCTGAGGACGTGAATCTCGCGAACGAACTGACACACAGAGAGCTGATGAACTGTGGCTGAGGACGTGAATCTCGCGAACGAACTGACACACAGAGAGCTGGTGAACTGTGGCTGTGGACGTGAATCTCGCGAACGAACTGACACACAGAGAGCTGGTGAACTGTGGCTGTGGACGTGAATCTCGCGAACGAACTGACACAGAGAGCTGGTGAACTGTGGCTGTGGACGTGAATCTCGCAAACGAACTGACACACAGAGAGCTGGTGAACTGTGGCTGAGGACGTGAATCTCGCGAACGAACTGAGAGCTGGTGAACCGTGGCTGAGGACGTGAATCTCGTCCGCGCTGTCACTCACTCTATGACCCGCGGCGCAAACGTACTGCACTCGGGGAGGAAGGTGAGTCACGTAGCAGGGCACTGGGCTCCTGCTTAGCACTGAATGATTCGGTGAACAAATCTTTTGAACGAATCATTTTAATGAACTGATTCAAGTGATTTGGCTTCCTGTCCTATCAAACATCCCCCCCACCAGAAGCAGCCTCTCACCAGATGCTTCAAAAGGTCAAAGACTCCCACCCCCCCCACTTACCAATCCATGCAGACATCTACAACCCACCCACTGCTCGACTTCCATCCAGACGACCAATTCGGAAGTACATCCCACCAGCTGACTTCACCTTCCAATTGGCTTGGGAAATGGAATGGGAGTCCAAGGACGTCCCAAACAAACATCTGGTGCCATGCAGACCCCAACCAACAGGTCACTGGCACCAACCTCCCGAGGAGACAGTGGTCCACACTCAGTCGCTTCAGGACTGGACTGGATGGTGGCCCCTGCTTGGCCAAACCAAAAACTTGGAGCAAACCATGGAACTCATCATAGAGGTTTGTCCTCTCCAAAGACTGAAGGGAGGAGGATTAGTCACCCTCCATACAGCAGACCAGGAGGCAACTGCTTGGCTTAAGGACTTTGCATTCGCTAAATAAATATATATATATGTATATATAAAGGAAATATAAATAAATGTATTAATACATAAATCAACAAATAACAATAATCCTGTGAAATACCAGTTGACTATTCTGAAAAACCTATAAATAAAATATTTTTAAAAGAAAAAAAAAAAGAAAAGCTGGAGCCAATGATCAGATTATTTTATAAATGCTCCATTCCAGTTGGTCAGCAGCACAACAGCTTTATTTCCGAGCCACATTCTCCATCTGGACTGAGACGACTTCAATCTGTCACGTCCTGATTTCAAAGTATTCCAAGTCCATTTCCATATGGCGGCTTTTACTGACAGTTAGTGCATCGCACCGTAACTTTGTCTTTGTCTCGCCTGACATTTCCCACTCTCAGTGGGCAGAAGACGCTGCAGAACTTTGAAAATAATCAAATCCTTTTAAGATAAGCTGCAGTTTTTCTCTGCGTCTTATCTCAGCAGCCATTTGCCATGCGTCGGCGTAAACAAGATAAGACAACAAACAGATCGTGACGCTGAATAAACACTGGCATTTTTATCATTTTAAGACTGAACGGAGACTTCACGCTGTAAATCATTTCTGTGAATTTACGGCAGAATTTCAACAGTATTAAGGTGTTTTTTTTTTTTAATAAACAGTGCTTTACTGTTAATATAACAGAACATCAGTGAAATTGAAGCTCATTTACTGCTTTTTTAACAGAACTCTAACGTTTTCCTATTTTACAGCACTTTACCGTCATGCACTTTGACAGTGAACTGACTTTAGACTTAAATAATTTTTTCAATTTCAACTAGCTGATAGCACTTTGACAATGACTTTAGTTACTAAAAAAAAAAGTATCTCGGAATGACTTGAAATTTCCCATCATAATAGTCGGCATCGCCCTGAACAAGGATCCGTTGAATATATTTGCAAACCTCTTAAGGAATAATTTTAATGAATTTTTGAAATTGAGGAAATGATCCATTTGCCCTGATGCATTTTGACAGTGAGCTGACTTTCTTCTCAAAAACAAAAAGTATCTCGGAATAACTTGAAATTTACCATCATAATAGTCAGCATCGCCCTGAACAAGGTTGTGTTGAAAATATTTGAAAACCTCTTAAGGAATAATTTTAATGAATTTTTGAAATCCAGGAAATTATCTATTTGCCCTGATGCACTTTGACAGTGAGCTGACTTTTTTGTTGTTTGAGTTTGTTTCCACTTGGTTGGTTATGACATTTAAAGGTGACGTTATTAACAGGAAAATCAAACACTATACTGATAAAGACAGATTTCAACTTTTGATTGAAAAGCTAATAAGTTATTGATGTTTCTTTGGTTTGGTTTGGCCATTTATAGAAAGACTATACTTTGTTTTTGTGTGTGTGTGTGTGTCTTACAGTAAATAAAGATAAATAAAAACATGGACCATGTGCCTTTCTCTGTACGTGTTACATTTCACAGCTCGATTAATAAAATATGACTATAACACCTGTGGTTTAAATCTCCTCTCTGTCTACAGTCGTCTCTGCTCTATTTTCATCAGTTCCTTCCTTTTTTCACTGTGCAGCTCTTTTTTGTTTTATTTACTGTGTGACATCATCACATCCCTGATGCTGCCTAACCTTCACTGAATGACAACAACTCGTCTATTACAGCCGTGGCAATTTTCCGCTGCTCATCTGAGCGTCGTCCAATAAATGCAGTCTTTACTCTGAGCCTGATACTCTGTTCGCTAACAAGCACTACAACAAGTGCTTTTTCTCTCAAACCTAATCACTGCGTCACATGCAGCAGATTATTCTGTGACAGTAGTTGTCACTTCTGAAATTGTAGGTCAACAATAATGTACTCAGTTTGTCAAGTACAGTCCATGTCATTTGTAAAATCACATTCAGAGGATATAGAAATATAACGTATAACGACAACAGCAGAGCATTCACATCAGCCAAAAACTCTTTAAATCCATAGAAAACTCTATTTCTACTATAATCACTTCTATAACGTCTGAAATGTTGATAAAAAATAAAGTAAATAAAAAGGTTAATTAGCTAATCATCGGCTGAGGGTTAACTAATAACTTATTCATGTTTAGGTTAACTAGTCATTAATAATTTAGTGACCATTAATACACTTTTCACGCTTCCTTGTCCACAGAGAGTTCTGCACCTGCTCACGCTCACACAATTATAATGATTAATATTAGTGTATTACAACATATTTATCATCACAACAACACGTGTTGCAGCTGCTGTTATGAATGACGCTATTGTATCACGTACATGATCCTGCGCCGCGTTGAGGTTCCACGTCGGATTAGTTCGTTGTTCTAGCGTCTTCTCGCTGCATCAAAAAACACATCACGTTTGAAATATTCAAAGAGCAGACGCCGGAATCTATTAACGTTCTATTTTGCGTCAAAGGAATTACAAATGTCAGGTGGCGAAATGACAGAAAACACCGATAGCGATCGCTCGTCGCTCCCATCAATCCTCTCCTCCCCCTCCCTGCTGTTCTGGATTCACTGCTGTTTATCTAAGTCAGGACCAGTGTTTGCAGAGGAATCCTGCAGGATTTCATATACGTGTGCTTTGTTCACCGTCAGCCTGTCGCTGCAGCGAGTGATACGGAAATAAGGGAAGATGCTTCTCTGGTACAAAAAAAACACAGTGAAAAATGAAGAACACAAAGACGGATAAAGGCTCATTATCATGTGAGTAATAGTCACATTCGCAGTATATCGTGATTACGACGCGGCAGCTCACACTTTCTCATTAGGACCGATATATCTTTCACTTCCAGGTCGTACGGAAGCACGGGTCGTGTGACCTGCTGAGAGAAAAGACGATTCATAAAATCACTCAGATTACAGATTATTTGGATTTTTTTTTTTGTCGCTTCTCAGCTCAGGGAAAAGAAAAAGGTGCGTCACCTGAAGAGAGACTTTCAGAATTAACAACTCTTTGTTTTTGTTGGTTTATGAATGAATGAATGAATGAATGAATGCTTTATTTCTTAAACTTAAAGGCGCCATATGTAAGAATGTGGCCAAAAATGGTTACTACGCTCAAATTCAAAATACCGAGGTCTTTTAGGTTTTCGTTTTCTCCGCCATTGTAGCTCTGACGTAACTGGCAACCCGTGGTTGCTCGGCACTTGAGACTCTACTGACTGCAATGATTGGTAGGCGGCGGTAGGTGGCGCCACATGACGCCGAAACACGATTTCAAAACATAAACGTGATTTGCAGTCTGCAAAATATATATTTTTTAATGCAAATATTTTGTCTGTACTGTTGTTGTTGGTGAGTTCAGTTTGTTATATGAACATTATTCCTGAGTCTCTGTGACATATTAGGAGGATTTTATGATTTATTACATAATGCACCTTTAAAACAAACAAACAAAACCAATGGGATCAGTCAAACAATAATAATAATATGAACCCAACATGGCAGAAAAGGAGCAGGATGAAGCATAAGCTTATTTAAACCTCCAGCTTCTCCACTACTCGATTACCATCAACCGCAAATTTAGATATTTACATAATACATATTTACAAAAATAGAAAATAAATAGAGTAAATAAATAAATAAATGCATAAATCATTGATGATAACACTCTTCTTCCTCCCTGTACCTCACGAAAATCATTTGTTTGTACCGTTTAGGAAGCAATCTGAAGACGTTTGAGCTTTAGTCAAATAGCAAACAGTGTGACCGTATAGGCTTTTTAAATTATTCATCCTTTAATTTTCTTAAAGACATTGGTGTATGTGTGTGTGTGTGTTGGGGGGGGGGGTACACTGAAGGACTGGCAGACTCTTTAAGTGCATTGACTTGAATGTGTGTGGGCACAGCTCTGCTTCACAGAGAGCTGCATTTAAATCTCTGTTTTTAAAAACACACAAACAGGCTACGCAGCAACAAACCAACACAAAAACAACAGCTGTATCTCAGGTAACGTGCAGATCTTATATACAGTAGACGGACATCAGTATATATACGTCAATAAATAAAAGATGGACTCGTCGATAACGCGTCAGCCGTGATGATGTTGATGGTGAGTGTTGGCAGCGACAGGTCTGTCAGTATGGACTCACTCACTCACTCTGGCACAGAGTTAAAATGTCTTTTTTGGCTGCTGTTGCGTCGCGTGTGTCACAGACTTTCATCCATTCACTGTCAGTTCCACTGTCACAGCAGCTGTGATTCAGCAGAGCTACAGCAGGCAAAAAGAATACATGCATGTTGATTTATATTCATTTTCGCAGAAGAATGAATGATGTTAAAGGGATACTTCACCGATTTGAATGTGGCTTTGTATTGCTAGAATAGCAGTAGTATTTTTTTAGAAAATGTGCTTCCCTCCCTCAGTTTTTCCCTGAGTTGTAAAAAAATCATTTTTCCATTTTAAAAATGTGCCCTACTGTGATGCAAAACGCGTCATTTGACTCACAGTAGGGCACATTTGGATAAGGGAAAACAGATTTCTTTTTACAAGTCAGGGAAAAACTGAGGGAGGGAAACACATTTTCTAAAAAAATACTACTGCTATTCTAGCAATACAAAGCCACATTCAAATCGGTGAAGTATCCCTTTAAGTTCTTTTTTGTCTTTGCAGAGATTCAGAACATACACAGAGCTCTCAGGTAGTAAGAGCACACGGATGACTCACTTTTGTTATTGTATTACAAGTTTCAAGGATTTTTTTTTGAAATCTCAAGTTTCAAAGTCGCGATTTCAAAAAAATGACGAAAAAAATGTGAGGATTTTTTTTTTTAATCTCAAATTTCAAAGTCGAGATCTCGAGTTTCAAAAAAACAACAACATACTTTTCTTGGAAACTCAAAATCGCGACTTTCAAACTCGAGATTAAAAAAAAATGACAAAAAAATGTAGGGGTTTTTTTTTAAATCACAAGTTTCAAGGTCGAGATCTCAAGTTTC
This sequence comes from Microchirus variegatus, assembly GCF_963457635.1. Lineage (NCBI taxonomy): Eukaryota > Metazoa > Chordata > Actinopteri > Pleuronectiformes > Soleidae > Microchirus > Microchirus variegatus. Next base: position 32,706,262 of record NC_139807.1, on the reverse strand, counting down.
AAAAAAAAAAAAATCATAATTTTTGGAAACTCAAGATTTAAAAAAAAAAATGCCCAAAAAATTTGAGGATTTTTTTTCCATAATTTTTTGGAAACTCAAGATCTGGAGAGATTTCAAGTTTGTTTTTTTTCATCATTTTTTTTTTCTCATGTCACTTCAGGGGCTCCGTAGTCTTGCCTTGCAAACTACAAAATGATAATGAAAAGTGAATTTGAGGATAGATTTGACAAACCTAAACACATACATGTTTGATAATCTGATAATCTGGTTAACCAAACATAAGCAAAAGGATGGACTAGAATTAAACCCAGTGGATGAAAAAGCAACAGCAAAGTCTGAGTTGAATCATCGCTCTGTTATTGATGAGATCTGTCTGACATTTTCACACATGCATGTTCATTTATATTCGTTTTGACGGAAGAATGAATGATGTTAAGTTCTTTTTTGTCTTTGCAGAGACTCAGAACATACACAGAGCTCTCAGGTAGTGAGTGCACACGGATGACTCACTTTTGTTATTTTCACCCAAATCACCTCCAGCTGCATTTCTGGCTCCTCGGACGTGGATATAACTGTGTGTGTGTGTGTGTGTGTGTGTGTGTGTGTGTGTGTGTGTGTGTGTGTGTGTGTGATCAGGATGTGCTTCATTCTAACAGCTCAAGCAACCTCGACTGGAACCCTGCGTGTCAACAGATGGGAACGTTTTACGCAGTAAACCCACGGGGGGCAGGTTTTTTTTTCCACAATAGAAAATATTTGAACAAATAAATATTCAATTTAATCCACATCCTCAAAGGAAAACAGATTTTTACCACAAGTATCGACGAGTGCAAAGCTCGGCCAAAGGCTGCTCACGATCTATATCTGGATCTGGAAAGAAGGGTTCCAAAAGGGTTCTTCTACAAGGGCTGAGGTTCTACCTGGAACCATTTGCCTCTGAAAAACCCTTTCTTGAATAAAGGGTTTTTCAAGGGTTCTTGGTGACCCTAATGGTTCCAGTAAGAACCATTTTGATCCAGAGAACCCTTTAAAACCCCTTTCCTGAATAAAGGGGGTTTCAAGGGTTCTTCAATGGTTCTTGGTAACACTAATGGAACCATTTTGATCCAGAGAACTCTTTAAAACCCCTTTCCTGAAGAAATGGGTTTTTCAAGGGTTCTTGGTGGAACCCTCCAAAAAGGGTTCTCCTATGAGGACAAGCCGAAGAACCTTATATGGTTCTACTTAGCACTTTTACATGTAGATGTGTACATCTCCAGGAAAGTAAGTGAATCAAAATCTTTACTTTTTGAGTTATTTTGCTCCTTTTGTGGAGGGAATCAATCAGGACGTGTAATATCAAGACACAAACCAAAGACACAGAACTATAATAAAGTACTTAAAAATGTTAATATTCTTCACTTTTGACCTTGAAATTAATCTCAGTTTATCGTCAAATTACAAAAGTCTAAAGTCATTCCACTTCCTTTCAGCCTTGGTGTCTTTAAAAGCGCTCGAGGTTATTCAGTGTAATGATTAAAATCAGGTGTCTGTCCTGTAACAACACTGTCATCAGTTCATGTCTGATGAGTGGAGGTGGGCGTACCTTAAATTAGACTTCAGTGTTGTGTGTTTGTCAGTGGGCAGCAGCTCAGGAAGCTCAGGGCATAACAACAACGGGAGCAAGGAAGGAAACAGTCGTAGGAAGACCTCAAAATAAAAAGAATAAACTGTCAACACGCTGCACAGGAACATAAAAATAATCCAAACTGTTCATGGATGAGTCTCTTCACACTTTCACTCTGCAGATGTGAAACGTCTGGGTGAAAAGGAAACGTCTCGCTCAGAGTCGACAATCTGAACAAGTCTTTATGTGATTCTGATGAGTCTGAAATTCAATCATTTAGACGTGTTTTGTGCTTGTACGTGAGGTGAGAAATAAGCTCTGCCCTCGAGGAAAGGGACTGTGTTGATGTTGTGAGGGTGTTTGACTGCGATAGATGGACAACTAAGTCATTTCAGGCCAACAGGAAGTGGATTGTTCCACTCAGGAATAAGGTGAATGTTTTGCCGTGGCCTTTAACGTCTACAGGGCGAAGCTACATTTTATAGCTTCTATGGTCCTCACCTGTGGGACAAGCTCTCTGAACACCTGAGGCACAAACTGTCAGCTTAGTGTTTAAATCAGGGTTGGAAACAGTGTTTACTGCAGATTTCTGATGTTGCCAATTTTAACCAAATTATTTTAACCAAATAGGTAAAATTGTTAAAAAAAAATTTCGTCATTTTTTTAAAATCTCAAGTTTCAAAGTCGAGATCTCGAGTTTCCAAAAAATGATGAAAAAGAAAATTGAATTTTTTTTCGTAATTTTTTTTAAATCAAAAGTTTCAAAGTTGAAATCTCTAGTATCAAGTTTTTTTTATTCCATCATTTTCATGTCATTTTGAGGGCTCCGTAGCCTCACTTTGCAAACTACAAAATAATAATAAAACGTGAATTGAGGATAGATTTGACGAACCTAAACACCAAGAACATACATGTTTGATAATCTGGTTGAACAAACATAAGCAGAACGATGGACTAGAATTAAACCCAGTGGATGAAAAAGCAACAGCAAAGAGTCTGAGATGAATCATCGCTCTGTTATTGATGAGCTCTGTCGGACATTTTCAAACCTCCACTTAAAACTTCACTTCCACTAAAACGATTACACTTGAATTTAAAGCCCTTTTATGTAAATGGACGTTAGTTTCTGTTGAGTTGGTGTCTGTTCAGTGTCCGAACGTCCTGTGAAATCCAGATCAATGCACTGAGCGGGATTTTTAATAAGAAACTGATCTCGTTAAAAGTGGAAAAGTATAATTCCATTGATTCTTCGCCCGTGGCTATTCCAGCGCGTTCATTTCAAAAAAAGCTCAGTTGTTGAGCTCACAAAGGAAAACGCAGCAAATAACGATGATTTATCTGCCTTTTATTTTCTTATCAAAGCGTTTGGACTTCACAAGATTAAACATGGGCTCAGTTATTATGACCAAAGGCTTTTATCACGCAGCTTTCTGCTGTTAATGTCGAAATTAAACTAGATTCTAACACGTCATGGCTTTAATATCCCAGGGGCAGCGTTTGCTCTATAACTGGGAACCTTAAAAAAAAGTCATTTTTCATTATGTTGTTGCTATAAAAACAAAAATAAATGGCTTGTATAGATCAGTCGAGGTGTGGCAAATATTTAGATTAAATGCAAAGATTTACGTAATTCAAACATATCTGTTATGTATTAAAACGGTTCTTTCATTCTAGATACAATTAGCTTGTACATGACTTGGCCTAAGGCTCTGTAAATAAACCACTTTTAATTAACATTTACACACAAATAAAGAGGTTTTATTCAGTATTTAATGTGTTTCTGTGTCCTGACACAAGAGGAGAAACTGAAGCAGTGATAGAACACGAGTTTAACACTTGATTTTAAATTGTTTAATGTCTAAATGGTTTTAATTTCTTTAATTGCTTTTTTTTATTTAAATTTATACATTTTTTTTATTCAATTAACATGTTTTTCCTTGCCTGTATAGAACTAAACTTGCCTTGTCTGCCTTGTACGGAGCCCCCGATGTGACATGAGAAAAAAAATAAATAAAAAAAAAAAAAAATGATGGAAAAAAAAAAACTAGAAATCTCGAGTTTCCCAATCATGAAAAAAAAAATTGAATTGTTTTTCGTCATTTTTTTTTAAATCTCAAGTTTCAAAGTTGAAATCTCGAGTTTCAAAAAATGGTGAGATTTTTTTTTTTTTTTTCCGTCATTTTTTGGAATCTCAAGTTTCAAAGTCTAGATCGAGTCGAGTTTAAAAAAAAAAAATAATTTAATTTTTTTTCGCTCAACTAAAAAAAGTCATTTTTCATGATGTTGTTGCTATAAAAACTAAAATAAATGGCTTGTATAGATCAGTTAAGTTGTGGCAAATATTTAGATTAAATGCAAAAATTTACATAAAACATATACATCTTTTATGTATGTTCTTTCATTCTAGATACAATTAGCTTGTACATGACTTGCCCTAAGGCTCTGTAAATAAACCACTTTTAATGAACGTTCACACACAAATAAAGAGCTTTTATAGAGTATTTAATGTGTTTCTGTGTCCTGACACTAGAGGAGAAACTGAGGCAGTGACAGAACACGAGTTAAACACTTTAAAGATGTCAGTCACATCAACACTGTGTAGGTGGATCTCTGTTTTCTGCCAGAGGAAGAAAAAAACCTCAGGGTTGGATTCTTCAACGACTTCAAGTGACACATCACTTTAGTTTGGAGTTAAGAGCTTCAAATAGCAAAAAATAATGTTTCATCATCTGAGAGGAGTTTATAGCAAAAAGATTTGAAACAAATCAAACAAAACATCCATCAAGTATCAGGATACATGAGTCTCTGTGTCTTTGCGTTTTCAGATTCCTGTCACGTTTGTGTGCAGAGGCTGAAGAGAGGAGTTTAGAGTTCCGTCTGTGATGTGTTTACGCGTCGCCTCCCAAGGACCAACATCGGCCTCGTCCTTCACGTCGTCTGCGTTTGATGAAAGAAACAGAACAAACAGAAACGCCCAGAGTCACAGAGTCAACACTGCACTCGACTGAAGTGAGAGCTCCGTCTCAGAGGCGACTGTGCGCGAATCCATGCTTCTGTGCATTCGCCGATGCCGTTTCATCTCTGTCATTAGAGTTTAAACCAAAACACTTTTTCTTTCATTTAACCAGGGAGCATTTTGTGCCTGAAACTAACCAAAATAAAATGTTTTTACCACCTTAACACAATTGTTGACCTCTGCCAAGGAGGTGTTTGTTTGTCTGTTAGCAACATAACTCAAAAATGTGCAGACGGATTTGGAGGAAATTTCCAGGAAATGTCCGCAATGGGACCAGGAACAAGTGATTACATTTTAGGCGTGATCCGTAGACGCTATCACTATTTTTATTGCTATTTTGTGGGGGGCTGAGCTGTCCTTATTTTTGAAGGAAAAGCACTTTTTTTTAAGAAAAATACTGAGGTTTTTTTTATAATTCTGAAAAAAAAATCGAGATAAAAATACATTTTGTGAAAAAAAAATTAACATTTTAAGAAAAAAAAAAAATTTGAGGGAAAAAAAAGCAATTTTTGAGAAAAAAACAATTGAAAATAAATGAAATGTTCTTCAAAAAGTCATGGACAGATTTGGATGAAATTTTCAGGAAATGTTCGCAATGGGACCAGGAACAAGTGATGAAATTTTGGGCATAATCCGTAGACGCGCCAGCAGGGTGTATTTTGTAGTACTGAGCTGCCTTGGCGGAGGTCTGAGCTCTCCGAGTGCTTTTCTAGTTATTATTATAATGGCTGACTGTGATGCAGCTGAGAATTAAAATATGTATTACATCGACTACATTAACAGTGAATACAGGACGCTAAATAAAACAAGGTTACATTTTCAATTATCTGGTGGCTCAACACCAAGCATGATATCATGACCTTTAACCCTTGCTCCTAAATGACATTTGATCATTAAGTTTGGGCTATTTGAGGACTCTGTGGAGTATTTATGTTCTTCACAAACTTCCACATCGTCTCTATAATTTGTCTCGTTTCCTGTGTCTCTTTATATACATCCTGTCATTGTCTGGTTGTGCCTTGTTTGTTAGTTTGGGAGAAGTGAGGATCCAAATGTAGCGCGACAGAGGCCAAAGACAAGCGAGCGTTTTAATGAAAACTTAAAGCTCCACTGCCTGGGTCATTATACCCTGCCACAGTCCTGACTGGTGCAGACAGCTTCTGCCTCCGCCAACACGACAACACACAACAGCACGACACTGAGACACACACACACACACACACACACACACACACACACACACACACACACACACACACACAGAGAGAGACTTTATCAGCAACGTGAGAACTAATTTCACAACTATTTTAATGGAACTGTTTACACGACTGTTCAAAAGTTTGGGCTCACTTAGAAATGTCCTTAGTTTTGAAGGAAAAGCACTTTTTTTCAATAATTAAATAATATTGAGGAAAATAAAATGTTTGAGGAAAAAATTAGTGAAAAAAATGAAACATTTGAGAAAAAAATTGATAAAGAAAAATTTTTGGAAAAAACATTTTTTAGATTTTTTTTTAATTGTCCTCACTCTTTTCAATGCATCTAACATTTTGAAATAAAAATTTGATGAAAAAAGAATTTTGAGAAAAAAATGACAACATTGGAGAAAAAAAATTGTGATTTTTTTTTAATTTTGAGAAAAAACTTTTTTGTAACTAAAAAACAAACTTTTAATGTCCTTATTTTTTAAGGAAAAGCACTTTTTTTTCAATGAATCTAACATTAAATGAATGAAATACACTCTATACATTGTTAATGTGGTAAACGACTATTCTAGCTGCAAACGTCTGGTTTTTAATAGAATATGTACATAGGTGTATAGAGGCCCATTTCCAGTGTTCTAATGGTACATTGTGTTTGCTAATGGTGTTAGAAGCTATAGAAAACCCTTGAAAACCCTTGTGCAATGATGTTATCACAGCTGTGTTATATTTGGAATAAAAATCATTATTTCTAATCTTGTCAATGTCTTGACGATATTTTCTATTAATTTTGCAACTCTTTTGATGAATAAAAGTCTGACTTTCAATGGAAAACACAAACAATTGTAGAGGTGACCCCAAACTTTTGAATATTTAACAATTTCACACCTCAGTTTAGACAAACATAAATAAATGAGGAATAAAGAAGCAACTTGAGGGTAAAAACATCACAAAACATGAAGCCAAAAACAAACAAACAAAGCAGCAGGAGCACAGAGACTAATATTCTGTCACTAAACAGACGGAGATAATTGGACACAGGTGGAACACAACGGGTCAGACAGAGTTCCAAATGGAGGGAAAACAGAAAACAGGACAAATAACTGAGGAAAAGTTGAAGTTTGATAAACTTGAACAGAAATAAACAGAAACAAAAAGTGTCCCGAGATAAAGACTCTGTAAAAAACGTAAATATTACACCGTGATTTATGTGTGTTTTGTTTCAGTGACGCATCCGTGAGGTTTTCACTTGCTCATCTCTGTCGTGACAGGACGATAAAGACGACGATAAAGACGATCAAATGTATTCGTTTTCAAGGTGCCACTTCCTTTCACAGAGAAGTGATATTTAAGGGGATTTATCCATCTCTGCTCTGAAAGGTTTGGCATTATAGACGATTCAAAGGAAGGACGGAGTTTAAAAACACGACTGGAGGCATTTCAAACACACACACACACAGATCTCATTATGATGCTGATAAACGCCTCCCTCCCTAAAGTAAAGTGTGAATCATCGAACACACAGGACTCGGGTAAACTTCGAGCTGCGGTTTTATCATTCACGTCAGGTCTGGGCTGAGTTTACGCTGCAGATCTTTGTGACTGGAGGTCACTTCCTCGCTCTCCCAGGTGGCTTCTGCCTCGTCGGTGTCGCTCCCTCTCGCTGACCTTAAACTACCTGCCGTTCACATAATAAATAATGAATGAACACAACACGGCGTGGTGGAGTAATGTGCTCTGCGAAAGATGAAGATATGACATTTAATCTCTCAGGAGAACTCTTGTCTGTCATTGGTGCAGAAAGGTGAACGCCAGTCATAGATTTTTCTTTCCTACAGGGAGGAGAGAGGGACTTTTATGACCAACCAAGCAAATTAAAATCCATCTCTGTCATTTTGACTTATTTAGTATATTAAAGCAGAACTAGACCGGAAGTTCCTATTAACGATGTTTTTTAGTGTGTATCTGCGTCATTACCTTGTTTACGAAGCCCTGAAGGTTCTAAACAGACTGAACAGCAGATCTTCCTGCTCCGGGCACTAGTCCGGGCACATCCGGTTGCGTACATTGAACCGCAGAAGAAGAATAACGTCCGTTGTGGAGGTGTTTCTCGAGCGACAGTGTCTTCTGACTCTGGGTCTGATTCCGGGTCAAAGGTCGTCAAAGGGACTGAGGCGGGGAGTCGTGAAGAAGCTATTTTTAAACACTGTTAAAACAATGTTTTGATAATGAGTAGCAGTGCATCCACCGTTCCAGAGGGGGGAGCTGTGCTTCTGAGAGCGGGTGTGCTGAATATGTCACTTCCGGGTACTGGCCAATCACAACACAGTCTGTCTTCTCAGGCGAGATTTATGTCTGAAATATTGCGGCTGACAAGTGCTTCAAAAAGGACAGATTTCTATCGGCTTGTTTAAAGCAACTAGAGGGTTTTTGAGCATAAAAACAAGTTAATGTATGTAAGTAGACCTCCATAACTCACATATATGTGCAACATCATTTTTACATGCTACATCTATACACCAAACCCAGGCCTATAACCTATAAACATGCTATTTCAGAAGTGAAAGTATGGCTTTTGTTGTGGATTTGCTGACTCATGGAGAAATAGCCTACCTCTCGTCTGCTAGCTAGGAAACAGATCCACTCATGACTCAACGTAACCGACTGATTAGCGCGAGTCGCGGCCGTTTCTGGCTCTGCAGGAGGTTGCCATCTCGGACTTGAGTCGACTTGTGGAGTTGTGGTTGCCTTCGAAATTGTACGTTTACAACTTTTGACAGCTAAGATGGCTAGGACTAGTAGCTAATGTTGCACGGTGTGTGTGTGGCGATGTTTAAATTTAACTGTAGTACGGCTCAACTGATTCGGGTTAATGACGCGAGTGACTCGCGACTCACGGGTTAATTTAAAGGTGACGTAAGTAGTTTATAGTGCCATCTAGAGGAGAGGCTGAAATTTACAACAAAGAACTGCTCCTCTGCTCACCCCCTCCCTTCCCTGAGCGCTACGGTGTCCTCGGCCTGTCAAATGTCGTCCTCGTCGTCTTTCTCCGTGTCAGCAGATGAGGTTTGTCGCGGGACTTCCGCTACAAGTAAAGTGACGCTCGATTTGTTGTCTCGGGTTTGTCCTTACAGGCTCCGGTAGAAACATGGCGTCTCTCTGCTAACAGTGGCTATGCAACCGCGGCCCGCGACCATGTTATTTTACATTACTTTTTGAAACACTACGAAAATGAAACAAAAACTATTATACAGCGACTAGACAATGCAGGAGCAAATAATATGTATAAAAAAGTGGATTTTGGGTTATATAAACCCATAAATACTACACAGTGTACCTTTAAAGACACGGGTTAAAGAGTCGGTTGAATCATGACTCGACCAGCTCTGGTACGAATATACTATCATTTTGACTTATTTAGCATATTGAACAAAAGGTTTCGTAATGAACGTGGCGACGCAGACATTGCGTGACGGTTATTTGGCCGCACGCTTCGTTCACTTCATCGATCTTGGAACCTCTGCATCTCAAAATGTGGAACAATAAAAACAGACCATAAAGCTCTCTGTTGTTTGTGGGATCTTCTGTCAGGAAGGAAGTGAACTGTGCGGAGATCGGCGACTACTCAGACCCGAAGACGCCTCTGCCTGCTGCCTTTATGACTCCTGAAGGCTGATCAGAGCGTCCGCAGAAAGCCCGCTGATGCTGACTGACGGCATCTTTACTCTCTGCCGCGCTGGATGTTTTTCCCTCAGCGTGGCCGTTTGTGTTCAAACGCCGTTCAGATGCAGCGCTGCATCCGTCACGGTCCATTTCCATCCCAGTTTGTGGGCTGCTCCTCTTATGTTGTGGCCAAACAGCTGAATAAATACCATGCAGGCGTAGCAGGTAGCTTCTATTTGTGTGTGGCTTTACGCCCTCGCACCGTACGTTAAAAAAACACACATCTAACCCGTCAGGCAGTCAATGAAGCTGTGGGATCCAGTGATGGAGGAGACGGACGGGAGCAGCCACATCGAGCCTGTATTGATCACAGTCAGTAAAGGGAAAAATCAACATCTGTACAAATCCACTGCTTACATCACGACACATGCTTGTTTGTTAGCTTATACTAGGCCCCTCCTACTCTACAGTAATCAAAACTAATTATAAGTAATAAAGCAAAATAATACATAAATAAATAAATAATAACCAATTAATTAATGGTGTAAATTAAGATAGAATAAAACTATATATATAAGATTACTACAAGAGGCTAGGATGACTTATGAGATGGGTTTTCAGGGCATTTTTTAAAAGTCAGAAAAGAGGTAATTGTTTGTATATTTATCTGAGGACTGTTCCATATTGTGACACATTTATATTTTTACGGAGGACTGTGCTAATGATGTGCGGAAGAGAGGAATATGAAGTTGATTTCTTTGCCTAGTATATGTACATGTATAGTTATAGCTGTGCTGTCGCTCATGGACGTTTGGACTGAAGGCGTAGCTCTGGTTGCTGGATGATAGGCGTGTATGGAAAAAGGATGATTATCAGTCTATACCTACTCTTAAAGCTCCCATAGACCCAGAAGTTCCAATTAAGGCTGTTTTTTAGTGTGTATCTGCACTATTACCTGGTTTATGAAGCCCTGAAGTTTGGAACGCTGGGTTTTATTGTATTCTCTGGCTCTGCAAGAAGCGCTCTGAAAAAGCCTGGAATGGTGACGTAAGGATCCTGAAGTCTCCTG